>NW_020954562.1:26102168-26545973 GCF_900497805.2 Vombatus ursinus | reverse complement strand
AGAGAGAGAGAGAGAGAGAGAGAGAGAGAGAGAGAGAGAGAGAGAGAGAAAGGGAGGGAGAGAGGAAGAAAGGAAGGGAGAAAGTGAATGAATGAAAAAGAATTTATTAAATATTATTATGTATAAAGCATTGAACTAAATGCTAAGAATTCAAAGAAAAAAGCAAGACAGTTCTGGCACTCAAGAAACTTAAATTCCAATAGTGGAAATGAAGTAATACATATAATATCTACCCAATATAGTGGTTTGGGTTTTTGTGGTTCTCTTAATATTTCAAGGATACCAGTTCAACACTCAGATTGTCCACATCTATCATTCCTTTTTCTTGAGAAATTATCATATTTGACCATACATATCCCTAGTGACATTTCATATCACATCTAAAATACTAATTATCGTTGAAAATATACTGAACTTATAGTCATTTAATCTTGAAGATTGGTGTTGGTTGTGCTTTGTTCTTGAAGAGGACAAAAATGACATCACTGTGTTGGGGTCAAGGCACAGTGTGGCTGATCAGACCAATGTGAGCTTGGAAGGCTCTACCACAGGTCAGGCACAAATAGTCCATGTGAACATTTGGAGTGGAGATGTCTCTATATTTGTGCATCTCATGTTTCTTTTGAGCTACTGCAATTCTGCTTAGAGTACAGTGCCTTCTTTGATGCGGGCACACCATACTATACAGTCCCGTGTCAGCGTCTCCAATGTCTCACACTCTTTTTCAGAGTTCTTCAAAGAGACCTTGAGAGTGTCCTTGTATCAGTTCTGACCTCCATATAAGCGCTTGCTTTGTGTGAGTTCTCCACAAAATAGTCTTTTAGGCAAATGTACTTTTGACATTTGAACAATGTGACCAGCCCATTGGAGTTGTGCTCTCTACAGTAGAGTTTGAATGCTTGGCAGTTTCGCTCAAGAAGGGATGTTAGTGTCTGGTACCTTATCTTGCCAGGTGATCTTCAGAATCTTCCTAAGATAATTCAAATGGAAGAGATTCAGTTTTCACAGGCATACAACAAGGAGGTCAGCATAACAGCTCTGTAGTCCTTCAGTTTGGTAGGCGGTCTAATACCTCTTCTCTCCCACGCTTTCTTTTGAAGCCTCCAAAGCCCTGAGCTAGCTGTGGCAATGAGTGTGTCAACCTCATCATTTATGTCTACATCCCTGGAAAGTATTCTGCCAAGACGAATAGACTTTTCCATAGCATTCAAAATTTCTCCATTTGTTATAACTGATGCTGATGGTTCCACATATGGATGATGTGGTGCTGGCTGGTGGAGAACCTCTGTTTTCTTGGTGCTAATTGTTAGGCCCAAATTCGTACAAGCAGCAGAGAATCAATCCATACTTTGTTGCTGCCTTGAGTGCACAATCATCTGCAAACAAAAAGTCATGCACTAATTCTCCCTCCACTTTTGTCTTAGCTTGTAGCCTTTTCAAGTTAAATAATTTACCATCAGCGTGGTAGCTGAACTTGATGCTGTTTTTGTCCTCTTTGAAGGTGTCTGACAACATCACAGAAAACATCATGCTAAAAAGTGTGGAAGTAAGCACACAGCCCAGCTTCACTCCACTAGTGACTGGGAAAGCAGGAAAACATTGTCCATTATCTAGAACCTGGGAAAGCATGCCATCATGAAACTGACATACAATGCTGATGAACTTGCCATAATTTTCCACAAGCCTTCATGACTGACAGTATCAAAGGCCTTGGTCAGATCACATTACATTGTGAAAAAAGGCCCTATGCCTATATGTTCTGCTCAATCACCTACCTAAGTTGGATAGCCTTCTTTTTTTTTCTATTTATTTTCAGTTCCAAATTCTCTTCCTCCCTCCATCCTTTTCCTGCCCATTGAGAAGGCAAGAAATATGATACCCATCATACATGTGAAATCAGGCCAAACATATTTACACACCAACCATGTTAAAAGGCAGGAGTGGGGGAAGCAAGAGAAAAAACAAAGAGAAAAAATATATACTTCAATCTGCACTCCAAGTCCATTAGTTCTTCATCTGGTTGTAGATAGCATTTTTCATCATGAGTCCTTTGGAATTGCCATGGATCATTGTAATGATCAGTTGCTAAATTTTTCAGAGTTGATTTTCCTTGTAATATTGTCATTGCTGTGTAGATTATTCATCTGGTTCTGCTCACTTAACTTTGCATCAGTTTATATGTTCCCCTAGGTTTTTCTGAAACTATTCCCTTTATCATTTCTTACAGGATAACAGTATTCCATCACATTCATATACTCATAACTTGTTTAATCATTCCCCATTGATGGGCATCTCAGTTTCAGTTTGCCACCACAAAAGAGCTGCTATAAATCTTTTGGTATACAGGGGTCCTTTTCCTTTTTCTTTCATCTCTTAGGAGTATAGTCCTAGTGGTAGTGTCTCTGAGTCAAAAGAGTATGTACAATTTGCCTTTAGGCATAATACGAAATTGTTCTCCAAAATGATTGAACTAGTTCGCAGCTGTACCTATTTTCCTACTTCCCTCTAGTATTTAACACTTTCTCTTTCTGTCATCTTAGACAGATGATGTGAGGTCCTCTGAGTTGTTTTATATATTATATTTATATATATTATATTATATATATATATTATATATAATAATTCTCCAATTATTAGTGATTTAGAGCATTTTTTCATATGACTATTGATAGCTTAGATTTCTTCTGAAAACTGTTGGTTCCTATGCATTGACCAGTTGGAGAATGGTTCTTATTTTCATAAATTTGCCTCAGTTCCCCATGTATTTGAGAAAGGAGAACTTTATAAAGGAAACTTGCTGCAAATCCCCCATCCCACCCCAGGTTCCTGCTTCTTTTTTAATTTTGACTGAGTTAGTTTTGTTTGGGCAAAAGCTGTTAATTTCACATAATCAAAATTATCTATTTTTACCTCCCTTGGATCTCTCTATCTCTTGTTTGGTCATGAACTCTTCCCCTATTCATAGATATGAGAGGTAATTTTTTCCCATGCTCCCCTAGTTTGCTTATGATATTGTCCTAAATCATGTACCCATTTTGAGCATATCTTGGTTTATGGTGTGAGATGCTGGTCTACATCTAGTTTTTGCCAGACTACTTTTTAGTCTTTCCAGCAGTTTTTGTCAAATAGTAAGGTCTTGTCCCAATAGCTGGGATCTTTGGGTTTATCAAACACTAGGTTACTCTGCTCATTTGCTTCTGCATATTATGTCTAATCTATTCCATTGACCAACCACTCCATTTGTTTATTCAGTAGTTAGGAAGCCTTCTCATGAGAAGGAATTCAAAGTCAGCCAGTTTAACTAATTTTCAGTTGCAATTATTTTGAGTTTCAATCATTTGTAATTTTCACCTTATCCAGAGCTAACTTTAGGAACCAAAACCTGATGTAAGATGAGATTCCAATGTATTCTCTCTAGAAATGCAGATCCTAACTCATCCATGCCTGTCATGCTATTCTCGTATCTAAGTCTTCCCATAAGTTCACTATGGGGAGTTTATCCAATATGGTGAATGCCTTCCTTGCTTTCTTTTTATATCTTAAATATAGTGACCTAAAAAGGCCCACCTCTTCATCAGAGACTGGAGCAGAGGAGGAGGAGGGATGATGTTGAGGCATGTGTAATGAGGGGGAGAGAGAACCCATAACAGATGGTCTCTATTTTCTCAGTAAGCAGGTGAGGTGAGGTCCTCTGCTGGGGGTAGAGGGGAGGAGGGGAGGGAGAGCAGGGAAGTAGTGATCAAATTCTGAGGCAACTTAAGAAGGTTTGGAATAAGCATCATGGAGAGTGAAGTGGAACCCGTCAGGGAAGAATAAATGATGGCCATGCAGTAGTAAGGGCTCAGAAATTTTCAGATGCACACTAGTAGAAATGAAGAAGTCTGATGGCGGAGGTAACTGAGGGCTAGAGGGAAAGGTATGCTGGTAAATGTTTAATAACTTGATCTCTAGAAAGAAATAAAAAAGTATGCATGAAAAAGAAAAGATATGACCCAAACTAGCTGTCCTTTGGTTATTCCTTTCTCTCACCATGTGCCCAGCTTTTTCATTCATGTTTCTTACATGACACCCATCTGTTTCACTTTTTCACTCATGTGTTTCTTACATGACACCCTTTATTCAGGTTCTTTTAATAATTTCTTACTTGTGTTGTGTTATGACACATAACTACCTTCCCATAACTACTACATACCTTTCCATTTCTCTCTATCTGAAAATAATTTTCAATCCAATGGAGATGACAGCATTCTATAACTTACAGCTGTACAACACTATTGAAAAAATATTGATATTTTAGGGACCTTTGTTTAGAGGGAGAAAGTTGGAGACATTCAAATAATTCTTCAGCTTCGCAAAGTTAATCCAGCACACTATCCTCCTTTTGTTCAATTTTGGGCCCAATCAGTTAATCAACAAGTATGTATTAAGTACCTGTTCCAGGACCAGCCACTGTGCTACGTACTTTGCTAACTCATTTTCAGTGTCTATTGAAGATTCACACCTAAATACACACACATACAGGTATGTGTGTATGTGTGTGTGTGTGTGTGTGTATACTTACATTCATTATTTTTATCTAAAATATTGGTGCTTTATAGTAGCTTTATAATTGTTACCAACTGGCCAAACTACTGGCTAAGAGAATATTTTTTAAAAGATGGGCAGTAAACAGCTTAGCATAATTATATCTTTCTGTAAACCTAGAAACATTTCTTAACTCCCACTCTACTGTATATTAAGGGCCAGAGAGAGTCTACTGTTTCATTTAAACTTTAGAATAGTTTGATAAAGGAGACAATAGAGCAGAGATTCTTAGTCCCACTTTTCAAATAATGAAACTTTATGTCAATCAATCAACAAGATAGGTGGGGGCAAGGCTCTGAAGCTAAACATAGAAGTTTGTCTGTGATTCTAGAGGCAATACAACCCCTAGGAATTTATTGAGTAGTGGGATGACATGGTCATAGTCAATCATTAGGAAAATCACTTTGACCCATCAGATTTATGGAGAACAGAAGAATTTATGACCAAACAGGAGATAGAGAGCATTATGAAGTGCAAAACAGATAACTTTGATTACATTAAATTGAAAATTTTTGCACAAACAAAGCCAATGCTACCAAGATTAGAAGGAAAGTAGAAAATTGGGAATTTTTACAACTTGATAGTATCTTTGATAAGGGCCTCATTTCTAAAATATAGAGAAAACTAAGTCAAATTTATAAGAATACGAGTCATTCCCCAATTGATAAATGGTCAAAGGATATGAACAGGCAGTTTTCAGATGAAGAAATTAAAGTCATAAAGCCATATGAAAAAATGCTCTAAATCACTATTGATTAGAGAAATGCAAATCAAAGCAACTCTGAGGTACCACATCACACCTATCAGATTGGCCAACATGACAAAACAGGAAAATGATAAATGTTGGAGAAGATATGGGAAAATTGGAACACTAATGCATTGTTGGTGGAGTTGTGAAATGATCCAACCATTTTGGAGAGCAATTTGGAACGAGGCCCAAAGAGCTATACAAATGTGCATACTCTTTGACCTAGCAATAGTACTTCTAGGGCTGTATCCCAAAGAGATCATACAAATGAAAAAAGGACCCAGATGTACAAAAATATTTATAGCAGCTTTTTTTGTGGTTGCAAAGAATTGGAAATTGAGAGGATGCCCATCAATTGGGGAATGGCTGAACAAGTTGTGGTATATGAATGTAATGGAATACTATTGTGCTGTAAGAAATGATGAGCGGGCAAACTTCAGAAAAACCTGAAAAGACTTGTATGGTCTGATGCAGAGTGAAGTGAGCAGAACCAGGAGAATGTTGTACACAGTAACAGACACGTTATGCGATGACTAGTATTGATAGACTTAACCCTTTCCAACAATGCAAGGATCTAAGACATCTCCAAAGGCCTCATGATGGAAAATGCTATCTGTATCCAAAGATAGAACTATGGAATTTGAATGCAGATCGAAGCATACTATTTGTTATTTTTTTTTATTTCTGTTGTGTTTTGTTTCCTCTTTCTGGTGGTTCCTCCTATTGGTTCTAACTCTTCTTTACAACATGACTAATGTGAAACTATGTTTAATAGAAATATATATGTATAGTCTATATCAGATTGTGTGCTGTCTTGGGGAAGGATGTAGGGAAGGAGGGGGAGAAAAATTTAAACCTCAAAAGCTTATGGAAGTGATTGTTGATGAATCAAAATAAATTAATAAAGTAAAAAAAAAAAGAAAATCACTTTGTCAGTATTGTGGAGGACTGACTAAAGTCAAGAGACAGGAGGCAGGGTCACCAAAGAGGAGACTGTTGCAGGCAAGAGGTTAAAAAAAAAGAAATTTACATGATAACTTTATATTTAAAAGAAATAGCAAGCTGTACATAATAGATTTGCAATTTCATGGACAATTGTCTTTGTCTCATTCTACTATGTTATGGAAATGCTTGTTTTATTTTATAAACTAAAAATAAAATAACAAAAAACTAATAAAGCTATACAGAATGAATATTAAAAAAAAAAAGAGGTGATGAGGGCCTGAACCAAGGTGGAAGCTGTGTGAATGGAGAAGTTGGATTTAAGAGATTTCATGGCAGATTTGGCAACTGATTGGGTGTGTGGGATGAGGGAGGGAGAAGAGTCAACGATTATACCAAGAAGCTCCTCAGATAACCAGCTGGAGACTTATTAAAGTCAAGAGCAGGCTGAATATTCTAAAGGGGAAAAAAAATAGAGCAGTTTACTTCCATTTCCAGGAGCCAAGATGGTGGAGTAAGAACTTAGTTGCTGTCACCCTCGCTCATTGACTTCTGAAAACCCAGAAAATATCAACCCGGGAAGAACCCTGAGCCAGCAAAAAGACAGGGCACAGCAGCTTTGTAGCCCAGGAAGCTTAGGGGATTAATGGGAAAGTACCCTCTTGCTTTGGGGAAAGGGGAGCAGTACAGGAATGGAGGTGTCTCAGCAAGCCCCAACTCAGCATACCAGGGGGAGAGCCTGAGACCCAGGTTGATGAAGCAGGCAAGTGCCAACATCAGGACCCCTCCACCCCCCAGAGCCTCAATACAGGCAGGGGAACCAGACACCAGCTCAGAAAACTACCATGGGCAACTGCTCTCAAGCAGCGAAATCACTCAGTGCCTCAACACAACTCTGGGAAGCACAACTCCAGAAGGCAAAGCTCCAGGCTGACAGACATCCAGCAGCGAAAACAACCCTGTGCAAGGCCAGGATGTGCAGGAGCCAAACATTCAAATGCAAGCCCTGGTTAGCAGGAAAAGAAACTCAGGTAAGTGCCCACTTCACTCCAGCAGGAGAACTCAACATTCTTTTTTTAAAAGTCAGGAAATAGGCAAATACCATGAACAAAAAGCAGAAGCAGAAAATGACCATAGATTCTTATTTTGGGAAAAGGGAAGATCAAGGCACAAATTCAGAAGTGGACAACATTGTCAATATACCCACATCAGAAACCTCAAAGGGAAATATGAAGTGGTCTCAAGCCCAAAAAGCCTTCTTGGAAGAGCTCAAGAAGGATTTTAAAAGTCAAATAAGAGAGATAGAAGAAAAATTGGGAAAAGAAATGAGAGGTATGCAAAGAGACAGTCAATAACTTGGAAAAGGAAGGACAATTTTTTTTTTTTACCATTATGTTCTTTATTATGGATAATATACTTTTGTCAGTATAGTTAACTACCAATTAAAATTTGGTGTTGTTGTGTCACATTGTTGACTCACGTTGAGACTGAAATTTACTAAACCCCAAGATATTTTTCAAACAGTTGTCTAACCTTATCACCATATTTCCTTTATCTTGTACTGGTAAAATTGATTTTTTAAACTCAAATAAAGGACTTTACATCTATTTCTATTAGAAGTTCTCTTATCAAATACATTGTTCTAGCTTTCTGTGGACTTTTGGGATCTTAGCTGTTATCTAGAAGATAGAATTTTCTATCTTACTTCCACCCCAAGCTACCAAGTTAGCCCATTCCATTTTGGACAGTTTTAAGCATAACAAATTTTGTCATTTACTCTGTTAAATTTCACATTATTTGATTTTGCACATCATGTTAGCCCTTCAAGATCATTGCATTTCCAAACAAGGCCAGCCTGGAACAATGGGGAAAAAAAGATAATGGATTAGAATCAAAGTACTTGGATTTGAACAGTAGCTCTCCCATTTACTATCTGTGTGACTGCTTGTGGGCCCTTTTATGCCTGTGGACCTCACCTTCCTCATATGTAAAATGATTAGCTGTAGAAAACAAGTCCTTAAAAAGTAGAATTGGCCAAATGGAAAGGGAGGCACAAAAACTACTGAAGAGAAGAACTCCTTAAAAAGTAAAAAGGGCCAAATGGAAAAGGAAGTACAAAATCTAATAGAAGAAAACAACTCATTAAAAATTAAAATGGGCAAGTGTAAGCTAATGACTCTATGAGACAGCAAGAATCAGTCAAACAGAAACAAAAGAACAAAAGAATGAAAAATAGAAGAAAACATAAAATACCTTATTGGTAAAAACAAAACAAAACAAAACCAAAAAAAACCAAAAACAAACCAAAAACACCAAACTAACCTGGAAAATAGATCTAGGAGAGACAATTTTAAAATTATTGATCTACCTTAAAACCATGATGAAAAAAAGTAGCCTGGACAACATGCTTCAGGAAATTATCAAAGAAAACCGCCCTGAGGTCCTAGAACCAGAGGGTAAATTAGTCATCAAAAGATTCCATTGATCACCCCCTGAAAGAGATCCCAAATTGAAAACACCAAGGAATATTGTAGCCAAATTCCAAAATTACCAGGTCAAAGAAAAAACACTGCAAGCAGCCAGAAAGAAACAGTTTAAATACCATGGATCTACAGTCAGGATTACGCAGGACATTGCAGCTTCTACATTAAAAAGTCAGAGGACATGGAATATGATATTCCATAAGGCAAAGGAACTTGGATTACAACCAAGGATCAATTATCCAGTGAAACTGAGCATAATCTTTCAGGGGAGAAGATAGACATTCAATAAAATAGGGGGCTTTGAAAACTTCTTGATGAAAAGACCAGAGCTCAACAAAAAATTTGACCTTGAAATATAAGACTCAAGAGAAGCATAAAAAGGTAAACAGGAAAGAAAAAAACAACATATTATTAATAAGGGCAAACAGTTTACATCCCTACAAAGGAAGATGACACTTGTAACTCTTGAAAATTGTAATGTTATTGACATTTAAAAGGGGGTATACTTAGCAGAGGGTGTGGGTATAAGTTGACTTTGATGTGATGGTAAAAAAATCTAATTAAGTGATGAAAAAGGATTATATTGGGAGAAGAGGAAAGGAGGAGGCAAACAAGGATAAATTACATTACATGAAAAGGCACAAAAACTTAATACAGTAGAGGGAAAGAAGGGAGGGAGATGAACATTGTTTGAACCTTACTCTCATCAGATTTGGTTCAAAGAGGGAATAACATAATCACGTAGGTACAGAAATTTAACTTACTCTATAGGAAGTAGGAAGGGAAAGGGAAAAGAAAAGGGATGGGGTGAATAGAAGGGAGGGAAGAAGTAGAAAGGGTAAAGAGGAAGAAAAGGGAGGGGGCTAATAGAAGGGAGGGCAGACTGAAGTGGAAAGCAAAACTCGATTGAGGAGGCAAAGGAGAGAGAAAAACATAAAAGGGGTGGGGGGGGAATAGATAAAGAGAAAGACACAGATAGCAATCATAACTGTGAATGGGAATGGGATGAACTCTCCCATAAAATGGAAGCAGATAGCAGAGGGGATTAAGAACTGCAATCCTACAATATGTTGTTTATAGGAAACACATTTGAAACAGAGGGACACACACAGAGTAAAGGTAAAAGGTTGGAGCGGAATATATTATACTTCAGCTGAAGTAAAAAAAAGCAGGGGTAACAATCCTGATCTCAGACAAAGCAAAAGCAAAAATAGTTCTAACTAAAAGAGATAAGGAAGGAAACTATATCCTGCTAAAAGGCACCATAGATAATGAAGTAATACCATTACTAAACTTATATGTACCAAGCAGTATAGCATCCAGATTCTTAAAAGAAGAAGTTAAGGGAGATACAGGAAGACATAGGTCTATTTCTTAATTAAATTAAGAAATTAAAAAGAAGAAAGAAGAAAACCAAATTACCAGCATCAAAAATGACAAGGGTGAATTCACCACCGATGAAGAGGAAATGAAAATTAGGAGCTATTTTGCCCAACTTTATGTCAATAAGTTTGACAATCTTAGTGAAATGGATGAATATTTAAAAAAATATAAATTGCTCAGATTAATGGAAGAGGAAATAAAATATTTAAACAACTCTATTTCAGAAAAAGAAATTGAACAAGCCATCAATGAACTCCCTATGAAGAAAATACAACATCATTCCTATTAAAAACACTAGAGAGCATAGGAATAAATGGAGTCTTCCTTAAAATGATAGATAGCATCTATCAAAAAATCATCAGCAAGAATTATATGTAATGAGGATAAACTAGAAGAATTTCCAATAAGATTGGGAGTGAAATAAGAATGTCTATTATCACCACTGTTATTCAATATTGTGCTAGAAATGTTAGCTATAGCAATCAGAGAAGAAAAAGAAATTGAAGAAATTAGAATAGGCAAAGAAAAAATAAAGTTATCACTCTTTGCAGATGATATGATGGTATATTTAGGGAATCCTAGAGAATTAAGTAAAAATTACTTGAAATAATAAACAAATTTAGCAAAGTTGCAGGATATAAAATAAACTCACATAAATCTTTGGCATTTTTATATATTACTAACAAAACCCAGCAGCAAGAGATAGAAAATGAAATTCCACTTAAAGTTACAGTAGACATTATAAAATATTTGAGAGTTTACCTGCCAAAACAAAACCAGGAACTATATGAACAAAACACTTTTCACACAAATAAAGTCAGATCTAAATAATGGGAAAAATATCAGTTGCTCATGGGTGGGCTGAGCTAATATAACAAAAATGACAATTCTACCTAAATTAATTTACTTATTCAGTGCCATACCAATCAAACTAAGAAAGATTATTTTATAGAGCTAGAAAAAACAGTATCAAAATTCATCTGAAAGAACCAAAAGGCCAGAATATCAGGGGACCTAATGAAAAGAAATGCAAAGGAAGGTAGCTTAGCTGTACCAGATCTTAAATTATATTATAAAGAAGCAATCATCAAAACTACTTGGTATTAGCTAAGAAATAGAGTGATGGATCAGTGGAAGAAGTTAGGTATGAAAGACACAACAGTCAATGACTATGTTAATCTACTATTAGATAAATCCAAAGACTCTAGCTTCTGGGATAAGAAATCACTATTTAACAAAACTGCTTAGAAAACTGGAAAAATGTATGGCAGAAACTGGGGATAGACCAACATTTTATACCCTATACTAAGATAAAGTCAAAATGGATACAGGATTTAGATATAAAGGCTGCTACTATAAGCAAAGAGAGCAAAGAATAGTTTACCTTTCAGATTTATGGAAAAGGGAAGAATTTATGGCCAAACAAGAGTTAGAGGACATTATGAAATACCAAATGGATAATTTTGATTACATTAAATTGAAAAGTTTTTGTACAAACAAAGCCAATTCATCCAAGATTAGGAGGAAAGCAGAAAACTGGGAAATAATTTTTACAGCGGTGTCTCTGATAAAAGCCTCATTTCTAAAATATATAGAGAACTGAGTCAAATTTATAAGAATACAAGTCATTCCCCAATTAATAAATGGTCAAAGGATATGAACAGGCAGTTTTCAAAGGAAGAAATTAAAGCTATCTATAGTCATATAAAAAATGTTCTAAATCACTATTGATTAGAGAAATGCAAATCAAAACAACTCTAAGGTACCACTTCACACTTATCTGATTTGCTAACACGACAAACAGGATAATGATAAATGTTGGAGAAGATGTGGGAAAATTGGAACACTAATGCATTGTTGGTTGAGTTGTGAACTGATCCAACCATCCTGGAGAGCAGTTTAGAACTATGCCCAAAGGGCTATAAAATTGTGCATACCCTTTGACCCAGCAATACCACTTCTAGGTCTGTATTCTAAAGAGATCATAAAAATGGGGAAAAGACCCACATGTACAAAAATGTTTACAGCAGTTATTTTTGTGGTGGCAAAGAATTGGAAATTGAGGGGATGTCCATCAATCGGGGAATGGCTGAACAAGTTATATATGAATATAATGGGATATTATTGTGCTATTAGAAATGATGAACAGGCAAACTTCAAAAAAAAACCAAACAAACCTGGACTAATATGAACTGATGCAGAATGAAATAAGCAGAACCAGGAGAACATTGTACACAGTAACAGCCACATTGTGGCAATGACTGACTTTGATAGACGTGGTTCTTCACAGTAATGCAAGAACTAAGACAACTCCAAAAGACTTATGGTGGGAAATTGCTATCCATCTCCAGAGAAAGAACTATGGAGTCTGAATGCAGATGGAAGCATATATTTGCTCTCCTTTTCCTTTGTTGTTTTGTTTTATTGCTTCATTCTTGTGGTTCCTTCTATTAGTTCTAATAGTTCTTTACATCATGACTAATGGGAAAATGTGCTTAATATAAATGTGTAAGTAGAGCCTATATCAGATTGCACAGTATTGGGGTGGGGAGCAAAGTGGGAGGGGGGAAAAATTTAAAACACAAAATCTCATGGAAGTGAATGTTAAAAACTAAAAATAAATAAATGAATTATCAAAAAAATGGAGGAGCTTTCAATTTTTTGAATATCAACAAGATGGATTGATATCTTTCCCGGATAATATACCTAGCTTGGGGGTCTGCATTTCTGTCCAGCTTGGGATGAAAAGATCCTTCTGGGATATTTATGATCCCAAATGTACAGAATTATGCTTCTACATCTGAGATGAAAAAATAAAATCGAACCCCCACCACCACCATCTCAACCTCCTGCCCTTTGAGTTAACCAGTCTGTAAATGAGGATTTTATTCTGGGGGAAAAGCAAAGCAAAACTGAGAAATCAGGATTACCTCTGGCCCACAATCTTTTCCTCTATTCATTTTTTTAACGACTTACTTTCCACCCCCGAGCTAGAAGTTTGTAATGCCTGAATTAACCTTATTTTGTCTGTGGGTTTTGACTGTATCAGGCAGGAAGGGTGCCAAAACTTGAAGAGGAAGGATGTCTCAGAGGCATTTTTAGAGGGGGCAGACCTGTGGGGCCCCAGGCTGATGTAGGTTGTTAGGTCATTTCCAAGTACAGCTGGAGGGAACAGCCAAGTGAACCATGGAGCTGCTCAGCCTCACCCAAGGCAGTAGAAGAAGAGAAGTTAACAAGATGTAGGGCACTAGCAAAACACTGCTCAGGCCTTCTTCATCTGCCTCTGAGTCTCCTCCCTTTTTATTCAAATCACTCCTCAGCTCCCACTTCACGCATACCATTTTTCCGGACTAGGTGGCTAGGTTGAGAATCTTTGCTTCCAGCTAGTATCTAGCACAGAGGTCATTTTTTTTTTTTTTAATGCATGCAGCCTAGTACAGTGGAGAAAAGGTTTGTCTAGAGAATCAGAAAGACCTGGTCTTAAGTCCCACTTCTGACACACACAGGCTATGTGACCCTGGGCAAATCACTTCACCTCCCTGTTCCCCAGCCAACTCTCTGTGACTGTAGGTTTACTGATCTGCCTTGGTAGACAGAGTTTCTTCATCCATATGCTGGTGAAATCACAGCTCCAGGCTCCCTCCCGCATGTCCAAGCCCTCCCCACACCTCCCCAAAAAAGGTTGGGTATGCCAGAGATTTATCTGAATGTTCATAAGGTCATTCTGTAACTAAATTGTTATTGCATATAAAATAAATAAGACAATTAGGAGCTAAGGTCTAGGGAGATTGCCCTAAGCACATTGAGGTCTATGAGAAATAGGGTATGAGCTGAAATTGTCCCGACTCCAAACCTAACACTCTAGTCACTATATTATACCAACTCTATAAATGTTTGAAGATCATTTAAATGGAAACTTTAAAAAAATTAAAATGCAGATACAGGCAAAAATGTGATTACTGGTTCAAGATTGCTCTGTTTAAAATTCTAACTATGATGCCTTAAAAGAGAGTAGTATGTGTATGTCAGAGGCCAGGCTGTGAAAAGTTACAGGGAACTGTAGTATTTAATGCTTAAGGTGTAAACTTTACTCTAGATGGTGAACTTCCCAAGGCAGAGATCCCTGTCTTATCTAAACTGATTATCTTCCAACGCCTATTATAGGGCTAGATACACAGTAGGCTGTTAATACAGTTCAATAGAATTGAAACTTTGTTTTCAAATTCAGAGATAAAAACGGCTGTGGCTTCAAGGGGCTAGGATGGGAGGCAGCCAGGGGCAAGGGGGGAAATCTTGTAATCCAAAGCACAGGGAATTATATTGGCAAATGTAAGGCATATGTGGCTATGCTTTCTCTCTTTGCTTCCAGGTATATCAGGAAGGGGATGGAATAATGAGCACTTGGAGACCTGATTAGATGTCACATTGGGCCCAAACAGCTAGAGATACCAGGCAGATGCCAAGACCTGGGAGAGCCAGGAAATGACTTAATAATAATAACTGACATTTATGTAGTTCATTAAAGTTTGTCAAGCACTCTATATACATTATTTCACTTGAGCCTCATAACAGCCTTGAGAGGTAGGGATCACAGGCATCCCACGCTGTCCCAGTCTTCTGCAGGGCACCAGTGCCTACAAGCACTATGAGGATCCCACCCCAACAACTCCACTGCCATTTCAGCCAGTGGGACTGCAGACTCTTCTCTGCAGGCTCTCTCCCCTCTGCTTGACATCTGCTTGCCTCCCAGAAGGGCCATGTTCTGTCTCACTGTCGTTGTTTAGCCCTTTCCCCTCCTTCCAGGAAGTGCAGAAAAACTCACCTTCCCTTCTCTACCACGATCCCCTTTGCCCTGCCTCTCTTCTGCCTCCTCTCAGGGGTTGTGCTGCAACAAGAGGGCCCCGCTTGTTTCCTGGGGTTATCTAGCACGGGGCAGGGACTACAGGGGAGATTGTAGTCTGTATTTTCTGTCATCACCACTTATTTCCCACCCTAGTAAGTTGTCAAGGCTCTAGTAACCCACATGACCTTCCTTTGAGCTCTTCCCCCTCCTCCCACTCACTTTCTCAGTTTTGCCCTAAAGGCACTAGAATTTATAGTTAAAATTGTGAATTTATGTCATCTTGGGCAAATATTTTAAAATCCTCCTACTCCTGTCCTAAATCAAGTTATTCAGAGGCAATTCAGAGTAGCTGGCTGACTGTGCAAAATAAAAACCAAAACCCACCACCAACAACCACCTTGGCATTGCCCTACAACTCCAGGCTCTCTCATCCCCTACTTTAGCTCTACTCACACTACCCTCCGGTTCCACTATGTCCCCTGAAATCCTTATTCTATCATTAACAAAATTCCTTTTATCTTAGATCTCTTCCTGTAATACTCTTTTCATCTTTTTGCTCTCCGAGAAACCTGATTTCTGTAGCACAGGAGACTCCATATCCTTAAGCTTCATTTTCTGTACTAGATGCCTCACTCCCATTTCGTTCTCCCTCTAATATCCACATTCACTGGGACATACTCTTTGCTCCTCACTACTCTTCTTTCTGCCACCATAACCTAGTATCTTTTGATATTTTAAGGCATTCACCATCCATCTGACTCCATCCGGATCCTTGTTGTCATTATCTACTGGTCCCTCATTTTTCCATGCCTCTGGATCATAGTTTTCCTCTCATCCTCAGCACCTTCCTTCAAACCTGGGGACTTCAATATGGATGCTACTCTCTCCTGAAACACCCTATTAATCGACTTCCCCAACTCCCATAACTTATACCTTCATCCTACCCCAACCACACACAAAAATGGTCATCACGTTAATCATACTCTTGATCCTAATTTCACACACAAGCATACCTCATTTTATTGGGCTTCCCAGATACTTTCATTTTTCTCCAAACTGAAGGTTTATGGCAACCCTGTGCTGAGCAAGTCTGTTGGCACCATTTTTTTTTGCTTTTTTTTTGGTGAGGCAATTGGGGTTAAGTGACTTGCCTAGGGTCACACAGCTATTAAGTATCAAGTGTCTGAGGTCAAATTTGAACTCAGGTCCTCCTGACTCCAAGGATGGAGCTCTATCCACTGTGCCACCTAGCTGCCCCTTGGCACCATTTTTCTAACACCATGTGCTCACATTATGTCCTTATGACTTCAGTAATTCTCACAGTATTTCAAAGTTTTTCATTATTATTATATCTGTTACGGTGATCTGTGATCAGTGATTTTTGATGTTATTATTGTAATTGTTTTAGGACACCACAAAACTTGCCCATATAAGAGGGAGGACTTAATTAGTAAACGTTGTGTGTGCTCTGACTGCTCCATCTACGAGCTCTTCTGGTCTTTCTCTCTCCAGGCTTCCCTATTCCCTGAGACACAACAATATTGAAATTAGGCCAATTTATAATCCTACAATGGCCTCTAAGTGTTCAAGTGAAAGGAAGAGTCAATCAGTGTGGCAAACTTCATTGTTGTCTCATTTTAAGAAACTGCCACAGCCACCCCCACCTTCAGCAACCATCACCCTGATCAGTCAGCAGCCATCAACACTGAGGCAAGAGCCTCCACCAGCAAAAAGTTTACAACTTGCTGAAGGCTCCAATGATGGGTAGCAATTTTTAGCAATAAAATATTTTTAATTCAGTATGTACATTTTTTAGACATAATATTATTGCACACTTAATAGACTATAGGAAAATATAAATATAGCTTTTATATGCAATGGAAAATAAAAAAAAATTCATGTGACTAGGCTTATTGTGATATTTGCTTTATTGTGGTGGTCTGGAACCCACCTGCAATATCTCTAAGGTTTGCCTGCATGAGTATTCTGTTTCCTTTATGCAGAATTCTTAAATTCCTCTCTGATCCTAACTCATATTCTTTCTCCTCTCCTTAGGCTTTATTCCTTCTAATCTTATTATGTGTCCTTAATGTAACCTCCACTCATTAACCTCCCACACTATTCACTGCATTTTCACTGCCTTCCATTTCCTCTCTTTCAAATTAGGCCTTAGAACTGACCATTTCAACTACACACAGTCAGCTATTCTTGAATCCCTGGTGCCTTTTCCCCTATTGCCAGTCAGGCCTTGTCAACCTACAACCATCATGGTCTCTATTCCTGTGCTGCTGAACGATGTTAAAGGAAGTCCTACCACTTTGCAGACTGATTCCACCATTAATTTTTATTATTCAATCTCAACTAGTCCCTCTTGCTACAAGGAAATCCTCATATTCTTCCCTGATCAATTCTCTCACATTACCCTTCTTCTCTCCTCCCACTAGGTAAATTAGATTACCTCTTCCTTACTGACAGAACAGAGGCTTCCTCTTCTCTTCTAGTCTACATCTCAAAAAAACTCTCTATCATTTCCCATTCTCTCCTCCTTACCTTCAATTTCTGAAGCAGAGTTGGCTCTTTTTGCCATGATCAGCCTCTCTACATGTACTCTTGGTCCTATTCCTCTTCATCTCTTCCGGGAATTTGCCTCTGATCATTTCCTATCCTTATTATCTTCCATCTCTTCTCATTCCTTCACTGACGCCTACAAATATACCTAGGTCACCACCATCCTAAAACAAATAAACAAGCATGTAACCCTGCTGCCATCTCAAGCTATCATCTCCCTCCAGGCCCCACTTTTGACTCTGCTACAGAAGCGTCCTCACCCTGGAAGTTCACTCTGCCCCTGGACTTTTCCCATGGGAAGCACACCTGTGTCTCTTTCCTCTAATTGGCAAGTGACTCCCAGGACCTCCATTTTCAGGAAAATATTCAGACTAGCCATGACTTTCCAGACTCTACTCCTGATTCCCTATACTTTATCTCCCCTGTTTCTGTTCAGGTACTTTCTTCCCATCCTACCCCCTAGGCCTTTCCATTGAAGGTTTGTGTGTTATTGTCCCCATTTGAATGTAAGCTTCTTAAGGGTAGGAACTTTCCCCTCCCCCAACCTGCTTGCATTTATATTCTCAGTGCTTAGCACACAGTTAAGTGCCTAGTAAATGTCTGTTGACATGTTGACTTGTTGACTTACTGATTTTTCTATCTAAAAAGCCATCTAGTGCAGCAGCTTCCATGTTTGAAATGACTTGAAAGTATCCATCCCTTTCCACAGAGCCCTGGGCCCTGGAGCCCTGCCCACTTCCCCCGACACCTCCCCCCCACCCCCAGACCCCTCCCCAACCCCCCAGACTCTTTCTGCCAACATTCTCAAAGGGCAGTTGAACAGAGAACATAAGAATGATTTACTGTGGCGTGGGCTGTAAGCCTCAGTGGAACTACAGGCAGCCTCAGCTGATTCAGCTTTAAAAAATTAAATTAGGATGCAAGGTCCGTGTTTTAGTTCTAGAAAGCACATGCAATATGTTAACGACGGCTGTGGTTGCCACCAAGTGCCTCCTTCACCTTTAAATACTGTTAGAGTGTGTCCTGCGTGTAGATGGAAGGGGTGGAGCTGGGCCCTGACTCTGGGGCTTCCGAGGGGCCTCTACTCTGCTGGGCCACATTTTCACTCTGTTTCCCTGTAGAGTATATACCCTAAAAAAGTCCAGTCTGTGCAACAGCCTTACTCAGATTCAGCCTCTTGATCTCAATCCTCCAGTGCTGGGCCTCAGTGGCTCCAAACCACCGCCATACGATGTGTACAGGATAGTTAATGCCTCACACTAATCAGAGGTTCATTAGTTACTGTATTTGTTAATCCTTTATCTCTTAGTGTTATAAACTCCACTTAAAACTGATTAAAGTCTCATTCTTGTCAAAAAAATTTGAAAAAAAAAGCCATCTACACCTCTTGCCTTTACTTCTTCACCTCTAATTCACTACTCAACTCATTTGCAATCTGGCTTTCAACCTCACCAACTAACTGAAAGTTCTCTCTCCAATCTGAATCTCCAGTCGCTAAACATGACGTGGTTTTTCTCAGTCCTCATCACTTTTTTTTTTAAATCTCAGAGCACATTCTGACATTGTCAGCTGCCTCCTCCTTCCAGATCCCCCTTGGCTTTCATTGTACTGGTCTCTCTTTAGGCTTTATTCCTACCTTTCTGACAACTCCTCAGGCTCCTTTGCTGCATCATCATCCCTGCCCTTCCCCCAACTCTGGATGTCCCCAAGGTTCTGTCATGAGACTTCTCTCACCACACTCTTTAAGGAAAAAATATATATTTTTAAAATTAATTAATTTTTAGTTTTCAACATTCATTTCCACAAGATTTTGAGTTCCAAATTTTCTCCCCATCTTGCCCCTCCTCCCACCTCAAGAAAGCATGCATTCTGAATACCTTTTCCCCTGATCTGCCCTCCCTTCTATCATCACCCCCCCCCTTATCCCTTTCCTCTTCTATTTTCCTGTAGGGCAGGATACATTTCTATACTCCATTGCCTATATATCTTATTTCCCAGTTGCATGTGAAAACAGTTTTTATCATTTGTTTTCAAAGCTTTGGGTTCCAAATTTTCTCCCTTCCTCCCTCCCAACCCTCATTGACAAGGCAAGCAATTCAATACAGATTATACATGTGTAGTCATACAAAACACTTCCACAGCAATCATGTTGTGAAAAACTAATTTCCCTTCATCCTATCCTGCCCCGTTTATTCTATTCTCTCTTTTGACCCTGTCCCTCCTCAGAAGTGTTTGCTTCTGATTACCCCCTCCCCCAATCTGCCCTCCCCTCTATCATCCCCTTGCTCTCTTATGCCCTGTCCCCCTATTTTCCTGTAGGGTAAGATAGATTTCCATACCCAACTGAGTGTGTATGTTATTCCCTCCTGAAGCCAAATCCGATGAGAATAAGATTCATTCATTCCCTCTCACCTTCCCCCACTTCCCCTCCACTGTAAAAGCCTTTTCTTGTCTGTTTTATGTGAGACAATTTACCCCATTCTACCTCTCCTTTTCTCCTTCTCCCAGTACAATCCTCTCTCACCCCTTAATTTTATTTTTTAGATATCACTCCTTCATCTTCAACTCACCCTGTGCCCTCTATCTATTTATCTATCTGTCTCTCCATATATTTTTTATCCCTCCAACTACCCTAATACTGACAAAGGTCTCATGAGTTACAAATATCGTCTTTCCATGTAGGAATATAAACAGTTCAACTTTAATAAGTCCCTTATGATTTCTCTTTCCTGTTTACTTCTTCATGTTTCACTTGAGTCTTGTATTTGAAAGTTAAATTTTCTAGTCAGCTCTGGTCTTTTGATCAAGAATGCTTGAAAGTCCCTGAATATACATTTTTTCCCCTGACGGATTATACTCAGTTTTGCTGGGTAGGTGATTCCTGGTTGTAATCCTATCTCCTTTGTCCTCTGAAATATCATATTCCAAGCTTTGTGGTCCCTTAATGTAGAAGCTGATAAATCTTGTGTTATCCTGATTGTGTTTGCACAATATTTGAATTGTTTCTTTCTGGCTGCTTGCAATATTTTCTCCTTGACCTGGGAACTCTGAAATTTGGCTATAATATTCCTAGAGGTTTTCCTTTGGGGATCTCTTTCAGGAGGTGATCAGTGGATTCTTTCAATTTCTATTTTACCCTCTGGTTCTAGAATATCAGAACAGTTTTCCTTGATAATTTCTTGAAAGATGATGTCTAGGCTCTTTTTTTGATCATGGCTTTCAGGTAGTCCAATAATTTTTAAGTTATCTTTCCTGAATCTATTTTCCAGGTCAGTTGTTTTTCCAGTGAGATATTTCACATTGTTTTCTATTTTTTCATTCTTTTGGTTTTGTTTTATGATGTCTTGATTTCTTATAGCCATTAGTTTCCATTTGCTCCATTCTAATTATTAAGGAAGTATTTTCTTCAGTGAGCTTTTGGACTTCCTTTTCCATTTGGCCAATTCTTCTTTTGGAGGCATTCTTTTCCTCATTGGCTTTTTGGACTTCTTTTGCCATTTGGATTAGTCTATTTTTTAAGGTGTTATTTTCTTCAGTATTTTTTGGTTCTTTTTTAGCAAGCTGTTGACTTGTTATTCATGATTTTCTTGTATCACTCTCATTTCTCTTCCCAGTTTTTCCTCTACTTCTCTTACTTGCTTCTCAAAATCCTTTTTGAACTCTTCCATGACCTAAGACCAATTCATATTTTTCTTGGAGGCTTTGGGTATAGGAGTTTTGACTTTGTTGTCTTCTTCTGGTTGTATGTTTTGATCTTTTTTGTCATCAAAGTAAGATTCTATGGTCTGACTTTTTTTTTTGGCACTGTTTGCTCATGACCCCAGAGAATTATTTAACTTTTAAACTCTTTGTTAAGGTAGGGGTCTGCTTCCAGTGTGGAGAATGTACTGTCCCAAGCTTGGGGGGTTTTGTGCAGTTGTTTTCAGAGATCCTTCTAGGGACCTGTACATTTTCAGTTCTTCTAAAGTGGTACAATCAGGGGCGAGGTGTTTACTCCTTTCCTGGCCTGTGTTCTGGTCTATGAGTGACCACAAACACTCTTTTCTCCTTTGGAACTGTGAGGAGGAGTCCCTCTCCACCACTACCACAAACTCTACTACACCAAGGCTCCTCCTCACCCCAGGAATGCCACCAAGAACTGTGACCCAGATCTAAGCACAGGCAAAGCACAAGAATCCTGCCTCAGTGCCAGTAGAGGTCCTTGCAATTCCCCTCTGATCAGCCACTTGATCCTCCCTCTGTCTGTGGGCCAAGAGTTCCGGAAGCAGCTGCTGCCCCAGGGCTGCACCAGAACTGAGGCCAGACCGAGCTCCTCTCCCACACAGGTCTGACAGACCTTTCCTATTAACCTTCTAAGCTGTCTTTGGTATTTGTGGGTTGAGAAGTCTGGAAACCACCACAGCTGCCTGTGATTCAGTCTCCCGAGGCCTGCTCCAGGTTCACTGAGGCCTGGTGTTTGCCTGCAGGGCCCATGCTGAACTGTGCTCCTCTCCCAGCCCGGCCCAACATACTTTTCCTGCCAACCTTCTAGGTTGTCTTGGGCTGGAAATTTGTTTCACTCTGTCTTTTTGTGGGTTCTGCTGCTCTAGAATTTGTTTAGAGCCATTTTTTATAGGTATTTGGAGGGGTTTGGGGGAGAGCTCAAGCAAGTCACTGGTTTTACCCCATCATCTTGATTCGCACCCCCCACTGAGGAAAAAATATTTTCATTGATATTTTTTGTTTTTACATCATTTTTATTTTCTCTGTATTCCTCCACTTCCCCCCTCCCAGAGAGCCATCCCTTATAATAAAGCATTTTTTAAATAAAAAAATAAAGAAGAAGAAAAAATAAGCAAGTTCAATCAATGTACTGAAAAAATCTGAAGTTATATGCAGTGTTGCAATGTTGTGGACTCCTCCAACTATGAAGAGGTGATTTCAGTAGCTCTTCTTTGGAGGCAAGCTTGTTCTTTACAGGTTCACAACATTCATCTTGGATTATCTGGTGGTATTTATTCTTTCCATTTACATTGTTGTGGTCATTATATACATCATTTGTCTGGCTCTACTCATTTCCCTTTGTATCAGTTCATATAAATTCATTTAAGCCTGGTATCATCATTTTCATTTCGTATTTAGCAAGTACTTGCCTAATATTTATTGGCTATAGTTCTAACCATCTGGGCATTCTAACTCCTCAGTAGCTCCTCATGTTGCAATTTTTTGCTTCTTCTACTTTCTGGTCCCACCTGCCAGGTCCTTCGAGGTCTGAGCAGGCTCCTGGTGTTGCTATTTTTCCATTCACAGTTCTCTCTTTCTTTTCCTAATAATTTTTTTTTAATTGACAAAAATGTATTTTCTCTCCTCCTCTTCCCAGAGGGGGGAAAAAAGGTAAATAAACTCCTCCTAACAAATATATAGAGCTAAGCAAAACAAATTCCTGTTTCGGCTAAATTTCAAAAATACATTTCTCAATCTTCATCCTGGTAAGTAGCATACTTCTTCATCAGCTCTATGGAATTATGGTTGGTCATTGCATTGATTAGAATTTTAAGTCTCTCAAAGTCTTTACAATGTTGTTATTGTATAAATTATTCTAGTTCTGCTCACTTTATATCAGTTCATATAACTCCAGGTTTCACTGAAGCCATCATTTTCTCCCGATACAATAACATTTCATTGCATTCATATATCATAATTTGTTTAGCCATTTACCACCCCGTGAGCACTCCTTTAGTTTCTAGTTCATTGCTATTTAAAAAATCACTTCTCTCTTTTATACCACAAGTGTAGGAGCTGTAGATCTCCCTACACATGACTAGTGTTTTAGCCAATGGATCTTGTTTGGAGAGTAGTTTGAAAGAGGTAAGAGTTAAGTCAGCAATTCATACTGTGTACAAACTTAATGGGACCTTTATTCTTTTTACCATTTGCTAAACTTTCATTCCCTGTCAGGAAACCCCTTATCCAAACTCCCAGTGATCCAAAGCTGTGCTGATAATGCCACTTTTGTAGGAACGGGCTCCAGCATTTTAAGAAAATGTCAGTAAGACCATGTCAGTAAACCTCTGCCTTTATGCAGTGAACAATAAATTTGCCAGGTTAGCTCTGGAGTGAAGTAGTCTCCCTCTGTTTCCTTTTCACTCTTCTTTACCCAGTTCAAAAGTACTTGTTAAGTACCTTCTATGTGCCAGGCACTCTAGAAAGAATTGAGGCCACAAAGAAAAGCAAAACAAAAATAGAAACAAACAGAAAGAAAAACAAAAAGCCCAATCTCTGATCTCAAGGAGTTCACAATCTAATGAGGGACTGGAGCTAATCAACAAAGAGAAGAAACTAGCATTAAGGGAGATAAGAGAAGGCTTCTTACTAGAAGGTGAACTTTTATCTGGAACCTGAATAAAACCGGGAAGCCAGGAGATAAAGATGAGGAGAGAATCCCAGGTCTCTCAACCAATTTTAGTGCTTGAAAATCCTAAAACATGCATCTAGAAAGAGATGAAATAGTTAAGACCTTGTCTGCCCACCTACCCATGCAAGGAAAACTAGCAAAATATCACTGACATGTATGAGAGTTGAGACCTTTGCTGTATATATACAAGGGGAAAACTGGGAAGTCATCCTGTGAGAGAGCCAGTCCCAGTTAGAGACCCAAAGCAAGACATGTTCTTCCTAAAAACGCATGGAAAAAAACTGCTACTGCCTTTGATCCCAAATGATTCTCTATTATCCTACACATAACTGCTAAAGTAAGATTCCTAAAACAAGTCTGCCTGTGTTACTCCCTAGCCTAATAAACTGTAACAGCTCCTAGAATTAATTCCAAGATCAAATAATAACACTTCTATCTGAAATTTTAAAATCCTTCTACTCTGACTTCAACATGCCTTCCCAGGGTTAATTATACATTACTACTATTTATGTACTCACTGGTCTAACCACACTGACCTTTTTTCCCCCCTCGATAACATAGTATAATAATAATTAAAAAAAAGATTATTGCACATGAAACTGCAAATCTATTATGTACAACTGGATATTCCTTTTAAATACATAATAAAGTTATTGTGTAAATTTCTTTTTTTTTCTTTTTTCCCTTTTTTTCTTCTCTCCCTATTCCACACTACAGATGGCCACCATTAGACACAAATAGGTATGTGTATATATGTGTGTGTGTGTGTATGTATCTATAAATTTATTCTGTACATACTTCTACTTCTCAGTTCTTTCTCTGGGTGCAGATAGTGTCTTTCTTCATATGTCCTTTTTAATTAATTTGGAAATTTATAATAATCAAAATGACTTATTCACTCAAAGTTATTCTCAAAACAAACTGACCTTCTGAGGTGGCCCATTGTATAGACTGCTGGACCTGGAACCAAACAGACCCTGAGTTCAAATCTTTCTTCAGATACTTACTAGCTGTGTGATCTTGGGCAAGTCCCTTAACCTCTGTTTGCCTCAGTTTTTTCAGTTATTAAATGGGGATAACAATAATACCTACCTCCCAGGGTTGTTGTAAGGATCAAATGAGACAATATTTGTAAAGTTCTTAGCACAGTGCTTAGCACATAGTAGATGCTGAATAAATATTATCTATAATTATTACTATTTATAAACAAAATTCCATCTCTGATCTTTCTACTTTTGCCCAGGCTGTCTCTCATGCCTAGAATGCACACTCGGCACCGGCACCTTTAAAAATCCTTAGCTTTCTTTAAAGCTCAGTCCAAATAATATCTCCTAAATAAACCCCTCCCCTTAGCATTCCTAACTGCAAATTTGCTTGCTCTCTCCTTCCCTGGGGTAACACTATGCTCAGGATCATGGGTGACGCAGCAGTGGATCATAGTGACAAGGCTGCAAACTGGAAGAGAGAAAAGGCCATACAACATGGGGAATGAAAGAACAGGACGGAGTTGACCAGATCCAGGAAATCTTTAGATGTCAAGCATCCATGACAGATACCTGGGGGTCAGAAGCCATGGGGCCCACAGGCAAAGCAGTAGGTCAGAAACCACACAAGAAATCTTGAGCCAAGAACACCCAGAGGCCAGAGGTCTACAGAACACTGTGGGTCAATAACTAAGTGAGCAGTCAGGAGTGTGAGAAGCAATAGGTACCAAAGGGTATAGGATCATAGGAATACAAATTTGGAGCTAGAAGAAACCATCGTGATTGAATTGATAATTTATGAAATTATGAAATGGGTGTAGACATGCTTGGTTCTTTGGGTATTTGCTGGGAAAGATCATAACTGGCAGCAGGAAATGTGGTGGTAATCACACTTTAATTAGGCACCAAGGATGTAGGGGCAAAAAAAAGTACAGAAAGTACAGAGACAAACAGCAAAAGGGAACAGAGGCAGATGGCATGGGGACAGGGGATGGAGTGGTGAAGGCAGGTACTTTGAGGAAGAGGATGGACGTGTGAGTCACATGACAGAGGCTTTGAGTTAGGAGCACTGGAGCAGTGCGGACTGGTCTGGCACCACTCCGTTTTTGCCACTTCTAATCACAGTGTCTTATATTAGTTACGAACATGGTCCCAAACAAAGAACACCAGATTTGGAGTTAGCAGATCTGGGTTCAAATTCTGATTCTGCCATTTAGTGTCCCTATGATGTCACTTAACAAGTCACAATGGGCCTTAGTGCCCTTATCTATGAAATAAGGGTTTTGCAATAAATAGCCTTTAAAACCCCTTTCAGCTCTTAAAATCATCTATGATCTGAGAAAACTCCCAACCCCGAAGGTGGTCAATCCAAGGCTCTAGATAGGAGTGAATATCATCCTATTTTCCTAAAGATGTGCAAATAAGTTTATTTTGAGTACTGAGTGTGTGAGGTCTGAGATAACAACAGATCCTTGTAGGTAAGTAGATTAATTATTTTGATTTAAAAGACCCTGTTTTTCAGATCATGCTGAGCTAGAGCAAGGAAAAATCACATTCAGAATAGGAAAGCAGAATACTAACTTAGATGACAGCATTGTTGAAAATTTCAAAGCAAAATTTATATGAATTATTTGTAATGAGGCAGTTAACCAATGGGTGATTGTGCCCGATACCTGATATCAGAACTACTACTGTAATATTTCTGTGGGTTTGCATCAAACCAAGAACAGTTCAAGGCAATGGAATTTTCCACTGGGTTTTATCAACACGTTGAAAAACACCTCAACTAAAGTTCAACTCTGATTCCTTTTAGCATCAAGCTGACCCTGAGTTGTTGAAAGCTACAGCAAGCAGAGGACATGCTGCGGGTATTCTACCAAACTGGAAAAACTTCAGTCATGCTTCCAGTGATGGAAAGCATGTCTCTCATCCAATGACAAGCCTGACTAGTTCTGGAGAAATTCATCCCCCAAAGGGTTTGTCACCAGGGGATTAAATTGGGGGAGCCGGAAGCCTATCAATTTATCAAAACTCCAAGTCAGTCATGGAGGGGTTTGTAATCTGTACCAGTGAGGGATTACCCACAAATAAATTCATGGCTTCTAGAAACTGCCAATATGAGACAGCTAAATCAAGTATTTTAGTCTTTGCCTGCCTCTTCCAATATATAAAGTATTGGGGGAGGGTGTAAATAATCTGGCTTTGTAGTTAATATTGACCAAATGAAGTGGATAATTACCAAAACTCCATTTCATTTAGTGCTTTTTTCCTTATTATTATTATTGGACCAGCCCTGTGATCCCATTGGTATAGGCACCTCCTAGGGAGGAAATGCTTTCTCCCAAAGCCAATCAGTACTCTCTCTGCAATTTGAAACTTTTTGAGAGTTGCTGTATTGATACAACCAAATATGAACTTTGTTGATATGTATACAGTGCTTTAAGAGAGGAACCTTGGGAAAGGGAAAGGAATGGAAAGGAATGATCAAGGGAAAGAAACTTTGCATAATGAGCGGGGTATTAGATGCAGAGTCAGGAGATCTGAGTTCAAATCCCACCAGTTTCTAGTTACGTGATTTGTGGGCAAGTCATTTAATCTATCTGAGATTCAAGTTCTGTCTCATAAACAACCTGGACAATCTGTATAATACTTGTAATATCTATGTTTCAGGGTTACTATGAGGAAAGGGCTTCGCAAACCTCAAAGTACTATATAAGCACGATCTATTATAATAAGACATACAAAGTGCTTTGAATACGTCTCATCTCACTTGTTCCTCACTTCAACCCTACATTAAGGATATATCAGTTGTTGTTTTTGTTGTTGTTGAGCTGTTTCAGTTATGTCCAATTCTACATGACCCCATTTGGGGTTTTCTTGGCAACGATACTGGAGTGGTTTTCCATTTCCTTCTCCAGCTTATTTTACAGATGAGGAAACTGAGGCACAGAGAGTTAAGTGACTTGCCCAGGGTCACGCAGCTAATAAATGCATGAAGCCAGATTTGAACTCATGAAGATGAGTCTTCCTGACTCTAGGCCCAGCACTCCATCCACTGTGCCACCTAGCTACCCAGGAATATTTCATTATTTCTGTGTTATAGATGAAACAGAAGCTTAGAAAGTTAAGTGGTTTGCACATGGTCCCACAATTAGTAACTATCAGGGTGGGAGAGAAACATATTTTTTTTCCTGCTAACTCTAAGTCTTATGGTTGAAGCTTCCAATCTAGTACTTTTAGAATATGGGGGCCTCCTTTTCTTTACTGGCTGACATGCCCCCCTTGCTCCCCGCAATGCTCTCCTTCCTCACATCTACCTCCTGACTTGCCTAATACTTAGTTCAAATCCTACACTAGGATGTTCCTTCTGAGATTACCTTCCATTTATACTGTATATATCTTGTATGTACATAGTTGTTTTCATGTTGCCTCCCCCAATAGAATGTGAACTCCTTGAGGGTAGGGGCTGAGTTTTTACTTTTGTGTATATCCACAGGGCTTAGCTTACAGCACAGTACCTGGTACATAGTAATCACTTAATAAATGCTTGTTGGTAAAGCTCCTTGTTACCAGGGATCTTTGATATACCTACCTTCCCACACCCAACTTTTAGCCAAGCTTAACTGATGGGGCTGTTGTGGGGAAAAAACAGCACACACACACACACACACACACACACACACACACACACACACATGTTGCAAGTGTCAAAATGCTTTATAAACGTGAGGCATTATTATCATTACCAATAAGTACAAACATTCAACAGACTTTTTTGAGGCAGTGAAGCATACTAGAGAATCAGCTTGGAAGTCAGATAGACATGGGATCAAGCCCTCCTCTGACATGTACTGGCTATGACACCCAATATAAATGGTTTAAATTCTCAATGCTCCCAGGGGTTCAATAGAGAGAAAGTCCAGGTAAAGTGTCATTGGAAATTTAAGTAATGGAAGGCTACTTTTACACGGGGCAAGGGAAGGGATGTTATGAAGAAGGTATCACTTGAGTTATGCCATGAAAAAAAACAAAAGACATCCACAAATAGAGATGTAGGGAAGTGCATTCTAAGCATAGGGGATGGCATGAGCAAAAGCATGGAAATAGAAGAGGGACAGACAGGAACAGGGAATGTAAAATTATCTAGTTTGACTAGAATGTAGAAAATCTGAAGGGGAGCAGTAAAACATGAAACTGGACAAGTAGATTAGAGCTGGACCATGAAAATGCTCCTCGAATGTGAGGATTAATGTATTATATTCAATTCAGTAGGACACTGAATGGGAAACCAATGAAAGTTTATAAGTAGTGTAACAGAAATAAGTAATAAAATAAGTACATTACTTGGGCAGTGTTTTGGACTAGAGATGGTGATGAACTAGAGGCAAGCATATAAGTTAGTAAATCAAGCAGCAAGCATTTATTAAGCACCTACTAGGTTCTAGGTTCTATGTGCTAGGTTCTGGGAATACAAAGAATGAAATAATCCTAACTCTTAAGGAGCTTATATTCTGTCTAGGGAGAGAACCAGCATATACTAAATAAATATATACAAAAATACAAGATAATTAAATACAAAGCATTTGGGGGATAACATTAACAACTGTGGGGATTAAGAAAGTTCTACTTCATGTAGAAGATAATAATATGTACTTTATGTACTTCTACTTCACATAGAAGATAATAATAAAGTCATACCACCACCACTACTAATAATAATAATAACCAACATTTAGATAGCACTTAGTAGGTGCCAGGTACTGTGCTAAAGCACTTTACATATATTATCTCATTTGATCCTCACAACCATGGGGGATAGGTGCTATTATGATCCCCATTTTATAGTTGGGGAAACTATGGCAGATATAGAGTAAGTAATTTGTCTAAGATCATATGGCACAGCTAGGTGGATAGAGCACTGGACCTGGAGTTAAGAACTCATTTCCCTGAGTTCAAATCCAACCTCAAAGACTTACTAGCTGTGCAGTTACTGGGTAAGTTACTTAACCCTGTTTGCCTCGGTTTCCTCATCTATAAAATGAGCTGGAGAAGGAAATGGCAAAACATTTCAGTATCTTTGCCAAGAAAAGACAAGTCCGATACAACTGAACAACAACAACAAACAATCAAGGTTATGTAGGTAGTAAGTGTCAAAGGCTGTTTTCGAACTCAGGTCTTCTTGACTCTAGGATCAGTCTTCTATTTACCATTCCACCTAGCTGCCTTTCGGAAAATGTAGTTAAAACTAAGATGGAGGATAGATAGGTCCTGGAAGCAACTACCCTTGTTGTACCTAACTATTCATATAGATAGGAGGAAAACCATGAGAGAGAAGTGTCAGGGAAGACAAGGGTGGAGAATGTATACAGACAGAAGGAATAGTAAACTGTGTAAAACGCTATGGCAAGGTAAAGGAGAATGAGGGTGGACTAAGAAGGCTAATGGATTTACTGACAAGAAGGTCATCAGGAACCTTGGAGAGAGCTATTTCTGTAGAATGCTTGGGTTAGAATAAAGGTTGGAAGAAGCTGAAGAATGATTGGCTGGAGAGAAAATGGAGTTTTTAGGGATTTGGAGGGAAAGAAGGAATGAATGAAAAAAAAAATTTATGAAGTGTTTAGTATGTGCAAAGCACTAGGGATACAACTAGAAAGAGTCAGATAGAACCTGTTCTCAAGGAGCTCACATTCTAATGGGGGAAACAGCACATAAAAGGGAAGAATGAAAAGAGCCAGAAGTTCCAACGGTTCAGTTGTGGGACAGATAAGGTCCAGCGGTCCTTAACTTAAGTAATTAAGATAGGAACAGAGTACTGTAGGGGCATAGAAGCAGTATAAATGGTAAGACCTGGAGGATCTTGGGAGGCAGCAGCAGGGCAGTTGGTAAGGCCTGTTAAAAAATAATAACTGGGGAGCAGCTAGATGGTACAGTGGATAGAGCACCGGCCCTGGAATCAAGAGGACCTGAGTTCAAATCTGGCCTCAGACACTTGACACTTCCTAGCTGTGTGATCCTGGGCAAGTCACTTAACCCCACTGCCTAGCAAAATAAAAAAAAAAAATAATGATAATAACTGGGATTCTGGTTATAGTATGTAGTATTATATAAAGCATTACATAGTGCTTTGCGATTTTCAAAGCACTTTATGTACTGTCTCATTTAAGTCTCACAGAAAACCTGAGAAATAAGCACTATTATTATTACCATTTCACAGATAAGAAAATTGAGCCTGGGAGAGGTTAAGTGACTTTCCCAGGTTCATATGGCTAATAAGTGTCTGAGGCAGGATTTGAATTCAGGGCTTCCTGATTCTAAGTCCATCACTCCATCTCCTATATCACTAAGGTGTCTAGTAATCCTCCAACTCATCAAAAAGAATGGAATTGTTGACTTCTATCTCATTAAAACCCCGTGAGTAGTCAAGAAGCCCAAGATGTGAAAGAAGTAGGGCCCCTTCGTTGGTGGCATTCTTCTTTCTCAGCCAACTGCAAGTGAATTCTGAGATAGCCCAGGACAAGAGAGAAGGAACGGATGAATGGATTGGAGGGAGGGACAAGTTAGAACTTAAGGGGGTGGTAGGCAGAATCAAGAGAAGGATTTTTTTTTTTAAGGATAAAAGAGATCTGAGTATGTGTGTATCCTGAAGGGAAGGAGATAATAGAATCAGGGAATCTTGAAGATGCTTGGAAAAGGGAGCAAGGTCTTGAAAGAGTTGGGCAGTGGGAGCAATTCAATTCAATACAATTCAACAAATGTTTTTAAAAATTCTTACAGTGTGCCAGGCACTCGCTTTGGTAGGTTCTAGAGATACAAAGAGAAAAATGAAACAACCTCAGCCTTCAAGGATTTGCATACTACTGGAGGGACACAGTGGGTATTTGCGTAATCTGTGCCAATAGTACAGAAAAGGTACCAGTAAGAGTAACACAATATAATTTCAGGGGTTAGAGTGCTCTAACACCTTGAGGGTTCAGGAGAAACCTTAGGTAGGAAGTGGCACTGAGCTATGCTTAGAAGGAAGTAAGCTAGGGATTCTAAGAGGGGAGTAGGAAATGTAATTCAGATGTTGAGGATAGCCTGTACCAAGGTGTATATGTTCACACACACACACACACACACACACACACACACACACACACACACACACACACAATGGGAGATGGAATCTGTTGCAGAGGGAATATCTCAGAAGAACAGAGTGATTAGAATAGAAAGTGCATTATACATAGCAATATGAAACCAGAATGGACTGCGGATCCTTGGTGGTCATTAGCTTTAGAAAGAAGGACCCTTTCTTACTCTGAGACTGGAGAAAGTCATAGAGAATGAATGAGGACATTGAGAGGCTTAGGAGCAATAGAGTAGAGGGGTTGACAGAGCTATGTCAGACTCTTCTCAGTAGAGAAGGAAGTGAGGTTAGTTTCTAAGAGTGAGTTGGGGAGGAGATTGAGTTGGGAGAGCGAGAAGATCAGAGAAGGTGAGGGATAGAGAAGGTGGGTTGTATGATTGAGAGTCAACAAGACATGAATAAAATGACTGTTGCTCATGAGGTTTCTACTGGCATTAATTAGACACCCATTCTTAGTGGTGCAGTGACTTTCCTAAAATTACATTTGGCCCCTTTGGGGTGGGGCCAATGAGACTCCTGATAGGAGTTACCCAGAGTTGATGATTACTTTTGATATTTTCGTTAGTGTCATCATTATTATTATTACTCCTTTACTGTCTCCGGCTTAATTTCCTGATGCCCAAGCTTCCCAACCCCCTTTCTTTGGCTCCCCCTGCTGGCTTTAATACAGTGTATTCCAATTTGTTCTAATTTGTTGCATGTATTATTTTTTTCTGGGAGAGATTTGGGTCCTTAGTGAAATTTCACCCAACTTGAATTCTAGGCCTCTGGAGGAAAAATAAAAAAACATATTTACAAGCACACCAAAGACCCTCACTGCCACACGCAGTTGGCTCAAGCAGTAGAATTAATTTTTCTTATTTTGATCTATAGTCCTTCAGTTGTTTGATTACACAAAGAACCTCAATGTGTGATTATTTTACCTTCCTAAAGTCAACATATAAAACCATATATTATGAGTTGAATTTTAGATATCATGACACCTCTATTAATAAATTAATTTATCATAATGTACTACCCAGTCCTTGCCCCAAATCACTGCTAATAGAATTTAATAGCCATATAATTCCCTGTAAGTTATACACAGGTTCCTAGACCCAGTTTTGGGTCCCTAATCATGAGCCCCAAGTTACCTCTTGAAACTCACCAGGAAAAATCATTTTGCACACATACAAAATGATAGTAATGGAGGAAAAAGATAATTTACTTACAAAAGAAATTCAAGATAAATAATATGAAATAATAGGAATAATAGGAGTCATATCACCTAAAAAAAAATCCTACTTCTAATCTCCAGGTTGCATATATTGTCCCTCTTCACTTCTGTATTTTCAGCATAATAGAACAACCTTGGAAGTCTGACCACTTTCTACTAAGTTTTATAGTCTCTCTAATACATTGAGAGGTTTTCTTTGTCACTCACTAGAAGTGGTACTGGGCCTCTCGGGGTATGTTAGATTTAGATTTCTCAGGATGCACTGTAGGTTCAGTGCACCCTCAAGCAGCAAAAAAAAAAAGAAAAAAAAGAAAGAAAAAAGAAAGCTTCTGCATCTAATGAACTAGGAGGAGAGGCAGGTTCTTGCAAAAGTCCAGGAAAACCATATATTGTCATAAGTCTGCTAATTTCATGCTGTAACTCTTCATAATTTATTATATTTTTATTATGCTTATTTCTATATACATACATATGTATATGCAGAAAATCTTATTAATCACATAAATTTACCATAAATTGTTGTCACCCTTTGTTAGATGTGGTTCTAGGTTTTTGTTTTTTTTACTATTGTAAATAAAGCAACTATTCATTTTTTTTTTTTGAGGATACGCTATCATAGATCATAGCAATCTTGGCTGCTCCCACAACTGTCTTTAAGCAGCTACACAGCTAGATCTTCTGGTTGACTCAACTTCCAATCACTTATACTGGAAATTCTGACCATACAGTGGGCTAACTGCTTCTGCAGGTAAATAACTAATTGTCTTCACACTCCTGTAGTTGAAGAAATAGGCCAAGGGAAGGGCCCCTAACTCGTCATTTTTTTTCTACCCCCTCCTTCTTCAGTCTCTTCCTTCCTCCTCTTCTACTCTGGGTGCTCTCTCTTATCACCTTCCTGCTTTTGCATTTCTTCTGTTTGCCCCCTCTAAAAATCATACAGAATTGTAAGTATTATCATTTCCAAAAAGGATAATCCCCAGTTAAGGAAATAGTATAATTCTTTATATCTAGACTCCTAAAGCAGAAAACTACCCAGTATAATCCTTTATAGGATCATGGAACCATCTAATTTCAAAGTTGGAAGAAAGCTTAGAGGTCATGAAGTCCATCCTTTTTCTGAACATAAGAATCTTCTTGGTAATTACTGACAAATATTCATTCAGCCTCTGACTGAACACTTCCAGTGATGGAATTTAACCATATAATTAAGCAACTCATTCCACTGCTGCAAATCTCTAGATGTCTGGAAGTTCAAAATCTTATATTGAGTATTACTACAGCTGCTGCTGCTGCTTATAATAACAATAATAATAATAATTATTGTTATTATTATAATAGCCATTGTTATTCATCATAAAAATGAGTAAAAATTCTCCTCCTTATAACTTCAACTTATCAGTCCTAGTTCTGACCTCCGTAATATCATGGTTTAAGTCTCTGTAATATCCCCTCAAGCATTTAGTAATACCTGTCATATGTCTCCTCTTTTCTGGTTTAAATATCACCATGAACCATTCTTGGTATGACATACTTTCTGGACTCTTCTCCATCCCAGTCATCCTAATTCAGATACATCTAGTTTGTCTTTTAAAATGTGATGCCAAGAGTTGAATGCAATATTCTAAGTCTAATATGAGCAGGATAGAAACTGTGATCTCCAGATAGCCAGATATATCTATCCATTAACACATCTACTAATATAGTTTAAAAATGCATTAGATTTGTCCAGGGCTGCTGCACTATTGGCCCAGAATAAACCTGTGGACAACAAAAATCCCCACATCTTATTCATGTGAATTACTTTCAAGTCAGGTTATTCTAGTCCAATTATGACATGGTTTGGTTCAGCCATGATGTAGTAGAAAAAAAGCAGCTGGGTGGCACAGTGGATAGAGCACTGGCCCTGGAGTCAGGAGGACGACCTGAGTTCAAATCCGGCCTCAGACACACAACACTTACTAGCTGTGTGACCCTGGGCAAGTCACTAAATATGGAGTCAAAAGACCTGGGTTTATGTCTGAGTCTCACAATCTACTAACTTTATGTGCTGGGAGTCTTTTTGTTTCTGTTTTCTAATTTGCAAAATGAATATGATAGATAATACAACCTAACTAACAGGATTGTTGAAAGGTTCAAACAAGATGTAAACAAAATACCTTACAATCACAAAGGGATATTTAAATTAAGATACTATTAGTATTGTTATTATACTAGAACAATAGATTTTTGGAATCTAAATTCAATTCAATTCAATTGCAAACATTTATTAAAGATCTGCATAGGACACTGGTGATTCAAAGACAACAATGAAAAAAGTCCCTGCTCTCAAGGAGCTTGCAGTCTCTTGGGAGATACAGCACATAAGGGTGTGCCTCAAAGCCCCTCAGGTTCTGGCTAGCTGCCTGGTTGTCCTTCCTTTTCCAAGAGAATCAAAATGAAATCACTATGTTGGGGTCAAGGTACAGTACGTCCATCTGTGGCTGATCAGACCAATATGAGCTTGGAAAGCTCCACAGGTTGGACACAAATACTCCACATGAACATTTGGAGTAGAGATGATGCAGTTTAGGGGTTCAGGGGTCCTGGGACCCCAGAATCACAATACGTGGGTCCTGCCCGAAAGAATTCAACCCAAGCCTTCTTTCAGCCAAAGACAAGGTTTATTAGAACATCCATCATATTGGGCAGACTCCTAAGGAGTCCAAACATTAGTCTAGATTTTAAGAATCTGAGCAGTTGGGTAGATTATAACAATCCCAGCAGTGGCTAGATTATAACAATCTAAGCAGTGGCTAGATTTTAGGAATCTGAGCATCTTAATGGAGATGAGATGGACCTTATATACAGAAAGACTGTGGGAGGGATCTAGGAGTAGCCAAGTAGTTCATGAATTGTAATAGAATTACCAAGGGTGGGAAGTGGCCTGGGACCATAGGGAGGCAAGACAATGGAGGGGAGATTGGGTGTAGCCACAGTGAAAGGCCAGTTGATGGGATTATAGCCTCAGCCAGATATTTGGCCATGTGGGAAAGACCAGGGTTTTTCCTTTCTAGGGTCTAGATCCCAACCCCATCAGAGATGTCTAAATTTATGCATCTCATGTTTCTTGGCTAGCTATATGATATACGAAAGGCCAAGAATTTGACTAAACACATAGAGGAGACAATGCCTTTACTCTCTTGGATTTGCTTGGTCTCTGGACATTTTTCTTCAGCTACTCCCCATGTTGAAGAATGGAAGAGGCTGAAGATTAGACAAGAGGTCAGTACCAACTCCAGTGCTATTTCATGGTGGATGGGCAAATAACCATTAACTGGTTTACAATCTAGCCTTTAGAGATTAAGATTCCTTTAAGGTCTATGGGATGCTCAATTTAAAATGAGGTGAGGTCTCTGCTGGAGAGATGTAAATCATTAGATCTAGGTGGGGAAAGGACAAAGAAAATATTAAATCTGTGAGTTAGCTGGGAGGACCCTACTCTTTGTTCTCTATGTGTTGGGGCCTGGGCTGAGAATCTCCTCTGGTGGATAGGAAGCTTAGCAAAGATTGTGAAGGAAATAAAAGGGAAGACATGGGAAAGTTTTTTTTTCCCCTTTCTAAAGGCAAGTATTTCCGCCTTTTTCACATGAGCTGTGGGATTGGCATGATAGCATCTGTGGACCTCATGTGTCAAAGGCTTGAATTGCCCTACCATGTATGAGCCCAGGGTGCATGTGTTCCACATGTCCATGTCTCTTCACTTATTTTTCCTATCTGATTATACTCTCTGCACTGATGTATGTATTTGTGGAAGAGCGTATCCCAGGTCAATGAGACAATATGTTGTTACTTTTATTACTATGCCATTTCATTAAAAGATTTGGCTTTGAATTGTGTCTCCTTGGCTGACTATTAAGGATAAACACACTGGCCAGGACTCATGAGTTTTAGGGCATATTGGGCTACAGAGTACCCTGAACCTGTATAGCTGTTCCCTGAAGGCCTAATCTTGTAAATGAAGATTAGGAGGTTATACTTTAAGAAATCCTCTAGGATCTCCATCTTAGATGCTATAGTATTGTAGGGATTTATTGAAGAAATACAAAATGATTTGAGGAGAAGCACACTAACACCCAGGGTAATCAGGAGAAAAGCTTTGAGTAGGAAGTAATGGTAGATTAGAGAAGAGCCTGGAAAGAAGCTGAGGATTCTAAGAGGTAGAGGTGAAGAGGGCATGCATTCCAGATATGGAGGACAGCTTGCATGAATCTAGGGATTTGGGAGATGGAAAGTTGAGTTCAGTAAATAGTCCAGTTTGGCTAAAACATAAGAGTATATGATGGGTAATAATGGGAAATAAGCCTGGAAAGGTCAGCTGGAGCCAGATGGTAGAACACTTTAAATACCAGGTTGAAGAATCTGTATTTTATCCAAAAGGAAATATGGCATCCCTGAAGATTCTTGAGCAAAGAATGCCACAGTCAGTTATGCTTTAGGAAAATTATTTTGGTAGTTATATGGAGGACGGCTTGGAGAGGGGAGAAACTGGAAATAGGGAGACCAATTGAAGGCTGTTTGAATGGCCAATCCAGATGAGAGGCAATAAAGGCCTGCTCACTTCACTCTGGCCTCCACTTCTTACTCACTGGAATGTTCCAGCTCCTCCCCAACAGCATTCTCACCTGGAGATTCCTCTGCTCTGTGGCCCTCTTTCCAGATTGGTGAGTCCTTGGCCTAGACCTTTGTTTCATGAGGTGCTTAGTCCACAGTTACTTCACTCCCAGCTCCACACCTCACTCTCTGGAGTTTTCCATCTCCTTATCAGCAGCCTTTTCACTTGGGATATGGATCCAGTCTGTGATCCTCTCTACTTACTGATGAACTCCTGGCCTACCCCACTATTACATGGGTTCCCCAGGCCATGCTCACTTCATGCCTACTTCCACTTCTCACTCTCTAAATTTTTCCAGCCCTCCCCAGCAGCCTTGCTTGCATGTGAGGACCCTGCCCTCCCTCCTGCTCTCTTTGTTGTCTTACTGAATTAGAATGTAAGCATTTTGACAGCAGGGATTCTCGTTTTTGCTTGTATTTGTATCCCCAGTACTTAGTACAATATCTGGCATATGGTAAGCTTGTAATAAATGATCTGTTTGTCTATATGTTTATCTTTCTGAACTAGGAGGGGTATGGAGAGAATGAGATAGATACAAAAGATGCTATGATGGTAGAATTGATGAGACTACATCTAGTTAATATATAGGGGATAAAAGATGACTTTAAGGTTGCAAAGTTCAATGACTGGAACAATTGGGAAGAGAAATTCTTCTCAAGAGAAAAAAAGAAATTTTAAAGGAGGGGTAGGTTTAGTGAGAAGGAGATGCATTCTTTTTTTGTTGTTGTTCTTTTTTAAAAGTTAGCCTTTTATATTAAAAAAAAAAAAAGGAGGGAAGAGGTGTATATTTGCATGCCGGGGCGCTGGCCATCCCCTATTGGTAACAGAGCTCCAGGTTCATTCCCTTGTGGATTTCATAGTCCCCCATGGTCACGTGGTCCTTGAACATGTGTACCATTTCTTCAGAATGCTCTTGCTTCAACGGGTGCCCATCTGAGCCACAGCCAGCTTCTTCAGGTCCCCTATGGAGTCTTCGGGGTTGCACTTCACACGGACCTTCCTCGCGTACAACCTCGACCATGGTTCCTGGATGCTTGGCCACCAGCCCTACAGCTCCGGCCTCACTGCCCATGTGCTCTCAAGGGCTCCATTTTGACGACTGAGTTTGAGCTGGCTATGGGATACACAGGTAGGCACGCCTAGCAGGCAGTTGATAATGTGGGCCTAGAGCTCAGGAGAGAGGTTAGGGCTGGATATGGTCAGCCAATGTGGCTAACAGTAGTTATTATATGTGATATTATATGTGATATAATACTATATCTAATATTATACCACACAATATATAAGGTAATGTTATATGTGATATAAATAATACATATTATATTTCATCATGCCAGTGATTCTGTGGACTTATTAATGTGTACATTCATTTCAGTGGAGCTGATTGTAAACTGTCCTATGTGACTCCCATCCTTGTCTTTACATAAGACCTCCATAAGAAGGAGGCGAACAGAAGCCTTTTTCTGAGGCTCACAATCAGTGAAGTCCTTTGGCTAGCCACCATCCATTTGCTGTTCCTCACTTTCACTGCATGATCAACCTGCTTCCTTTTCTGAACACAGACCCCTTAGATAATAGCTTTTGTACCATTTCTCAAGCTGAAATCATCATTGGCAACATGCTACAGCATACTTATGCCCATAAAATGTCTCTTGGTTAACCTTTAGATCACCTACCACTTTAAATTCTTCAGAAATTATCTGCAGCCATATAGCATCACTAGAAAAAAATGTTTAAAAGATGTATTTTATTTCAGGGTGTAGCTTGAGTTCATTGAAAATGCTACACAATTTTGTCAAAGTAATCAAATTCATTCTCTTCTTCTTGTGTATAGTTCTGTGTCTATCTCATTGTTCATCTGTAGTATTCTGTCCAAAATATGTGTAATATCTATGGGTTGTTCATCCAACTTCATGTAATAATTTGAAAAAGAGGTCCTTTTCACCCAGTTTTTTGTCTGAGTTGGATGTTAGTTCAAAATTTTGTGTTATGCATCTCATTTAGGAAACTGGAGTGTGCTAGGGCTTAATAAAATGAACACAAGTTCATCTTTAAAGAAGACCATCTGGAAGACCTCTTCATTTATAAGGAATTTCTCTTCCATTTGTAATGGACGTCTTCCATGACAGTGGCACACAACTGTCATAGGCATGTATCTTTCTGTTTTGTGTTTCGCGGAATACTGAAATCAGAGATTGACATCATTTGGAGGAACATGTTTAAGGCTGCATTTTGTACAGTGGGCTCTTATATTCTCTGCATCTTTCAGTCAGTTGTGTGAAGATGTGTTCAGTGTCACTGTTTTCATCAAGGATACCCTTGAAATATGTGTGTAAATTTATGTATATGTATATATACACACATAAAGATTTTATAGGAACAAGAACGTTAGAACATAAGTCATCTTCAGTGTATTCTTTCAGTAGTAATACTTCCCATGATTTGTTGCAAACGTTTTGTATTTTCTTGTTTTTCAGATATACTGAAATGTAGGCCCTCAGTGCCTTCAAATCTGTGTCATATGGTGCTTTGTTGACTGCCTGGTGAAAAGTATGCATGTGTATGTGTGTATACACACATATACATATATGTGTGTTCACACACATACACATACATATATGTGGGTATATGCATATACAAACATGTGCATGTATAAACACATTTAATTTGGTACAGCTGGTTTTCCTGTCTTTGTCTTCTTTACTGTCATTTTTATTTCTTCATTCAGCACATAGGGAAATAAGATGCTGGAGTCTAAGTGTGCTACTTACACTGTCATTGATGAAGAAAATAGTTTGTTATATAAATACTGCCAAAGCCATTCAATTTTTTCTGTTTATTGTTCTCCTTCCAATTTCACCTTTGAGTGCTTTTAAGATGATAGGGTTTAACTGGGTCTTATGCCAAGATCTCTGTAAGCTTGTTTTTCCTTCACACTTCTCACTGTTTTATTAAGCAATACTGCTCATAATCTTCCTCCATCTCCTATGAATATTTTAATATAGATTTTATTTTTACTTTCATTGACAAATATTCAAATATATTAATAGAGGCATTAGAAAAGAAAATATTAAAACAGGCACATAAGTTGAAATCAACCAAAACAAACTAAGATCACTGATGATTATATATGTCTATGCCTTCTGCTATTTGTCAGTTGTGGCCTCTGCCGCAAAAGATATGTATATTGACTTTAACATAGTTGTACCCATACTGACCTCCTTTTGACAATTTAACTGGATGAATAACAAATTTATTTTTATTGCTGTGATTGTAGTCAACATATATTCTTTTAAATCTGCTTCCTCTTTTCTTTATCTCTTTATGCTAGTCTTTCCATACTTGCCTTTCTTAGAGCATAATGATATTCTATTACAGTTATAGACTATAATTAATTTAGCCATTCATCAATTAATGGATATTCAGTTGTCTACAGTTTTTTGCTACCACAAACAGTGCTGCTAGAAATATTTTTATCCAGATAGGACTCTTTTTTCCCCTTTCAATAGTCTCTTTTGGGATATAATCACAGAAGTATAAAAACTGGGTCCAAGGGTATGTGCATTTTGGTAACTTACCATATAATTCCATACTGCCTCCTTAAAAGGTTGGACTAATTCACAAACTCAGCAATATAATAACATGTTTGTTTTTATCCCAGCTGTTCTATCTAGAATTGAATTTTGTCTTCTTTCATTATTTTTGCCAATTTGATGTGGGAGGGAGGCTAGTGGAACTGAAGAGTTGTTTTAACGTGCATGTCTCTGATTATTAGAAAGGTTGAAAATTTTTTAAATGTTATTTTTAGTGGTTTGTGTTTTTTCTCTCAAGAAATACACCCTAGATATCCTTTGACTACTTACTGATTGGGGAATGCCTCTTAATCTGTCAATTTGCATCAATTCTTTCTATATTTTATATGTCAGGAATATCAGAAATGTTTAATATACATTTTCTCCACTTAGTTTATTTCTTTCCTTCTTATTCTGGACGTACTGTTTATAATTGTACGAAAGTTTTTTAAAATTTTTGCATAATCAAATTTATCTATTTAACCTCTCATAATTTCCTCTAAGTCACAGTTCATTAAAGATGTATTTCCTTTCCAAAATTGTAAAAGATTTTACAATTATATATCCTCTATTTTTATGGTATTTTATAATTATTATTTAGATAGTTGATCTTTGAGTTGATCTTTGAGATTATTTAGGTAGTAGATCTTGTGGTCCATGGAATAACATTCTACTTTCAAATAGCTTACATTCTATCAAGAGTGCTAATATATATGTGTATACAGATTAAATATGAAAGAAATATTAGTGAGAAATTAGTGAGAAAGATCATAAGATTGTGAAAGACTTTAAAAGCTAACAGAGAATTTTATATTTTATTCTAAAGGCCTAGCATACTAGTCTCTGTGCCCTGCTACCTAAATCTTAGTTGGGATGGGCAAACTGGGATTATGGGCTACAGTAATCCTCCAGCCATAGCCATGGGCTAGGACACTGAGCCAGGGCAGATCCGACTCCCTCTATTTGTCTCAGATGGATTTGTTTTTACACTTTTGTTTTGGTTACTTACTACAAACATTTACATACTATTCCTCCTTACAAGCAAGATGTCTTGTAACAAAAAAACAAAAACAAACAAAAAACCCATTTAATTTAATTATTATTAGTTAAAACTAATAATATAGGACCCTCATCTTAAAATTCATGCGACATTTCATATTTGTAGAACTCTCATGTCTCTTTAAAAAATCGTTTTTTCCTCTCCCCTGCATCTCCACCCCCCCTCCACCACTGGAGGAAAAAAGGAGGAAAAAAAAGAAGAGAAGAAAAAAAGAAAGGGGAGGAGGGGAAGGGAGGGAAGGGAAAAATTTATTACAACAAGTACGTATAGTCAAGTAAGACAAATTCCTACAATGACTGGGAATACATACATATGCACACATATATGTGTGCATGCATGTATGTGTATACATATATACATATAGATATATATCCTATTTTGCACCCTAAATCCATCATGTCTCTTTCATGGATAGCATGTTTTATCATTGATACTCTGAAATCATGAATTGTCGCTGTATTGATCAAAGTTCTTGCAACTTTCAAAGTTGTTTGTTTTTAGTGTATTGTCATATAAACTGTTCTAGTTCTATTCATTAATTTATAAAAACTCAAAATTGTTTATTTTTATAATATTAATATTATAAACTTTTGTTTCTGCTAACTTCACTGTGCATCAGTGTATATGTCTTTTAAAAATCATCCATTTCCTCATTTGTTACAACACGCAGTATTTCCTTCCCATTCTTACACTACACCTTGTTCAGGTATTCCTCAATTATTGGATATTCTCTTAGCTTCCACTTATTTTATTTTTTGTTTTTTGCCCCCACAAAAAGAGCTGCTAGAAATAGTTAGAAAAATAGGACTTTTTTCTCTTTCTTGGATCTCTTTTAAGTATAGGCCTAGCAGTGGTATAGATGGGTCAAAGGGCACATACTATTTCATAATTTGTATATGATTCCAAATTACTCTCCAGAAGAGTTGTACCCATTCACAGATCCATCAATAGTACATCAATGTTCCTATTTTCCTACACCCTTCCCAACACTTGTCATTTCCCCTTTTTGTCATTGGATAGTTTTTTCCCGCCCACTCTCTGCCCCTCCCACAGTCCTGGTCATGATGGCATAGAGTTAGAAGTTATACCTTCTGATTCTTGTCCCTGGTCAGAGTCCTGAAGGGTAGGATCAGGCCATGGACTTTTCTCAGGCTGCAATCTTTAGCTAAAAGGCTATGAAGAGCCAGACACTTTCTCTCTGAGTTGACCATCATGACTCACCAGCATCAAAAGCATCAGAGTGCCTCTGGTGTTCTTCATGGCTGTTTTGTACTCTGGAGATGAAGAAGTAATATCATCAACAATCCACTGAGCCAGTTAAGACTTGAGGATATTCTCAATACCTTTTAAGAAAAAAAAAAAAACAACAAACAAGCATTTCACAGGAAGGTGAGTTAAAACATTGCTCTTACCAGGTCCTTAAGATCTCCTAGAGGATCTTGTACCACTCAAATGACTTTAGGGATCTCTGGTTTTTAAGAAGCCAAATATAGGTAGCGCTATAGGAAGAAATGAAAAACTAAAACAGGGACCCATGTCTATGACTTTTCTCCTAGCCAATGCTTATGGGGTTTGCATCTCTGCTGCCCACTGGCCAGCACCACTAGAGCTCATATCTGTGCCTTCTGCCCACTCTGCCAGAGTTAACTGTTATCCTTTGTGCTCAGAAAAGTCAATAGCTATGGCCAGAACCTGAGACTTAGTCTTCCCTTAGACTAGGACAGAGAGTTGCAGCAGGCCCAAGAAGTCTTGAGCTACCATTTCTGGGGTCTGACTCCATCCCACCACGACAAGCCTGAGTCTGACCTCCTGTGCTGGGGGAAAGACACAAAGCAATACAAAAACCAACAAATTCAGAAACTTATCTAAGCCAGAATATATGCCATGTACAAGCAGAAGCTATTTCTACCAGCATTGGGGCTAAGCCACCTTCCTTTGCATTTTTTTCATTAATTCCCTTGATATTCTTGACCTTTTCTTCTTCCCGATGAATTTTATTATTTTTTCTAGCTCTATAAAATAATATTTGGTAGTTTGGTGGCACTGAACAAGTAAATTAATTTAGGTAGAATTGTCATTTTTATTATATTAGCTCAGTCGACCCATGAGCAACTGATATTTTTCCAATTATTTAGATCTGGCTTTATTTGTGTGAAAAGTGTTTTATAATTGTGTTCAAATAATTCCTGGTTTTGTCTTGGCAGGTAGATTCCCAAATATTTTATGATATCTACAGTAACTTTAAATGGAATTTTTCTTTCTATCTCTTGCTGCTCAATATTGTTAGTAATATATAGAAATGCCAATGATTTATGTGGGTTTATTTCATATCTTGTAACTTTGCTAAAATTGTTTATTATTTCAAGTAGTTTTTTGCTTGATTCCCCAGGATTCTCTTAGTATACCATCATGTCACCTGCAAAGAGTGATAGCTTTGTTTCTTCTTTGCCTATTCTAAGTCCTTCTATTTCTTTTTCTTCCTTGTTGCTAAAGGTAACATTGCTAGTACAATATTGAATAACAGTGGTGATAATGGACATCTTTGTTTCACCCCTGATCTTATTGGAAATGCTTATAGTTTATCCCCATTACGTATAATGCTTGCTGATGGTTTTAGATAGGAGCTACTTATCATTTTAAGGAAAACTACATTGATGGGGCAGCCAGGTGGCGCAGTGGATAGAGCTCTGGTCTTGGAGTCAAGAGGACTAAGTTCAAATATGGCCTCAGACACTTCACACTTACTAACTGTGTGACCCTGGGCAAGTCACTTAACCCCAATTGCCTCATCAAAAAAAAAAAAACCCCAAAAAACAAACAAAACTACATTTATTCCTATACTCTCTGGTGTTTTTAATAGGAAGAGGTGCTGTATTTTGTCAAAAGCTTTTTCTGCACCTATTAAGATAATCATATGATTTCTGTCAGTTTTGTTACTGATACAGTTAATTATTCTGATAGTTTTTCTAATATTGAACCAGCCCTACATTCCTGGTATAAGTCATAATGTATTATCCTGGTGATAAACTACTATAATATCTTTGCTAATATTTTATTTAATTTTTTTTTGCATCAATATTCATTAGTGAAATTGGCCTATAATTTTCTTTCTCTGTTTTGGCTCTTCCTGGTTTAGGTATCAGCACCATATTTGTATCATAAAAATATTTTTTCAAATAGTCTATATAGTATTGGAATTAATTGTTCTTTAAATGTTTGATAGAATTCATTTGTAAATCCATCTGGCCCTGGAGATTTTTTCCTAGGGAGTTCATCAATGGCTTGTTCAATTTCTTTTTCTGAGAAGGGGTTATTTAAGTATTTTACTTCCTCTTCTGTTAATCTGGGCAATTTATATTTTTGTAAATATTTATCCATTTCACTAAGATTGTCAAATTTAGTGGCATACAGTTGGGCAAATATAGTTCCTAATTATTGTTTTAATTTCCTCTCCTTGGTAGTGAATTCACCTTTTTCATTCTTGATATTGGTAATTTGGTTTTCTTCTTTCTTTTTTTTTAATTAAATTAACCAAAGGTTTATCTATTTTATTTTTTTTCATAAAACCAGCTTTTAGTTTTATTAGTTCAATAGTTTTCTTAATTTCAATTTTATTAATTTATCCTTTAGTTTTCAATATTTTCTAATTTGGTGTTTAATTGAGGATTTTTAATTTGTTCTTTTTCTAGTTTTTTTTAGTTGTATGCCCAATTCATTGATCTCTTCTTTTTATATTTTATTCATGTAAGCATTTAGAGATATAAACTTCCTCTAAGAACTGCTTTTGCTGCATCCCATAAGTTTTGGTATGTTGTCTCATTATCGTCATTCCCTTAAATGAAGTTATTGATTGTTTCTATGATTTGTTGTTTGACCCAATCATTTTTTAGGATTAGATTATTTAGTTTACAATTATTTTTTAGTCTTATCTTTCCATGGCCCTTTATTACATATAAATTTTATTGCATCATGATCCGAAAAGGAAGCATTCAATATCTCTGCCTTTCTGCACTGGATTATGCCCTAGTACATGGTCAATTTTTGTGTATGTGCCATGTACAGCCTACCTTCAATGCCGGCTAACTCCACATTAATGCATTCAGGGGCATTCACACTCTAGTCAAAGTGACCCCCTGCTGTTCCCCAAAATAAGCATCTGACCTGCCCCTTCTGGGTCTTTTCCCCACACTGGAAATACTAACTCTATCCCCATTCAGTTTTCTCCAGAGGTCTACCATATTTAATTTTTCTAAAATTCTATTCACTTCCTTAACTTCTTTCTTGTTTATTTTGTGGTTAGATTTATCTGGTTTTGAGAGGGAAAGGTCGAGGTTCCCCATTAGTATAGGTTTTCTGTCTATTTTTCTATTTCTTCCTGTAATTCCCTTAACTTCTCCTCTTAAGAATTTGAATGCTATCACTTTTGGTGCATATTTAGTAGTGATATTACTTCATTGTCTATAGTACCTTTTAGCAAGATGTAGTTTCATTTCTTGTCTCTTTTAATTATATGTATTTTTGCTTTTGCTATGTCTGAGATCTGAGTTGCTACCCCAGCTTTTTTTCTTTCAGCTCAAGTGCAATATATTCTGCTCCATCCTTTTACCTTTACTCTGTGTGTATCTATCTGCTTCAAATGTGTTTCTTGTAAACAACATATTGCAGGATTCTGGTTTTTAATCCACTCTGCTATCTGCTTCTGTTTTATGAGAGAGTTCATCCCATTCACATTCACAGTTATGATTACCAACTGTATCTTTCTCTCCACTCTATCCCCTCCCCCTTTATACTCTTCTCTCTCCTTTTTCCCTTTCCCTTCTCACCAGTGTTTTGCTTTTGACCACCTCCTCCCTCAATCTGCCCTCCCTTCTAGTCAACCCCTCCCTTTTCTTTCCCCTTTCTCCTCCTAGTTCCCTATATTGTAAGATAGATTTCTATACCCAACTGAATGTGCATCCTTTTCCCTCTTTGAGCCAAATCTGATAAGACTAAGGTTTAAACAATGCTCACCCCTCCTCCCTTCTTTCCCTCTCTTATAATAGGTCTTTTGTGCCTCTTCATGTGATAAAATTTACTCTATTCTGCCTTCCCCTTTCCTCTTCTCTCAGTACAATACTTTTTTCACCCCTTAATTATTTTTTTATATCATCACATCACAGTCAACTTATACCCATACCCTCTGCCTATCTATACCCTTCTAACTACCGTAATAAAAATACAGTTCTCAAAAGTTACAAATGTCATCTTCTCCTCTAAGGATGTAAACAGTTTAACTTTATTGAATAACATTTTTTTTTCTCCTTTCCTGTTTACCTTTTTATGCTTCTCTTGAGTCTTGTATTTGAAGATCGAATTTCCTGTTCAGGTCTGGTCTTTTCATGAAGAATGATTGAAAATCCCCTATTTCATTAAATTTCCATCTTTTACCCTGAAGGATTATGCTCAATTTTGCTGGGTAATTGATTCTTGGTTGTAATCCAAGCTCCTTTGCCTTCCAGAATATCATATTCCAAGCCCTCCAAACCTGTAATGTAGAATCTGCTAAGTCCTGTGTAATCCTGACTGTGGTGCCATGATATTTAAATTGTTTCTTTCTCTTTGCAGTATTTTCTCTTTGACCTGATAATTTTAGAATTTGGCTACCCAATATTCCTTGGCATTTTCATTTTGGGATCTCTTTCAAGAAGTGATCAGTGGATTCTTTCAAAGACTATTTTAACCTCTGGTTCTAGGACCTCAGGGCAGTTTTCCTTGATAATTTCTTGAAAGATGTTGTCCAGGCTGTTTTTTTGATCATGGCTTTCAGGTAGACCAATAATTCTTAAATTCTCTCTCCTGGATTTATTTTCCAGGTCAGTTGTTTTTCCAATGAGGTATTCTACATTCTCTTCCTTTTTTTTTTTTGTTTTATTCTTTTGCTTTTGTTTGACTGATTCTTGCTGTCTCATACAGTCATTAACTTCTACTTGCCAATTCTAATTTTTAAGGAATTATTTTCTTCAGTTAACTTTTGTGCCTCCTTTTGTATTTGGCCAATTCTACTTTTTAAAGAGTACTTTTTTTCTTCAGTGTTTTTTTTTTCCATTTGGACAATTTTATTTTATTTATTTATTTATTTTTGACATGCGTAAACCTTCTTTTAATTCTAAAGTTGAGAGTTGTATTTTTCAATTCTTACCAACAATTCTTATACAAATAGCTTTTACAATGGCAACATTTTAAACTAAAATTACTGAAATTCTAAAGTGATTGCACTTAATTTATTTTGTTTTCAACATTTGCTTCCACAAGATTTTGAGTTCCAAATTTTCACCCCATCTCGCCCCTCCCTCCACCCCAAGATGGCATGCATTCTAAATACCCCTTCCCCTAGTCTGCCTTCCCTTCTATTTTTCCCCCCTTTCTCTTATCCCCTTCCCCTTCAATTTTCCTGTGGGGTAGGATGGATTTCTGTACCCCATTTCCTGTATTTCTTATTTCCCAGTTGCATGTGAAAACATTTTTTTTAAACATGTATTTTTAAAACTTTGGCTTCCAAAATTTTCTCCCTTCCTCCCTCCCCACCCACCCTCATTGATAAGGCAAGCAACTAAATATAGGTTATATATGTGCAGTTACGTAAAACACTTCCATAGTAGACATGCTGTGAAAAACTAACTCTATTTCCCTTAATCCTATCCTGCCCACCCATTTATTCCATTCTTTCTTTTGACCCTGTCCCTCCTCAGAAGTATTTGCTTCTGATTACTCCCTTTCCCAATGTGCCCTCCTCTCTATCATTCCCCTACTCTCTTGTCCCCTTCCCCCGCCCCCATTTTCCTGTAGGGTAAGACAGATTTCCACACCCAATTGAGTGTGTATGTTATTCCCTCCTTAATCAAATCCTATGAGAATAAGATTCACTCATTTCCTCTCACCTTCCCCCGTTTCCCCTCCACTGTAAGAGCCTTTTCTTTTGTTTTGTTTTTTGTGGAATAATTTACACCGTTCTACCTCTCCCTTTCTCCTTCTCCTAGTATATTCCTCTCTCACCCCTTAATTTTATTCTCCAGATATGACCCCTTCATTTTCAACTCTATCTATCTATCTATCTATATCTGTATATACATACATAAATTTTTTCCCCTTCAGCTCCCCTAATACTGACAAAGGTCTCATGAGTTACAAATATCATCTTTCCATGCAGGAATGTAAAAGTTCAACCTTAATAAGTCTCTTATGATGTTCTCTTTCCTGTTTACCTCTTCATGTTCCACTCTAGTCTTGTATTTGAAAATTGAATTTTCTATTCAACTCTGGTCTTTTCATCAAGAATGCTCGAAAGTCCTCTATTTCACTGAATGACCATTTTTTTCCCTGTAGGATTATACTCAGTTTTGCTGGGTAGGTGATTCTTGGTTGTAATCCTATCTCCTTTGTTCTCTGGAATATTATATTCCATGCCCTGCGGTCCCTTAATGTAGAAGCAGCTAAATCTTGTGTTATCCTGATTGTGTTTCCATAATACTTGAATTGTTTCTTTCTGGCTGTTTGTAATATTTTCTCCTTGACCTGGGAACTCTGGAATTTGGCTACAATATTCCTAGGAGTTTTCCTTTGGGGATCTCCTTCAGGAGGAGATCAGTGGATTCTTTCAATTTCTATTTTGCCCTCTGGTTCTAAAATATCAGGACAGTTTTCCTTGATAATTTCCTTTTTTTTTTTTTTGTGAGGCAGTTGGGGTTAAGTGACTTGCCCAAGGTCACACAGCTAGTACATGTCAAGTTTTTGGTCTGAGGCCGGATTTGAACTCAGGTCCTCCTGACTTCAGGGCCGGTGCTTTATCCACTGCACCACCTAGCTGCCCCGATAATTTCTTGAAAGATGATGTCTAGGCTCTTTTTTTTGATCGTGGCTTTCAGATAGTCCAATAATTTTAAAATTCTCTCTCCTGGATCTGTTTTCCAGGTCAGTTGTTTCAGTTGTTTTTCCAATGAGATATTTCACATTGTTTTCTAATTTTTCATTCTTTTGGATTTGTTTTACAGTGTCTTGATTTCTCATCCAGTCACTAGCTTCTAATTGCTCTATTCTAATTTTTAAGGAAGTATTTTCTTCAGTAATCTTTTGGACTTCCTTTTCCACTTGGCCAATTTTCCTTTTTAGGGCATTCTTCTCCTCATTGACTTTTTGGACCTCTTTTGCCATTTGGATTAGGCTATTTTTTAAGGTGTTATTTTCTTCAGTATTTTTTGGGGTCTCCTTTAGCAAGCTGTTGATTTGTTTTTCATGATTTTCTTGCATCACTCTCAGTTTTTCCTCTACTTCTCTTGCTTGCTTCTTAAAATCCCTTTTGAGCTCTTTCAAGGCCTGGGACTGATTCATATTTTTCTTGGAGGCTTTGGATGTAGGAGCTTTGGCTTTGTTGTCTTCTTCTGGTTGTATGTTTTGATCTTCTTTGTCACCAAAGATAATATAGTCTGACTCTTTTTGCACTGCTTACTCATGATCCCAGCCAATTACTTGAGTTTTAAACTCTTTGTTAAGGCAAAAGTTTTCTTCCAATGTGAAGAGTGTACTGTCCCAAGCTTCGGGGGTTTGTACAGCTTTCAGAGATACTTCTAGTGACCTGTAAATTTTCAGTTCTTCCAAGAGGGTATGATAAGGGGCAAGGTGTTTCCTCTCCACCACCACAAGCTCCACCACATCAGAGTTCCTCCTTGCCCCAGGACCACCCCTCAGAACTGTGACCCAGATCCAAACAAGGGCAAAGCAAGAGATTCCTGCCTCAGCTGTGGCAAAGAGATCCTTGCAATCCCCTTCTGATCAGCCACTTGATTCCCCCTCAGCCTGTGGGCCAGAAGCTCAGGAAACAGTCGCTGCCCCAGAGGCCACATTCAAGAGTTGGGGCTGAGACCTAGCTCCTCTCTCTCACTGCAGTCACAGACTTTTCTCACTGACCTTCCACATTGTCTTTGGTGTTTGTGGGTTGAGAAGTCTGGAAACCACCACAGCTGCCCTCGATTCAGTCCTCTGAGGCCTGCTCCAGGGTTGCTGTGGCCTTCGCGCCCACGCCAAACTGCGCTCCTCTTCCCTCCCGGCGCAATATACCTTTCCCATCAACCATCCAGGCTGTCTTTGGCTGGAAATTTTTTTCACTCTGTCTTTTTGTGGGTTCTGCTGCTTTAGAATTTGTTTAGAGCCATTTTTTTTAGGTATTTGGAGGGGTTTGGGGAGAGCTCAAGACAGTCACTGCTTTCCCTCCACCATTCTGGCTCCGCCCCCCAAGTCACGATTTTATTTTTTAAGAAATTGTTTTCTTCAGTCATTTTTTGTCCTTCCTTTTCCACGATATTGACTCTCTCTTGTGTACCTCTCATTTCTTTTCCCAATTTCTCTTCTACATCTCTTATTTGACTTTTAAAACCCTTTTTGAGCTCTTCCAAGAAGGCTTTTTGGGCTTGAGACCAATTCATATCCCCCTTTGAGGTTTAAGATGTAGGTATATTGACAATGTTGAACTCTTCTGAGTTTGTGTTTTGATCTTCCCTGTCACCATAGTAATTTTCTATGGTCAAAGTTCTTTTTTTCTTCTTACTCATTTTTTTTTGACTATTTCATGGCTTTTAAAATTGAGCTTTTCTAATGGGGTATAGGGGCACTGGCTCAAGCTTCCTGTGCTGGGGGCCAGGGGCCTGGTCACTGGCTTTGTGTGGTGGAGCCTCAGGTACTGGCGGCTTGCTCACTGCGCTGTGGAGACCTGACTTCGTTGAACTTGTTGTTGCCTCGTTTCCAGGGCTGGCAATTTGCCTTTTGTGCTGGAGCTGGAAGCCTCACAGCTGGCCTACTGTGCCACTGGCCTCTTGAGTAAGGATTGAGGGGCCTCAGTTGCTGATCTGTGCTGTGGCTAAGAACCTCCTGCTGGCTTGCCCAGACACCATGGGTGCTGAGCTGGCTCCTCTTTTACCCAAATGAGACAGATCTTTCCCAAAATCCTTCTAAGTTATCTTAAGCTAGAAAATTGTGTCACTTTGTCTTTTTTGTAGTTTCTGTCACTGCAGAATGAATTTAAAGGTTTGATTTAATGTTGTTTCTGAGGGAAACTGGGGAGAGCTCAGGTAACTCCCTGGCTTCTCTCTGCCATATTGACTCCACCTTCAGAAAGTCTCTTTTTATTCTCCAAAATTAAATCTACCCAGACTTCTTTGAAGGTAAACTGAATGATGGAGATATCTCATAGCAGAGCTTGGTGGAGGCTTAAATTACCAGGGTAGGAGACCCAAACAAGCTGGAGGGCCCCAAGAGAGTTTACTATGATTATCTTAAATATACAGTTCTTAAGGTCTCATATCAGTCTCTCCTTGCTGAATTACCGTAGTCAGTTTACTCTTTAATCTCCCAGGAGTGGGGAGCACATCACATTAAATAATCACTATCTTTAGAAGCATCACAGAAAAAACCATCAAAAGCATAAAGTCAATCTTGGGTCACCTTCTTCAGCACTGCTCATCTCCTACTTAAAAAAGCTCACCATATTCCAGTCCTGAGCCACTATGCTGAATGTTTTATATTAGACCAAATTTGGGCCAGTCCCTTGGTCCTTTAAGTTTAATATTGCAACAAAATGAGATAAAGATATTTGAAAAGTATAGCCATTGAAGACTCCTTGATTTGATTCAACTAGAGAGAGCTCCTTGGTCTGATTTATGAATCCTCATCCATTAGCCAAGTCCCTGAATGTACCCAGAATATCTCATGGCTATTTTGAACCCTAGAAATGAGGAAGTAATATCAGTAGTCTGAGTCTGGAGTCCCTTGATTCAACCAAGACTTAATAATGTTCTTAATACCTTTTAAGGAAAAACTAGACTTGCATGGGAGGAGAAGTTAAAATGTAGCTCCTACCACAGATATTTATTATAATAAAACACATTTCTTTTTTTAATTAATTTATTTTTAGTTTTCAACATTCACTCCCACAATATTTTGAGTTCCAAATTTTCTCCCCATTTCATCCCTCCCCCCACCCCAAGATGGCATGCATTCTGAATACCCCTTCCCCTAATCTGCCCTCCCTTCTATCTCTCCTCCCCCTTCTCATCCCCTTTCCCTTCAATTTTTCTGTAGGGCAGGATAGATTTCTATATTTGTTTTTAAAACTTTGGGTTCCAAATTTCCTCCCTTCGTCCCTCCCCACCCACCCTCACTGAGAAGGCAAGCAACTTGATAAAGGTTATGCATGTGTAGTCATGCAAAACACTTCCATAGTAGTCATGTTGTGGAAAACTAATTATATTTCCCATCATCCTATCCCAACCTCCCTATATTCTACTCTCTCTTTGGACCTTGTCCCTCCTTAGAAGAGTTTGCTTCTGATTACTCCCTCCCTCAATCTGCCCTCCCTTCTATCATCCCCCTGCTCTCTTGTCCCCTTTCCCCCCTATTTTCCTGTAGGGTAAAATCGATTTCCATACCCAATTGAATGTGTATGTTATTCCCTCCTTAAGCCAAATCCAATGAGAATAAGCCTCCCTTTCACCTTTCCCCATTTCCCCTCCACTGTAAAAGCTTTTCTTGTCTGTTTTATGTGAGATAATTTACCCCATTCTACCTCTCCCTTTCTCCTTCTCCCAGTATAATCCTCTCTTACTCTTTAATTTTATTCTCTAGATATCACCCCTTCATCTTCAACTCACCCTGTGCCCTCTATCTATCTATCTATCTATCTATCTATCTATATACATATAATTTTTTCCCTCCAACTACCCTAATACTGACAAAGGTCTCACGAGTTACAAATATCATCTTTCCATGCAGGAGTATAAACAGTTCAGCTTCAATAAGTCCCTTATGATTTCTCTTTCCTGTTTACTTCTTCATGTTTCACTTGAGTCTTGTATTTGAAAGTCAAATTTTCTAGTCAGCTCTGGTCTTTTGATCAAGAATGCTTGAAAGTCCTCTATTTCACCAAATATACATTTTTCCCCTGAAGGATTATACTCAGTTTTGCTAGGTAGGTGATTCTTGGTTGTAATCCTATCTCCTTTGCCCTCTGAAATATTATATTCCAAGCCCTCTGGTACCTTAATATAGAAGCTGCTAAATCTTGTGTTATCCTGATTGTGTTTCTGCAATACTTGAATTGTTTCTTTCTGGCTGCTTACAATATTTTCTCCTTGACCTGGGAACTCTGGAATTTGGTTATAATATTCCTAGAAGTTTTCCTTTGGGGATCTCTTTCAGGAGGCGATCAGTGGATTCTTTCAATTTCTATTTTGCCCTCTGGTTCTAAAATATCAGGGCAGTTTTGCTTGATAATTTCTTGAAAGATGATGTCCGGGCTCTTTTTTTGATCATGGCTTTCAGATAGTCCAATAATTTTTAAATTCTCTCTCCTGGATCTATTTTCCAGGTCAGTTATTTTTCCAATGAGATATTTTACGTTGTTTTCTATTTTTTCATTCTTTTGGATTTCTTTTTACAGTGTCTTGATTTTTCATAAAGTCACTAGCTTCCAATTTCTCCGTTCTAATTTTTAAGGAAATATTTTCTTCAGTAAGCTTTTGGACTTCCTTTTCCATTTGGCCAATTTTGCTTTTTAATGCATTCTTCTCCTTATTGACTTTTTAGACCTCATTTGACATTTGTGTTAGGTTATTTTTAAGGTGTTGTTTTCTTCAGTATTTTTTTGGGTCTCCTTTAGCAAGCTGTTGACTTGTTTTTCATGATTTTCTTGCATCACTCTCATTTCTCTTTCCAGCTTTTTCTCTGCTTCTCTTACTTGCTTCTCAAAATACTTTTTGAACTCTTCCATGGCCTGGGACTGATTCATATTTTTCTTGGAGGCTTTGGATGTAGGAGCTTTGACTTTGTTGTCTTCTTCTGGTTATATGTTTTGATCTTCTTTGCCACCAAAGAAAGATCCTAAGGTCTGACTTTTTTTTTTTTGCGCTGTTTGTTCATGATCCCAGCCAATTACTTGAGTTATAAACTCTTTGTTAAGGTAGGGGTCTGCTTCCAATGTGGAGAATGTACTGTCCCAAGCTTTGGGAGTTTTGTGCAGCTGTTTTCAGAAATACTTCTAGGGACCTGTAAATTTTCAGTTCTTCCAAGGTGGTATGATCAGGGGCAAGGTATTTACTCCTTTCTTGGCCTGTGCTCTGGTCTGTGAGTGACCACAAGCACTGTTTTCTGCCTTGGAACTGTGAGGGGGATTTCCTCTCCACCACCACTACAAGCTCCACCACACCAGCACTCCTCCTCGCCCCAGGATCGCCACCTAGAACTGTGACCCAGATCCAAGCAGGGCAAAGCAAGACAATCCTGCACCAGCAAAGAGATCCCTGCAAACCCCTTCTGATCAGTCACTCAATTCCCCCTCAGTCTGTGGGCTGGAAGCTCTGGAAGCAGCTGCCACCCCAGGGCCACACTTGGGAACTGGGCCTGGGACCAAGCTTCTCTCTCACCACAGTCAGAGACTTTTTCCTACTGACCTTCTCAGTTGTCTTTGGCGTTCATGGGTTGAGAAGTCTGAAAACTGAAAACAGCTGCCCATGATTCAGTCCTCTGAGGCCTTCTTCAGGTTCGCAGAAGCCTGTTTTGCTGAACTGCATTCCTCTCGCCACCTGGCATAATATACCTTTCCAATCAACCATCCAGGTTGTCTTGGGCTGTAAATTTGTTTCACTCTATCTTTTTGTGGGTTCTACTGCTTTAGAATTTGTTTAGAGTCATTTTTTACAGGTATTTGGAGGGTTTTGGGGGAGAGCTGAAGCTAGTCTGGCTCTGTCCCCCATAAAACACATTTCTAAACCTTAGCCATTGGTTCAGATTACATTTAGTAAAATGAAATATTTCAATGTAATAGATAATTTGTACAACTCATATTAGGGGCTTAGACATTGTCAAATAGTTATGTAAACAAGTAAAAACCCTAATAATGAAGTCAATAGGGTTAAAGAAAATGACCTGAATTTAAATGGACCCAATAACGAAAGAATTCTAGTCATACCCCAAATTAGGAAGAGTTTATCATAAGTGATGAAAAAAAAATCTAATAAAGAATAGAGGCAATATGACATAGGGGAAAGAATCATGGATTTTCAGCAATAATACCCTGATAAATGTGTAACAACTGGGTCTCCAAAAAAAAAAACCTCAACACAATATTAATTTATATTATTACCATATTCTCTATCAATTTGTTAAGGTTAGACAATCAACAAAATAATAAACCAACCGATGATTTTCAGTGTTTGCCAATTTATAGATATAAATGCTTACACTGGAATTTTAACAATTGGCTTGAATGAGCTGCTTCAAGCAAGTCCAGCACCCCCTGATTTTTAGTTAGGAGACCTTGTCTGAATTATGGACTCAACTACTTACTACATACATAACTCTGGGCAAATTACTTAACTCTTCTGATGCTACTTCCTCTTCTGCGAAAAAAAAAATAATATTTATGGTTCAAGTGATATGCATACAAAGTGTTTTCTAATTACAATGTGCTATGTAAGCTATTATTATTAGTGTAGCACCTGTAGGTTTCGTTCTTGGTACCCTGTAGTTATGAGTCCATCAAAAACCATAGCTCACAAGTTTCTACCAATATATATATTTTTTAAGTCAGAGAATGTTGACTAACAGTAAGTTCAGAACAAAGGCATTTAATGAAAATACAAGGTAAGAAAGTTACAAGAGAACATTCCTTTCATATTCTTCCACAAATATGTAATTCCATCAGTGGAGAGAGTGGGCACGCATAGGGGTTCACCTATAGCATATAATAAGCAATGAATAAATGTTTGTTGAGGAAACACATGTAGCCAGTGCATACATGTGGAGGGGCAGTTAGTTAACTCTTAACTCTGACAATACAGAACTATTTATTCCTTCTGTTGTTGGTGTCATTAGTCTGATTTTACTGGGCATGTTCCCAACTAGAGTGGTATTACCACTGGACTAATTGCTCGAAGGGTCCCCATTGGTCTTATGATAGCTATAAGGTATTTGCTCTCTAGCTTCTGAGCCTAGTGTCATCATGACTTGCTATAGGTTATCTTAGTTCTTAGCTGCTAGGGCAGCGGTCAACAGACTATGGTCTGCAGGCCAAATCCACCCTACTGTCTATGTTTATATGGCTTGTGAGCTAAGAATGGTTTTTACATTTTATACTATTTCACAATGTAAAAACTATATTGTTATATTCAAATTTTAGTGTCCATAAATAAAGTTTCATTGGAACACAGCCACACTCGTTTTCTTATATATTGTCTATGACAGTCTATGTCTATGTAGCTTTCAAGCTACAAAAGCAGAGTTGAGTAGTTGTGACAGAGACCATATGTGGCCCTCTCATCAGATTTGCACTGCTGTTTGGTGTAACCTACAAATTTGTAGGTTATTTGTAGGTTATTTGTAACCTACAAATCTCAGTGACACAATTCTAATTTGACAGTATTTTGAGTGTCATATCTATCATACCACAAAATTTTATTTACTTTTAATTACCAGTACATATCCATCATGTTGAAACATGGGGAAAAATGAGGAAAAAAGTTTTATTACAATACTTTAAACTCAGAACTGAGATGGAAATTTTTTTTCAAATGAGAACCATCTTCAATCACTATTATTGAACATTGAATGAGACTGGAATTAGCTTTTGCTGAAGACTTGATAATATTTCTTAATAAATTTAACATAAAATTATAAGGTGAAATAGCATTTATTTGCTAAACTTATACTGGGGGTATAGTAAATTTGATACCAACTTACATTATTTGAATTGCAAGTAATGTTAATCTGCTTTATATACTTCCTGTACTGTCAAAAGTTAAAACAAGATCTCCATTCCCACACAGATTTTCAGTGGATATATTTTCTGAGTTCAAACTATAATTCCAATATTTTTCTTAAGATCTGAATGCAAGTGCAGAAGAAATTTCCATATTTCAAAATCCATTCAACTGTGCAATTGCAGAGCTTCACTTACCCTTCAACTGGAAATAATTAATCTGCAATGTAATGACATACTAAAAGGAAATTTTCAAGAGAAGAATCTAATAGAATTCTACAAATGCCCTATAAGTGGTAAATATGCTCAATTAATATCATATGCTCACAAACTGATATCAGCATTTGGCAATACCTATGTGTGAAAAGACATTTTCAAATATGAAATAAGTAAAATCTCATTACAGATCAGCATTAACAGATGAACATTTGTAATTGATTTTGATGCTAGGGAACATTGATTTTGTACCTCAATTAAGTAAAATGTTATCCCCTTCCAAAAAACCCCCAAAGAACTCTATTCCCCTTATTAGTAGATCTGTATTTTTAAAATGTACTTATTATTATTAGGGCAGCTAGGTGGTACGGTGGATAAAGTGCCAGGCTTGGAGTCAGGAAGACTCATTTTCCTGAGTTCAACCCTGGCCTCAGACACTTACTAGCTGTGTGACCCTGGGCAAGTCACTTAACCCTATTTGCCTCAGTTTCCTCATCTGTAAAATGAGCTAGAAAAGGAAATGGCAAACTACTCCAGTATCTTTGCCAAAAAAGCAAAACAAAGCAAAACTCCAAGTGGGATCGTGAAGAGTCAGACACGACTGAACAACATCTTAGTGTTATTGTATTTTGAATTTTATCAATAAAAAATTAGAGAAAATTATTTTCTCTCTTATTATACAAGTACTTACATAACATACTTGATTGTGCCCCCTTGCCCACAAAACCCAAACTGGCTAACCCAAAAGGCCAAGTAGAGCGCTATCTAACATAGCTATAACACCCAGATAACAAAAACTAGGCAAAATGAACTTAGGCTACAATTAAGTCTTTTTCTTTTCTTTATGGCTGGGCAGGGATCATAGCCCTCTGTTCCAGACCAGAATTTCACTTTGAGATAGACATTTCCTAGATCCTCTTTGGTTTAGCATATAAATTAATTTGAACCAGAAAAAGAGTAAGCTAAAGCGTTTAGGCCATTGTTCTTTATTTGCTTTTATTACGTAAAACTCTTGCTCTGGTGTTATGTTTGGTCCAGCAAAAAACTTAAATGTCTTCCTACAGCAGCAGGATGTTAGAACGAAATTAATTCCTTTCTAGCTGAAGGAGATAGACCCACTACAGAACTGAAAATGGAAGTTACATTTGTACACAACTGATGTTAGAAATGTAGATGACCTCAGACAGGTTATCTTTTTAAAAACAATTCTAGAATTAATTCAATTCAACAAATATTTATTAAGTGCCTATAATGCACAAGACATTGTACTAGGCATTGAGATATAAAGAAAAACAAAAACATTCCATGCCTTCAAAGCGGTAATATATTCTAGGGATATATGATATATATTCATGAGTTAAATACAAAGCTACAACATAAGGTCACCAGTTAGATTGTTGTTGTTCAGTTGTATCCTACCCTTTATGACCCCATTTGGGGTTTTCTTGGCAAAGGTACTGGAATTTCCTTCTTTAGCTCATTTGACAGATGAGGAAACTGAGGCAAACAGGTGTAAGTGACTTGTCCAGGGTCACACAGACACAATAAGTGTCTGAGGCTGGATTTGAACTCACAAAGATAGATCTTCCTGACTTCAGGCCCAGCACTCTATCCCCCAGACCACCTAGCTGCCTTCACCAATTAGATGGTGATTACAATAGGACATATGAGAAATGATAAGGCCTTGAACTGGAAGAACATTTCTGGGCTTGAGGTAGCTAGGTAACTAGAGTGTTGGACTTGGAGTCAGGAAAAATTGTTCAAATCAAGCCTCAGGGACTTTAGTATCTGTGTGACTCTGGCAAGTCATTTAACCTCTGCCTGCCTTGAATTTTTTCATCTATAAAATGGGAATGATAATAGCACCTATCACTCAGGGTTGCTGTAAGGATAAAAGAGATATTATTTGTAAAGTACTTCACAAACCTTAAAATGCTATTTATTGTAAATGAGCTATGTTGTGGAGATAGATTTGGCACCTGATCAGATGCTGGAGTGAGTGAAAGCAAAAAGTCAAAGATCAATTTGAGTTTGTGATCCTGCTAACTCTAGGGATAGATGTATCTGTGACAGAAAATTAAGAAGTTTGGAGGAGGAATGTGATTATGTTTTGTTATTGTTTTTGTTATTTGTTTTGTTCTGTTTTGGTGGGAAGAGAAGGTTGTGTTTCATTTTAGAGATGTTGAGTTAGGTAGAGGAGGAAGATGGCAGTGTGAGCCTAGAATTCGGAAGATACATTCCGGCTGTATATATAAATTTGGCAATGAATAGAGATGATAATTGAACCCCAGGGGGCAGATGAGAGTACAAAAGGAGAACTTGTAAAGAGAGACAAAGACCTAGGAAAGAGCCTGGAGTAACACCTACACTTGGATGGGAAAGGATGATTATCCTATAGTAGACACTGAAAAGGAGTCATCAGACAGGTAGAGGAGACTCAAGAGAGAGTAGAGTCACAGAAACATTAACCTGCTTCACAAATTTCTTGATTATCACAATTTTTACATAAATATTATATGCATTTTAGGCACCCTCATAAGGATGCCTGAAGTTAATTTTAATTAGGAAGCTAGTCACTTTTCCCTAGTGGTATATTTGTCGTGAAATTATGGATTAATATTGAGCAATCAAGTGAAAAGGCAAAGGTTTTTGTTTGTTTAACTTACAACTGCCATGTTAAATAGTATAGTTTTGTTTAATAGGTAGTGTTGCAAAGCAGTCTCTCTTTTAAATATGTCAGTGTTCTTAGTCATGCTGTCAGTTGCCTATAGACAGCCTGAGGGTGGTAATTAGAAATAACTGGAACAGACTCAATGATACTATAAGTCATATGGTTACAACTGGAAATTTATCATTGTTAAGTTGTAAATCAATACTATCATACTTTGTACTTAGAAGTTTTATTTTTCTTTATTCTTTTTGTTACTGTATGGTTTGCAGTTAAAAGTGAATTAACTATTTCCTATTATGTTATTATAAATGTTAGCGTGAAGTAGAAGATCTGTGATTTTATTGGCTGCCTATCCCCAGAGCCATTTATCCAGTTTAACTATGCCAGTTACACTATCATTAATGACCTGCTTATAACAACTAGAGGTAAAGAATAAAAGCCTGGGAGGAAACAAATGGCCTGCTTAGCAAATGCTTTAAGAAAGAAAATACTTAAAAAGGAAAGAATAGACAATTTGGGTTAGTAGAATGGCTGTTGAACTTAGTATTAGGTGAGAGCTCTGCTTGTCCTACCTATGAAAATAGCTGCATAACTTGAACCCTCTCTGAACCTCAGTTTCTTGCCCTCTAAAATGGGGGAAATTATACCTATAGTACAGATGTGAGGTACTATTTGCCAGAGATGGGGATGCATGTAGATAGATGCAACTGAAATATATGGAAATCCACAGGTTCAATATCTGATGCTAGAACTATTTATCCACTCTTGTGTTGAGTTTTATCTGCTTACCACAAAATTGGTGTATTTGTAAGAAGCTCTGTCTCCCTTTGTCCTCCTCAGCGTAAAAGCACAGAGCCCCTAATGTCTTCAAACCATCTGCTGGTTGAATCATTATTGTCTAGACAAAATCAACTTTCTGGGAAAAGTTCCACATGTAGCTTGATTTCCCCAGGCCAGACAGATTCAACAAGTGGTAGTGAGGTGGACCTGAAGCATGTACGTATCTGTCTTCTTATTTCCTTCCTGCATGAATATATCTATGTTTTATATATTACTCAATGAACCCCATGGTCAGCTTACTTATGGTGGGTGGGACTATTTCTCTGTTCTTTGAAATCCTCAACCTGACTAGTGCCTCAAAAGTTCAACTGCCATAGATCCAGCCCAGAAAGGATGACATTCCCTCATTAGATTGTGAGCTCCTTGAAGGTAGAGCTGTTTTTTGCCTTTCTTTGTATCTTCAGTGCTTAATCACAGGACCTGGCACATAATAGGTGCTTAATAAATGTTTGACTTTATGATTCTTTTTGCTGGCATTGATGCTGTGCTTGTGTGGAGGAGGAGTAAGTGGATAGAATGCTGGGCTTGGAGTCAGGAAGATCTGGCTCCTACCTCTGATACTTCCTAGCTATTTGATCTGGTCAAGTCACTTGATGATAATAATACTAATAGTATTTATCTTACAGGATTGTTTCGAAGATCAAATGAGATAATACATTACATGGATTTTTCCTCTGTGCTAGAATAGCAAGAAATGCTTTGTTTAAAAAAAAAAAGCTGTTTACCATAAAAATTGATCTCAAAATATTCAGCATTCCTGACTATATAAAAAATGCCTGTTCTAAAGTTAGAATTTTTCAACAAGGGAGAGACATGTGGTGGAAAACGGTTTGCAAGACGCAGTGGAAAAATTTCTTGAGAAAATAAGACAAATGTAAATGATGCACTTTTGTGGAACCTGACTTTGGGGGAATCCTTGAATAACTGTGTCCAAGATTCTGCCAAGTGATACATAAGAGACTCCTCCAAAGCAAATGTCTCCAAAGCAATATTCTTTCAGAAGCAGATTGAAATATGCTTCCAATGGGAAAGAAAACGAATAGTTTGTTAAAATGCCTCACTGTGGGGAGTAATCTCCACTCAAACACATAAATCAAAAGAAACACACAAAAGGTTTTAAGAACAACAAAAGTGAAAGTCAGGCCCTAAAGCAGTCTCCTGAGATGGAGAAGAGATTTGAAGGCTTCCAACCGAATCCCTGTGTCACTTAGTTACTTAACCTTTCTGAGCTTCCATTTCCTCACTTAACCTTTCTAAGCCTCAGTTTCCTCAGCTGTAAAATGAAGGGGTTGGACTAGATGACCTCTAAGGACCCTTCCAACTATGATGTAAAAAATCTAATACAATTGAATTAAAATGAAACCTGCCTAGGGAAAAAAATCTATGTCTTTGTATTTGCAAGTTTTTTTTTCTTTCTTTCTTTTTTTTTTTTTGATCAAAGAACCTACAGATTTATTTATGTTATTTAAAAATCCTTTCTCTTTTTCCTGCTTTTATTTTCTTTTTAAAAATTAATTAATTTATTTATTTTTAGTTTTCAGCATTCACTTTCATAAGATTTTGAGTCCTAAATTTTCTCCCCCATCCTTCCCTAGCCCCTCCTCAAGATGGTGTGCAATCTGATGTAGGCTCTATCTAAACATATTTTTACATTAGTCATGTTGTAAAGAAGAATTAGAACCAATGGGAAGAACCACGAGAAAGAAGAAACAACAAGAAAGAGAGCAAATAGTATGTTTCCATTTGCATTCAGACTCTATAGTTCTTTTTCTGGACATGGACAGCATTTTCCATCATGAGTCTTTTTGAGTTATCTTAGATCCTTGCATCGCTGAAAAGAGCTAAGCCTATCAAAGTCAGTCATCACACAATGTTGCTGTCATTGTGTACAATGTTCTCCTGGTTCTGCTCACTTCACTCAGCATCAGTTGATGTAAGTCTTTTCAGGTTTTTCTGAAGTCCACCTGCTCATCATTTTGTATGGAACAACAGTATTCCATTACATTCACGTACCACAATTTGTTCAGCCATTCTCCAATTGAGGGGCATCCCCTCAACTTCCAATTCTTGGCCACCACAAAAAGAGCTGCTATAAATATTTTTGTACATATGTGTCCTTTTCCCATTTCTATGATCTCTTTTACAGCCTTAGAAGTGGTATTGCTGGGTCAAAGGGCATCCACAATTTTGTAGCTTTTTGGGCATAGTTCCAAATTGTTCTCCAAAATAGTTGGATCAGTTCACAACTCCACCAAAAATGCTTTAGTGTTCCAATTTTCCCACATCTTCTCCAACATTTATCATTTTCCTGTTTTGTCATGTTAGCCAATCTGACAGGTGTGATGTGATACCTCAGAGTTGTTTTGATTTGCATTTCTCTAATCAATAGTGATTTAGAGCATTTTTTCATGTGACTATAGCTAGCTTTAATTTCTTCATCTGGAAACTGCCAGTTCATTTCCTGTGAACATTTGTCAATTAGGGAATGACTTAGATTCTTTTAAATTTGACTCAGTTTTCTATATATTTTAGAAATGAAGCCTTTATCAGAGATCCTGGTTGTAAAAATTCTTTCCAAGCTTTTTGCTTCCCTTCTAATCTGGTTGAATTGGTCTGGTTTGTGCAAAAACTTTTTAATTTAATGTCATCAGAATTATCCATTTTGCATTTCATAATATTCTCTATCTCTTGTTTGGTCATAAATTCTTCCATTCTCCATAAATCTGACAGGTAAACTATTCCTTGCTGTCTTAGTTTGCTTATAGTATTAGCCTTTATATCTAAATCATGGACCCATTTTGACTTTATCTTCCCTTGCATTTCTTTTCATTAATTCCCTTGATATTCTTGACCTTTTCTTCTTCCAGATGAATTTTGTTATTATTTTTTGTAGCTCTATAAAATAATTTTTGGTAGTTTGATTGGTATGGTACTGAATAAATAAATTAATTTAGGTAGAATTGTCATTTTTATTACATTAGTTCAGCCTATCCATGAGCAACTGATATTTTCCCAGTTATTTAGATCTGACTTTATTTGTGTGAAAAGTGTTTTATAATTGTGTTCATATGGTTCCTGGGTTTGTCTTGGCAGGTAGATTCCCAAATATTTTACGATGTCTACAGTAACTTTAGATGGAATTTCTCTTTCTATCTCTTGCTGCTGGGTGTTGTTAGTAATATACCAATGATTTATGTGGGTTTATTTCATATCCTGGAACTTTGCTAAAACTGTTTACTATTTCAAGTAGTTTTTTGCTTGATTCCCCAGGATTCTCTAAGTATACCATAGTGTCATCTGCAAAGAGTGATAGCTTTGTTTCTTCTTTGCCTATTCTAATTCCTTCTATTTCTTTTTCTTCCTTATTGCTAAAGGCAACATTTCTAGTACAATATTGAATAACAGTGGTGATAATGGACATCCTTGTTTCACCTCTGATCTTATTGGAAACGCTTTTAGCTTATCTCCATTACATATAATGCTCGCTGATGGTTTTAGATAGATGCTACTGTTGGAAATAACCTCTGATGCCCAAATAGACACAGTAAGTTAGACAGACTCAGGGTGAGTGAAGCAGTTGAAACCTTTAATACACTTCCTGCAGGAAGCAGGTGTGGAACTTGATATGAGCACACACACCCTACAGAAGTGAGAGCAAACCTCATATCTCTATTCCTGGCTGCAATTCCCTCCTAACTGACTTTCATAGGTAGAAGTCACAGACTTCCTGAAACACCCACCACATGTTCCCCTTGGCATGTTCTCCCCCTTCTTCATACATGTATGTTCAGAAAATGGTGTCTTAACCCCCCCTGGAGGTGGAGAAGCTAGCATTCATGAGCCTATTAAGCATGCGCACTCTAAGTAAAGCTTAACCTTTGTCCTACTCACAGCCTTCCCAATCACACTACCAGTTGCACCTGATTTTAGCTGGTTCTTGAAGCTCCTCACGAAGAGCTACTTTCCTCTCAACTTCCTTACGTGGAAATTTAAAATTTCTTACTTCTTACAATTCCCTCTCTTTCTTTTTCTCAGTTTTTATGTTTCCACACCTTTCAAACTTCTCTAGGGTGAGGGCACAAGCCTCCTCCAAGTCTTGTTCCTTCATTAGGAATAGATTATTCTGCTTGTACTGAACTGGCCTTCGCTTGGTAAGGGCAGTCTTGATAAGTCTCTGCACCAGGCCCCTTACACAAGGGGTTATGCAACATCCTACTACCATTAAAACTTCAGTTACCACAATTAGGGAGGATATGATCGAGACCACCATTTCCTTCCATTTGCCAAACCATGATTGTAACCATTCCTTTAATTAATTATTTATCCCAGAATTCTCTGTCAGCTCCTCAGCTAAAGTGGTTAGACCTTGCAATGCCTTAGTAATGGTTCCATCTGGAGCTGTGTTGTTGGACAACATTTCATCAAGGGATTTTGGGGACTTATAACAATATGGAAGAAGGAAGGGTGAAATTGATTAACGCATTGCCAAATCAAAAAAGGGCAGTCCCCTTAGTAAGCACAGATACAGAGACCCACAGTAATGATAAATTGTCCATTTAAGGCTTCAGAAATCTCTTCTCATATAGCTGTCTGGTGTTCTAGACATCACCCAGTGAAGTTTTCTGGTCTAAGTGCTGTTCAATCAGTGTCCAGCAGACTGTCTCTGATCCTCTTTCTTGTGTCCATTCTCCTACAAGATTGATTTTAACACAACTTGACCTTGCCAATAACCAGCACAAATAATGAAAGTTAACTCAACCTTTATGTCTCCATTATTATAAGACCAAAATTGGAACCTTTGCCCATTGTCATGTTTAAGAAACTCAAATTAGAAAAGTAACAGAAAAATTAGAACCCATCCTTACACTCTGCATTACTTCTAGTTTTATACTTTGCATTCATTATTCATTCATATTCATATTCCTCTATTAGGAGGATGAGATTCCACTAAGGAATTAATAACAGACTCCAATACGTAGTAATCAATTTAAAAACAGTACATATGAAGTAATAAAACAATTCCAACTTCTAGTCATGTACAAATAATTAATCCTTAATTAAAATTGATGATTCTTTTAAGGCATTTACAAGATAGGCCACAAGGCATTCTTCTTTTAACATTAATTAATTGTAACAAACTGAGACAACTTTGATATTAACCAAGTATTAACTAAGTAACAGAATAATATCCTGGTTCCACAAGCTCCTGACCTAATTATCCCCATACCATTATGAGAAATTAAAGGACCCTGACTTATACAGGAATATACTGGTAACAGATGTTAAGACTGAATACTTAATTCTGAAATTCTAGGCCAAATAAGTCAATCTTATATTTGCATTTTACTATAATAACCTCAGATGTTCCTGCATCAATCTATTATTTAATAGATTTGATATTATGCTTACAAAGCTTAACATCATAGCAATTTGCCATGAAAGAATAGGGACGTAACTAAAGTAAGGCAACAATTCTTCCCTAAAGTTCATTAACAGTCTCCAAGATCTTGGATAGCAAAACATTTCTTCATAAAAGTATTTCCCTTTCTTAAAAACAGCTTACAATTTATCCTGTTACTATAACAAGCTAAATTAATTACAAGATTTTACGAGGTCCTTTCTTTGCATAATTACCAAGTTTCTTTTCACAAAAATACTTTTACAAATACTTGATTTAAAGTTAACAATCTTAAATTTTTTAAGTGAGAACCAAATAAACTTAGCTGAAACTTTCCTTTAAATATAGACAAAACTTGGAAGTTCATGTTTCTTAAATTACAGTACTTTAAAAAAACATTACAACACAGGGTCCTAATGGCTTCCCAACCCATTCCTTTTTCTCTTTCTCTGACAGTACAATTCTTAATCTAACAACATTCTAGATTATAAGAGAAATTGCTTTTCTAACAACATAGCTGATAACAGTTTGTTTACCAGATTACACCATATAAGAAAATTCAGAAATATAACCACACCGTAAGTAATTATCATATATTTAAAACTTGTAACAGAACCAATTAATTACTATCAGGTGACCTTAATTTAATTGGATGAGTAAATCAAATCTGGATCCATAAATGATGGCGTATGGGCCCAAGATGGGCCCCCGAAAAAAAAAAGCCAACTTTTTCTTGAACCTTCACTAAACCCCTCCACCTGGTCAAGGCAGCTCATTCCTATTCCTATCAATTGGCTTTTCCTTATTACCTATGCCCAATCTCTCAATTCTTTGATAACCTAATGGAAGTCTAGCCCTTCATTGTCTATTACTGGCCTGATAGCCCCAAGCCACACTTCTCATCCTTGGTCTTATCCAGATCCCATTCAACCTCCTAGACACTCCCATTGGGATTCTCCCAGGACCTTCCCCAGATTACTGGCCACTCCCATCAAGACACCTGGCCACTTCTAGATCCACCCCCACAGTCCCTCTGCATTCAAGATCCATCCTGGCCCCCATCTAGGTGCTGAGACTTCCCCATGCCCACTTGTCCCCACAAATATTCAGACTCCTCAGGAGTATGGCCCACATGGGTCATCCTTAACGAACCCTGTCCTTGGCTAAAAGAAGGCCTGGGTCAAATTCTCTCAGGCAGGACCCACATGTTGCAACCTCTAAACTTCAACAATACATTTTAATTCCTTACTTTAAAGGAAAAGATTATTATCTATAAATTTACACACTTTTTTTTTTAATTGAGGCCCTGATATATGCGCAATACATTATTCACAATAAAATATGTTTGTACCACAGGGCACACATTATAAACAGGTATTATTTCCACAATAGTAACAAACTTTGAAACAACTCATCAATTTAGATGAATGCACTTCCAAATTACTTTGAATAGAAAATCACTCATCTCATGATTAATAGGTTGAAACTATAACTTTAAACCACCATATGTTTTTATAATAGTAAAGATATCAAATGAAAAATCTGCTATCATAGTAAATATCATTATTATTACCTGCTTGTAACCAAATATATACCTCACTAGATATTTAAGTTTTCAAATTATCTTATTTTTATCACATCTTTTTAAAAGACCCATTCTAGATTAAGAGTTGCTTTAACACCATTTCTACCTGACAATGGTCCCTCAAATTGCATAATCTAAGGGAGTGTTAGAAATGCAATACAATTTTAAAACTACAAACAATAAACTTCAGATAATATCAATTGCATTTCCAGATTATAACATATAGAAATTATTGATCTTACTACTCTTGGTACTTTTAACAATTACATTAAATTAGAGAAATAATAATAATGCTATGTCTAACATATGCAATACTTTATAATCATATCATTTTTATCCTATAACAACCATTATTATTTTTTTCCTTTACAAAACAGTAAACTTAAATCAAATCAAATCTGAATTTATAATTGCTAATGATAAACATTTTAAAACTTTTTTGTTTTAAATCCAATATTCTTGGCCCTTTAAAAGGGAATATTCTCCACAAATTCATATATTCCCTTAAAAAGGCATGTGATGACAATTCCTGCTCTGAACAATTCTCTTCCCCTCACCCCCTCACCCACAAGGCAGAAAGCCTCTAGAGTTCCAATAATTAATTGAATGGCCCAGGAAATAATTTTAAGATTTTATGTGACAATGTCCAATCACAGTAACCAGTATCTTTACCACAGCCAAAATTTATGCAAGGCCAAATTTAATAAAGCCCTCCTACAGGTTTATCCTGAGAGATGGATGGCCTTTTGTAACTTCATTGGTTTTTAAATCAAGCTACAAAATTTTCATTTTCAATTTTTCTACCCCAAACAGAATCAAGCTTCCTCACATTTTTAAACTCCCTTCAAGCTGGCATAAAGTCACCCAGAACAAACATTGAAGGAGGGGGAACTTTGAGCACATGGGCTTGCCTCAGAACACTCCACCCCCACTCACACTCAAACTATGTATATACATATATATGTATATATGTATATATACATATATATATAATTCTTCTTTTTCTTTTTCTTTACCTGTCATATTTTTGCTCAAAACCTTGACTCCTCTTTCCTAATCTTTCAAACATGTTACCCCAACTACCTCCAATTTCTTTCATATTCCAAATATTTAAAAAAAATTACACTCACCCCATTTTTAGTCTGTTTCTCTTTGCCCTGTTAAAATCTGAACGGAGTTAAGAACTGGATTTCCCTCACTCTCTTCACAAAAACTTTTATAATGTTAATATGCATTTTAAACAAATCATTGAAATCCTAAAGCCATCTCATTAAAAGACAGAAAAACCCTTATTTTTGCAGTTTTAAACACACTGCCTTGATATCAGATATATTGGTGAGAGGGATACAAAGACAGTAATTTAAACTCTCAGCTTTAGGATCTGATTAAACCTGAATTCAAATACTTAGCTTGTTCCTCTCTCAGCCCTTGCTATCTTGGGCCATATGCTCTAGATCCTTATCAGTAGAGGCTTCTTGCTGCTCTTATTTCACTACTAGCTTCTGCCAGAGTCCCTGATTTTTGATTGTGGTATCCCAACGTGGTCAGTGTTGGGACGCCCCCTCCCAAAAAATGGTCTTAATCTCCCACTGAAAGCCTAAGGTGGGAGTTCTTTCCCAGTGTTCTCTAATTACAGACCTTAGAAGTTCCTTATAAGTTTTTCTGGCTACATTTAAAAAAAAACCTTTCACCACAAACATGAAACACACACACACAGATACCTTGATAAGGCAAAGTGCGCACAACTCTAAATTTAAAGTAACCTTGACCAGTCAAAAGAACTCCATTGTACCCTGGGTAGAATCCATGTCTTCCCAATATTTTAACATCCTCTCTAATGGGCTCTTCAGAGGAATCTCTGGAGGACTCGAACCCCCTTTCTCAGGTACATTTTCTTGCTCTTTTTGAGACTCGAACCCCAGCCCTGACAGACTACTGTTCATGGGGACTCTAACCTCACTCAGCCCTGTCCAGGGTCCCTAATAAATATTCCTTACCTTGCCCTACACACAGACTTATGTAGTGGCGGCCATTTACTTCCTTTTTTAATTGCTGGGTCACTCACCCTTTTGAAATGTTGAACTCTTGGTCCCCCACACTCGGAGAGGAGGAGAGGAGAGGCTGCCGCCAGGATGATGAAGCTGCCAGTTCAGTGGGGATGCCCATTTTCGTTCTCCAGCAGTGGTTGATCCCCAATCTGATGATGTCATCCCAGACGAGCCCCGACACTGTTGGAAATAACCTCTGGTGCCCAAGTAGACACAGTCTAAGTTAGACAGACTCAGGATGAATGAAGCAGTTGAAACCTTTAATATGCTTCCTGCAGGAAGTGGGTATGGAACTCAAGATGGACACACATACACCCTACAGAAGTGAGAGCAAACCTTCTATCCCTATTCCTCTAAGTCTCTCCTAACTGACTTTCACTGGTAGTAGTCACAGACTTCCTGAAACACCCACCACATGTTCCCCTTGGCATGTTCTCCCCCTTCTTCATACATGTATGTTCAGAAAATGGTGTCTTAACCCCCCCTGGATGTGGAGAAGCTAGCATTCAGGAGCCTATTAAGCATGCGCCCTCTAAGTAAAGCTTAAACTTTGTCCTACTCACAGCCTCCCCAATCACACTACCAGTTTCACCTGATTTTAGCTGGTTCTTGAAGTTCCTTACCCAGGGCTACTTTCCTCTCAATTTCCTTATATGGAAATTTAATGTTTCTTACTTCTCACACTGCTTATTATTTTAAGGAAGACTCCATTGATTCCTATGCTTTCTAGTGTTTTTAATAGGAATGGGTACTGTATTTTGTCAAAAGTTTTTTCTGCATCTGTTGAGATAATCTTTTGATTTCTGTTAGTTTTGTTATTGATATGGTCAGTTTTGCTGATAGTTTTCCTAATATTGAACTAGCCCTACATTCCTGGTATAAATCCTACCTGGAAATAGTGTATTATTCTGAAAATAAGTTATTGTAATCTCTTTGCTAATATTTTATTTGAAATTTTTGTATCAATATTCATTAGTGAAATTAGCCTGTAATTTTCTTTCTCTGTTTTGGCTCTTACTGGTTTAGGTATCAGCACCATATTTGTATCATAAAAAGAATTTTTTTCAAATAGTTTATATAGTATTGGAATTAATTGTTCTTTAAATGTTTGATAGAGTTTACTTGTAAATCCATCTGGCCCTGGAGATTTTTTTCTTAGGGAGTTCATTGATGGCTTGTTCAATTTCTTTTTCTGAAATGGAGTTATTAAATTTTTTATTTCCTCTTCTGTTAATTTGGGCAATTCATATTTTTGTAAATATTCATCCATTTCACTGATTGTCAAATTTATTGGAATACAGTTGGGCAAAATAGCTCCTAATTATTGTTTTAATTTCTTCTTCATTGATGGCAAATTTACCCTTTTCATTTTTGATAACGATAATTTTATTTTCTTCTTTCTTTGTTTTAATCAAATGAACCAAACGTTCATCTATTTTATTGTTTTTTCCCCATAAAACCAGCTCTTAGTTTTATTTATTAGTTCAATAGTTTTCTCAATTTCAATTTCATTAATCTCTCCTTTGATTTTCAGAATTTATAATTTGGTATTTAATCGGTGGTTTTTAATTTGTTCTTTTTCTAGCTTTTTTAGTTGTATGCCCAACTCATTGATCTCTTTCTCTATTTTATTCATATAAGCATTGAAAGATATAAAATTTCCTCTAAGAAGTGCTTTGGCTGCACCCCTTAAGTTTTGGTATATTGTCTCATTCTTGTCATTCTCTTGGATGAAGTTATTGATTGTTTCTATGATTTGTTGTTTGACCCACTCATTCTTTAGGATGAGATTATTTAGTTTCCAATTAATTTTTAGTCTGTCTTTCTATGGCCTTTTATTACATGTAATTTTTATTGCATCATGATCTGAAAAGAATGAATTTAATATTTTTGCCTTTCTGCATTGGTTTGTGAGGTTTTTATGCCCTTAATGCATGACCAATTTTTGTATAGGTTCCATATGCCACTGAGAAAGGGGTATATTCCTTTCTATCCCCATTCAGTTTCCTCCAGAGATCTATTTTGTGGTTAGATTTCTCTAGTTTTGAGAGGGGAAGGTTGAGGTCCCCCACTAGTTTTGCTGTCTATTTCTTCCTGTATCTCCCTTAACTTCTCCTCTAAGAATTTGGATGCTGTTGTACTGTTGTACTTGGTGCATGTATGTTTAACAATGACATTACTTCATTGTCCATGGTACATTTTAGCAGGTAGTAGTTTCCTTCCTTGTCTCCTTTAATTAGATTTATTTTTGCTTTTACTTTGAGATCAGGATTGCTAGCCCTGCTTTTTTTTTTTTTTTAACATCAACTGAAGCATAATATATTCTTCAGCCTTTTACCTTAACTTTGCGTGTATCCATCTGCTTCAAATTTGTTTCTTGTAAACAACATATTGTAGGATTCTGGTTTTTAATCTACTGTGCTATCTGCTTCTGTTTTATTGGGACAGTTCACCCCATTCACATTCACAGTTATGATTACTATCTGTGAATTCCTCTCCATCCTATTTCCCTTCCCCGTCTTTATGCTTTTCTCGCTCCTTTCTCCCTTTCCCTCCTCCTTGCTTCTGACCAACACTTCCCTCAGTCTGCTCTCCCTTCTATCAGCCCCCTCCCTTTTCCCCTCCTACTTCCCATAGGGTAAATTAAATTTCTATATCTGAGTATGTTATTCCATCTTTGAGCCAAATCTGATGAGAGTAAGGTTCAAATCCCATATAGGGATATAAACAGTTTTCTCTTATTGAATAACGTTTTTTTTCCCCCTTTCCTGTGTACCTTTTAATGCCTCTCTTGAGTCTCGTATTTGAAGATCAAATTTTCTGTTGAGCTCTGGTCTTTTCATCAGGAAGGTTTGGAAGTCCCCTATTTCATTGAATGTCCATCTCCTCCCCTGAAAGATTATGCTCAATTTTGCTGGGTAGTTGATCCTTGGTTGTAATCCCAGTTCCTTTGCCTTATGGAATATCCTATTCCAATCACTCTGATCTTTTAATGTACAAGCGGAAGGTCCTGTGTAATCCTGACTGTGTTTCCACGATGTTTAAATTGTTTCTTTCTGGCTGCTTGCAGTATTTTCTCCTTGACCCGATAATTCTAGAATTTGGCTACAATATTCCTTGGCATGTTCAATTTGGATTCTCTTTCAGAAAGTGAATGGTGAATTCTTTCAATGACTATTTTGCCCTCTGGTTCTAGGACCTCAGGGAAGTTTTCCTTCATAATTTCTTGAAAGATGCTGTCCAGGCTCTTTTTTTTTTTTATCATGGCTTTCAAGTAGACCAATAATTCTTAAATTATCTCTCCTGAATCTAATTTCCAGGTCAGTTGTTTTTTTTTCCAATGAAGAAAAAACATTTTCTTCTATTTTTTCATTTTTTAAAAATTTTGTTTGACTGATTCTTGCTGTCTCATAGAGTCATTAGCTTTCATTTTCCCACTCCTAATTTTTAATGAACTGTTTTCTTCCATTAGCTTTTGTACCTCCTTTTCCATTTGGCCAATTGTACTTTTTAAAGAGTTCTCTTCAGTGAGTTTTTGTGCCTTCTATTCTATTTGGCCAATTCTACTTTTTAATAAGTTGTTTTCTTTAGTGTACTTCCCCCACCCCACCCCCATTTGGCCAATTGTATTTCTTAAGGAATTGTTCTCTGCAGTCAATTTTTGTCCTTCCTTTTCCGAGTTGTTGACTGTCTCTTGTGTACCTCTCATTTCTTTTCCCAATTTCTCTTCTACATCTCTTATTTGACTTTTAAAACCCTTTTTGAGCTCTTTCAAGAAGGCTTTTTGGGCTTGACAACAATTCATATTCCCCTTTGAGGTTTCAGATGTGAGTATATTGACAATGTTGTCTGCTTCTGAATTTGAGTTTTGATCTTCCCTGTCCCCATAGAATCTATGGTCATTGTTCATTTATGCTTTTTGTTTATGATGTTTGCCTATTTCCTGTCTTTTAAAGTTGAGCTCTCCAGCGAGAGCACAGGGGCCACTGACCCAAGCTTCTTGTGCTAGGGACCAGGGGCCTGGTCACTGGCTTTGTGTGTTGGGGCAGCCAGGTGGAGTTTTTCTGCTTTTCCCCGGGGCTATACTGAAGCTCTTGGGATGGGGGTGGAGGGTGGTCTGGCCCCTGGAGGACACCTGCTCACCTGGGCTGGGCTGAAGAACAGGACGGTTTGGCTGCTGGAGGACACCTGCCCACTGGCACATGCAGTGATTCTCCAAGCTGGAGTCATCCTGTTCCCCTGCCTGTGCCAAGGCATGTGGGGCAGGTGGGGAGTCCTGCTGTTGGTGCTTCCCTGCTCCACCACTGTAGGGCTCAGGATTTTCTGCTGATTGACTGAGGTGGACTTTGCTGCTGGCTTGCCAAGATGTCTCCCATCCTGTACTGCTCCCCTTCCACCAGAGGGAGAGGGACCTTTCCAGTTAATCCCCTAAACCTCCCAGGACTGATGAGCTTGAGAGCTCTGACTACTCCATTTCTAATCTGAGGCAGTTCACCCTTCCTTGGGCAACCACTCCCCTTACTCCAACCCTCAATCAGCATAATCCACTGTAGCTCACCACTACCCAGCTCAAGGTATCCACCAACCTCAGGCTCTTTAGGAGCTTGGATGATGGTTCTGCAATACCATACTTGGCCTTAAAAAAATCATTTTTCTTAAATGTGCATCAGAATTCAACAAGTGAGGATTGTATTTATGATAAAAGCACACATTTTTATAGTGCTTTAAGATTTTCAAACATCTTTCCTCACAAGACTAAGATAATTCAAGTATTATCTATGATGTATATACATGTCTATAGATATGTCTCTATCTAAGGCTAGTGCTCTTTTCTAGGTATCATCATGGGGCAGCTGGGTGGCCTAGTGCTGGAATGGAATTAGGAAGCTCAGTGGTGGAATTTTGCACTCACTATATATGTGACTCTTGGCTTCAGTTTCCTTATCTGTAAAATGGTATAATAATCATACTTAACTCACAGGATTGGTTTGAGAGTCAAATGAGATAGCATGTGTAACACCCCATTATAATAATTTGTTCATTTTAAACCTAGGGACAATATAATAGGTTCAACTGGGTCCCTTCTCTTTGGCTTTAAGGAGTTTTTTTTTTTTTTTTTTAAGATGAAAAGCTTAGAAACAATTGCCTAGAGCCCCCATTAAGAAAATTCCCAACTTTTAGGCAGAGGTTAGGTTCCCCAACCTAGCTTTATATTTATATCAATTTGTAGTTAATGTCAGGCCTCTCTTTGGCTGAGGCAAAATTCAGTCTACTGTAAACATTTGAGTAATGGAATAGTAGATGAGATCATAGTGGCTGTGGATTGACAGGCATAAGGAATGGAAATTAAGGAAAAAATGTCTTTCTTGGGAATTGCTTGAGCCTGGGTCTTCTTAGCCAGTAACTTCTTTGAGATGCTGATAGAGTCAAAGACTTTCCTGGATATCTCCTTTTTCTGCCATAAGCCAGTCCTTCCTTTGTTTCTCAAAGATATATTGGAAATTCCATATTTACTCTAACCTATTGAAACTAGACCCTCAGAATTTCTCCCTCTTGTTCTGAAATAATATCTTCTTTTAAACAAATTCTTTAAGGGGGAACTAGTTTCTCACACATTTTTGCTTGACTAAATAGGATTTACAGGCAAAGGTCCCAATTGTTTGATTCAATGAAAGTTCCAAAGTTAGTTCTAAAAGTATTTACTTTTAAGTTCATAGAATAATAAACAGATCCCTACCCTTACACATGTAAGGCACTCTGCAAATGTTAAAGCCCATATAAATGCTACCTATTACTATTATGTTGGTTCTTTCCTCAAAATCCAAATTGTACAGACAATTTCATTACAGATGTGGTCAAGACTCATCAGAGGACGTTTGTATTTTATGTATATCAAGCATGTTCTGAATGTTACCAAAAAACTTTTCAAGTTTAAAAAATCTATTTGTTGAGTTTCTATTCTCAACCTTTTGGGAGTCCTTGATATTTGAAGGCAATTTAAACCCAGATATTATCAAAATTATTGGTAAAACCCAAACCTTTTGAGGATGAAGAAGGATGAAAGTTTGGTTGAGTAATAGAGGAAATGTAGTGGGAAAGTCATGAGACAATTCATTGGGGTCTTGACTACAAGAATTTCCCTTATAGAACTGGGGGAAAAACAAAACATATGGTCATCCAAGAGTCAGTATATGTCCAGGAAAGGCCGGTTTGAGCTCTGAGATAACTGTTTCTGAAAACCCTACAAGTGTTCAAATTTTCTGAAGTCAGAAATCAATAATGATTGTCATAGATTATAAGAGCTTAAAGTGACCTAAAACATTATCTCATACTCCCCTTTTATAGGTAAGGAAATTGAGGCCCAGACAGCTTAAGTGATTTCCACAATGACACTTACTTGGCAAACAGGTATTTGAAATCAGGTCTTCCAACTCTTAAAGAAAAGCGATGTTGTATTTTTTTTTTACATCAGCCAAAATAACAACAATAGCTCATATTTTATAGCACCTTAAGGTTTTTAGCTACTTGTGTCAAAACAACCCTATAAGGAAGCTAGTGCAAATATTTTTATGCCATTTTACAGATAAGGAAACTGAGTCCCTGAGAGATTAAGTAATTTGCCCATGACTACACAGTTAGCTAATAAGTGTCTGAGTCAATATCATGAACCCAGGACTCCTAACTCCAAGTCCTATACTTTCTTCACTACACTAAGCTACTTCTCAAATACCAGGAATAGAATATTGAGCCCTTAATGGCATAAGGGAAAGGGGTACAATGACAACAACAACAACAAAATTCAATTGAACAAATGTTTATTAGGTGACAACTACATGCTAGATACTGGAGATAGAAAGACAAAAATGAAACCTACCCTTAAGTTTGCTACTGGGATTTGTAACTTGAAAGTGGATAAGAATAGACAATATAATTTGAAGAGGGAGATAGCATTAACAACTGGGAAATCAGGTAATCTAAAATTATTTCACTTTTCTGGCTCAATATGGGTCTTACCATTTTAAAAGAGGTTTTATTCTTTTAGAAGGGGAGTTTTTAACCTTTTTTTATGCCATGAACTCCTTAGGCAATATGGTAAAGTATATGACCTCTTCAGAATAATGTTTTATAATGTATAAAATAAAACACATAGACTTATAAAGGTACATGTTGAAACATAATTATCAAATAAAAAAGTTCACATACCTCAGGTTAAGAACCTCTATTTTAGGCCTATTTTACTTTATGTAAAAGTTAAAATGTTTCCAGTGATATTTTATTCCATTTATGAATAATAGCTTTATTTCCTGGTGCATTTCTTTCACAAACTATCTCTAAACACTTTGGAGTATTAAATAATATGAGAAACAAAAATTAAACATAGGTAGAAAAGAGGCAGCTCTTTGGTACAGTAGATAGAGTCATGAGGACCTGAGTTTAAATCCTGGCCTCAGACACTTATTAGCTGTGTGACCCTGGGCAAGTCACTTAATCCTGATTGCCTCAAAAAAAAAAATTGATAGAAGAGAAAATTGGAATTATGGCCAAAGAAGAAGTAATATATTTCAATTCTGATTGTAAGTCATTAAAAATCAGTAATAAAGAAGCAAAGTGAATATGGTGAAGTAAAAGGCATCAACTTTACCAAAGTTCTCAAATACCTCTTCCACAATGACCTAGAAAATGTACCAAATCAAATTCTGAATGGAAAAGCCAAGAAAAAGTTACGAGTCATTTTTTTTTTCTTTCCCAGAGCAGCTTTGGAAGATAGAGAGATCTGTGAGCACTGGGGTGGAGGTTCACCAGGAGTGCAGTACAGCAGGGGAAGTGCCACAGGATTATGACACCAGGCTGTGCCAGCAGCAGTGAGGAACAACCTAGCACACAGGGAAAGTAAGAGTGCTGAATACCTAGACTGAAAGAGATCCAAGGAGACCCTGTACTAGCACTGGGTACAGGAAAGGATTCCATGGAGCAGCTTTCTTGACCATTACTCAGTTCTGGGTTACAGTCCCAGGGTAGTGAGGGGTGGTTGTGGTAGCAAGAGAGTAGGGACCCTACCTGTATAAAGAGCAGAGTGCAGACCAGGAGGATAGTGAACAGACTTCTTCCCAATCACACCACTTTAGAAACATTGAAAACTTTTAGGACCCCAGAGTGATCTATGAAAGCAGCAGGACATAAAAGACAGAAGTCAGTCATCCTTACCAAAGGGGAGTAGAGCCCAACTCTAACATCAAGTTCAAAATAAAGAAGTAGACTAGAAAAAGGAGCAACAGAAAAATAATCCGACTGTAGAAAGCTACTATGGTGACAGTGAAGCTCAAGACACAAACTCAGAAGAAGACAGTAACTTTAAAACATCTATAAGCAAAACCTCAAAAAATGTAGACAAACATGTAAATGTAAACAAGAATTCCTTGAAGAATTAAAGAAAGAATTTTTTAAAAGAGCAAAAAAATGACTTAAAAATCAAATAAGAGCGATAGAGGAAAAATTCTAAAAAGAAATGAGAGCTTTGCAACAAAATTATAAAAAGAATTAACAGCTTGGTAAAAAGGAACACAAAAAACTACTGAAGAAAATAACTTCTTAAAAAAGTCAAAATTAGTCAAGTGGAAGCTAGTGACTACATGAGACATCAAGGAACATAAAATTAAAATCAAAAGACTGAAAAATAGAAGAACATGCAAGCTATTTCATAGGAAAAATAATTGATCAGGAAAATAGATCGAGGAGAGATAATTTAAGAATTATTGGATTACATGAAAGTCATGCACAAAAAAGGAGCCTAGACATCCTAGTTCAGATCTGCACAATGCCTTTGGGCATGCCAAAGGTTTTCAGGCAACCCACAAAAAATGTAAAGGATGTTTTCCTTTACATTTTTCACCAGCTACCCAAAATCTTTTGGCAGGCCAGAGGCTGTGCAGGCCTATCCTAGTTCATGAAATTACCATTAATGATAATCATATAAATAAATAAGAATAATTAAATTTAATTTAATTTAAAATAATTTTAAATTAAATTAAATTTAAATAAATAAATAAAAATAATCACAAAAACTGTCCTGATATCTTAGAACCAGAGGGCAAAGCAGAAATTTAAAAAATCCACCAGTAATCTCCTGAAAGAAATCTCAAAATAAAAAACCTCCAGGAATATTATAGAACTTCAAGGTCAAGGAGAAAATACTGAAAACACACAGAAAGAAATACTTCAAATACCATAGAGGATCACACAAGATATAGATGTTACCACTTTAAAGGAACAGAAATCTTGGAATATGATACTCCAAAAAGCAAAGGAGCTTCAATTACAATCAAGAATAACCTATCCAACAAAACTGCATATACTTCTACAGGAGCAAAATGGATATTTAATAAAATAAAGGATTTTCAAGCAATCCTGATAAAAAGACCAGAGTTGAATAAAAAAGTTAACATTCAAACACAAGACACAAGAGAAGCATAAAAAAGGTGAACAAGAGTGAGAAATTATAAGCCACTAAACAAGGTAAAAATATTTACATTCTTGTATGGAAAGATGATAAATGTAACTGCTAAGATTTTTATCATCATTAAGACAGTTAAGAGGAGTCTGTTTAGACAGATGGCATGAATGTGAGTCTATTAGATCAGAATGGTCTCAAAAGAATAATAAAAGGGTAAGAAAAAAGGATGTACTGGGAGAGGGGGAAAGGAAGACTAAGAATGGGGGAAATCATCTCCCATAAATGAGGCATTTAAGGATTTATTCAATGGAAGGAAAAATGAGTGGGAGAATAGGCATTAGTTGAACCCCACTTTCATCTGAACTGGTTCAAAGAGGGAAGAATATGTATACACACAGCTGATATAGAAATTCGCCTTACCCAATAGGGTACTTGGGTAAAGTAGGAGAGGAAGGAGATAAGAAAAAGGAAGGAGGATAAGAGGGTAGATTGAGGAAGACAGTGGTCAGAAGCAAAAAAGATTCAAGGAAGGTTCAGAGTGAAAAAGAGAAGGATAAATACAAGAGAATAGGATGAAGAGAAATACAGTGAGCGATCCTAAATATGAATAAGATGAACTTACCAGAAAAAAATGGAAAAAGATAGCAGAATGGATTAGAAATCAGAATATAACAATATATTGTTTAAAAGAAACACACTTGAAACAGAGAGATCCACATAGTGTTAAAATAAGGGGCTAGTGAGGAATCTATTATGCTTCTCCTAAAATTAAAAATTCAGGGATAGCAACTATGATCTTAGACAAAGCAAAGGTCAGAATAGACCTAATTAAAAGAGATAATTAGGGAGACTACATTTTGCTAAAAGGTACCATAGACAATGAACTAGTATCAACACTAAACATATATGCGCCAAATGGCATAGTATCCAAATACTTGTAGAAGTTACATGAATTTCAGGAGGAAATAGAGAGTAGTGGAGGACCTTAATTCACCTTCTCTCCAACCTATATAAATCTAACTATAAAATAAATAAGAAAGAAGTTAAGGAGATGAATAGAATTTTGGAAAAGTTAGGTATGATAACCCTCTGGAGAATACTGAATGGAAATAGAAAGTAACATACCTATATCTCAGCTGTTAATTGCACTTTAATACAAAAATTGATCATGTATTAGGGCATAAAAACTTCACAAACAAATGCAAAAATCCAGAAATATTAAATGCATATTTTTCTTACCATAATTAAAAAAATTATATTCAATAAAAATCTTTTGAGTAATAAATTAAAAATTAATTTGAAACTCAATAATCTGATCCTAAAGAATGAGTAGGTCAAAGAATAAATCATAGAAACAAGAATTTCATTAATAATGATGACAACAATCAGACAATATATCAAAATTTGTGGGATGCAGTCACAGCAGCACTTAGGAGAAAAATTACATTTCTAAATTCTTTCATCAATAAGAGAGAAAAAGCAGAGCAATAAATTGGGCATGCAATTAAAAACACTAGAAAAACAACAAATTAACACCCCTCCATTAAACATCAAAATAGAAAATCTGAACATCAAAGGAGAGATTAAGAAAATTGAAAATTTTTAAAAAAATTGAACTAAGAAATAAAACTTAAAGCTGTATTTTTTTAAATAGATAAATCAACTAATTTTTTTCTTTTTTTTTTTTTAAAGAAAGAAGACCAAATTGCTCTCCAGAAGGGATGAATCAGTTCACAACTCCAACAGTGCATTAGTATCCCTATTTTTCCACATCTCCTCTAACACTTGTCATTTTCTTTTTCTGTCATACTAGCAAATCTGATAGGTTTGATGCTCTACCAAGCATTAAAAAAATTAATTCTATTTAATATATAAACTATTTGAAAAAATAGGTAAAGAAAGAGTTCTATCAAATTCATATTGACCCAAATATAACTTTGTTACAGATACAGAAACCAGAGAGAGCAAAAACTGAGGAAGAAAACAATAGGTCAATTCCTCTAATGAGCATTGATGCAAAAAAAAATTTAAATAAAATACTAGCAAGGAGATTATAGAAATAAATCACAAAAATCATATGCAATGACCAGGCTATATCTGTACCAGGAACACAGGGCTAATTTAATATTAGGAAAGCTATAAGCATAATTGACCCTATCAATAACAAAAGTTATATGATTATTTCAATAGATGCAGAAAAAAATATTTTGACAAACACTCATTCCCATTAAAAACATAGGCATAAATGGAGCTTATCTTAAAATAATTAGTATATATCTAAAAGCAAGAGTAAGCATTACATGAAATGGGGATAAACTAGAATCCCTTCCAATAAGATCAGGGGCAAAGCAAAGATGTCCATTATCACCATTATTATTAAATATTGTACTGGTAGTCCTAGTTATAGCAATGAAAAGAAAAATAAATTGGAGTAAGAATAACAATGAGGAAACAAAATTATACCTTTTAGCAGATGATATGATGGTATACTTGAGAGACATTTAAGGATTTATTCAATGGAAGGGAAAATGAGTGGGAGAGTAGGCATTAGTTGAACCTCACTTTCATCTGAACTGGTTCAAAGAGGGAAGGATATGCATACACACAGTTGATATAGAAATTCACCTTACCCAATAGGGTACTTGAGTAAAGTAGGAGAGGAAGGAGCTAAGAAAAAAGGAGGGTAAGTTGATAAGGTTGAAACAATTAACAACTTCAGCAAAGTTACAGGATGTAAAATAAACCACAGAAATTATTAACATTTATGTGTTACCAACAAAATTAAGCAGGAAAAGATCAAGAAATTTGACTTAAAACAACAGCAAACTTTATATAAATACTTGGATGTCTGTCATGTTAGCAGATTTGATAGGTTTGATGCTCTAGCAAGCATTAAAAAAATTAATTCTATTTAATATATAAACTATTTGAAAAAATAGGTAAAGAAAGAGTTCTATCAAATTCATATTGACACAAATATAACTTTGATACAGATACAGAAACCAGAGAGAGCAAAAACTGAGGAAGAAAACAGTAGGTCAATTCCTGTAATGAATATTGATGCAAAAAAAATTTAAATAAAATGCTAGCAAGGAGATTATAGAAATAAATCACAAAAATCATATACAATGACCAGGCTATATCTATACCAGGAACACAGGGCTAAAAATTGAATTAAATGAACACAGTTACAAAACACTCTTCACACAAATAAAGACAGATGTAAGTGATTGGAGAAATATTAGTTGCTGATGGGTAGGCCTAACCAATATAATAAAAATGACAATACTCTCTCTTAATTTACTTATTCAGGGCCATAGCAATCAAACTACCAAAGAATAACTCTATAGAGCTAGAAAAAACAACAAAATTCATCTGGAAGAACGAAAGGTAAAGAATATCAAGGGATTCAATGAAAAAAAAATGTGAAGGAAGAGAGCCTAGCAGTACCCGATCTCAAACTATGCTACAAAACTATAATCATCAAAACAATTTGGTACTGGATAAGAAATAGAGTGGTGAGTCAATGCAACAAATTAGGTACAAATTACGTACAAAATATATAGAAGCAAGTGAACACAGCTAGTGTTTGACAAACCCAAATACCCCATCTATTGGGGCAGGAACATACTAATTGACAAAAACTACTGGGAAAATTGGAAAGTTGTCTAACAAAAATTAGGCACAGACCAACATCTCACACTATATCCCAAAATAAGTTCAAAATGGGTACATGATTTAAACATAAAGGATGATATCATAAGCAAGTCAGGAAGCATGGAAGAAATTATATGTCAGGTCTATGGATAGGAGAAAAAAATTCATGACCAAACGAAACCTAGAGAGGCTCATGGGAAGTAAAATGAATAATTTGAACTGCATCAAATTAAAAAGGGTTTTCACAAACAAAACCAATGCAGTCAAAATTAGAAGAGAAGTAGGAAATCCAGGGAAATTTTTTCAACAAGTTTCTCTGATGAAGATCTTATTTCTCAAATGTTTAGGAAACTGAGCCAAATTTATAAGAGCCATTTCCTTATTGATAAATGGTCAAGGGATATAAATAGATAGTTTTCAGAAGAAGAAATCAAAACTATTAATAATCATATAAAATGTTCTAAATCAGTAATAATTAGATAAATGCAAATTAAAACAACTCTGAAGTATTAGCTCACAACCATTAGGAAAAATAGGTACACTAATGCACTGTTGGTGGATCTGTGAGAACTATGTCTTTATTACAACATTTAAAAGGGATATACATAAACAGAGGGTGTGGGTATAAATTGACTTTGATGTGATGATAAAAAACCTAAGTAAGTGGTGAAAAAGGGACTGTAATGAGACAAGAGGAAAGGAGGATATAGAAAAGGGTAAATTACATCACCTGAAGAAGTACAAAGACATATTATAGTAGAGGGGGAAAAGGGAGGGAAATGAACATTGTTTGAACGTTACTGTCATGGTATTTGACTCAAGGAGGGAATAACTCACTCAGGTATAGAAACTTAACTTACTCTATAAGCAGTAGGAGGGGAAAGGGGAAAAAAAAGGAGGGAGTAGGTAGAAGGGAGGGAAGAAGTAGTAAGGGAAAAGGGAAAGACAAGGGAGGGGGCTGATAGAAGGGAGAGAGGATTGAGGGAGGCAGCGGTCAAAAGCAAAACTATGAATGTATATATTGAGCCTATATTAATTTACACACTGTCTTGGGGTGGGGGGAGGAGAGCGATGGGGAGAACATTTGGAACTCAAAATCTTATGGAAATGATTGTTGAAAACTAAAAATAAATAAATAAATGTATTAATTTAAAAAAATGGTTGGCAAATGTCTAGAAAGGGAAACAATGATAATAAAGAGCCAACATGAATGGACTCTTCAAGAACAGGTTTGACTAGACTAACCTCATATTTTTTTTGGATTAAATACTATCATAATGCTCAAATCAATTTGGATGAAATAAAATAATTAAATTCCTCAACATCTAAAAAAAAAAGAAACAAAACCAAAAACAGAACATCACCTGAGAATAAACGCACAGCAGCAGAAATCCACTGATCACCACCTAAAGGAAGGAAAACTTACAGGAATATCATAGCCAAGTTTCAAAGCTCCCAGATTAAAGAGAAAATATTGCAATCAACAAGAAAAGAAGACTATTTAAATATCATGGAGCTACAATAAGGGTTACACAAGACCTAGCAGCTATTATTGAAAGATTATAGGTCTTGGCATATTGTATTTCATAGAACAAAAGATCTAGGGTAATGACCAAGGGTAACTTGCCCAGCAAAGTTAAGTATAATCCTGAATGAAAAAAATTGACATTTAACAAACTGAAAGCCTTTCAGGTATTTGTGACAACAAGAGCAGAACTTAATGTAAAATTCAATATACAAGATCCAGGAGAAATATAAGGTAAACATTAAAGACCAATTTTAAGGGACTCAGTAATGTCAAACTGTTTACTTCTTATATGTGAAAATACTATCACTACTTTTATGACTGTCATCATTATTTGGGTTGTTTGAAAGAAAGGCTAAGAGAGCTAAGCTGTGTATGATGGAGTGATTCTAAAAGAGACTATAGGGAGAGATAAAAAGGAGTAATTATCTCACACAAATGAAGCACAAAAGGAAGAATTGATACAGAAGAAGAAACGGGGTGGAGGGCCAGTAGTGCTGGAACCTTACTCTTATTGGAAATGAGGTTAAAGACGGAACTACATATATATCTAGAAGGGTATAAAAGTCTTCTAAATTTAGAAAGAAATAAGAGAGTAAGAGTGTAGTATAAGGTAATGACTTTTAGAAGGGTGTGTAGATTAAAAATTAGAACAGGGAGGGGAAAAGGGAGAAACTCTTAGAAAGATAGGTAGATTAAGGTGGAAGATGGAGAGAGAGGATAAGGGACAGACTCTTCAGAGGTGGGTATACCTATTAAAGAATAGGAAGGCAAGGTAACAGGTAGAAGTAAATCAGATTAGTGAAGAGGGATAGGGTAGGCGGGGTGAGAAGGATAGTGAGGAAAAATAGAATGGAGGGAAATACACAACAAACAATTATACCTTAGAATGTAAGTGAGATGAATTTACCTGTAAAACAGAAATAGATAACAAATGGATTATAAATATGAATTCAATAATATGTTGCTTTCAGGATACATAATAAAAATGAGAGATACACACAGGGGTAAAATAAAGGGACGTTGTAGAATTTATTCTGTTTTTTTAAAAACAAGCAGGGATAGTAATCATGATCTCAAAGTTAAAGCTAAAATAAATTTAATTAAAAGAGAAAAATGGGGAAACTACACTATGTATCACCAATATTATTCAATATTGTTTTAGACCATTTAAAATAACTAGACAGTATAAAATATCTGAGAGTATACTTACCAAAACAGTTGCAGGAACTACATGAATATAAACATAAAACACTCTTTGTACAAATAAAGTCAGGTTTAAATAATTGGAGAAATAATCATTTTTTCATGGGTAGATAAAGCCAATATAATAAAAAAATGAAATTTTTACCAAACTAATTTATTTATTCAATGTCATCCCAGTTAAATTACTGGAAAAATTATTTTACTGAGAAAAATAATAACAAAATCAAGAATTTAAAAGAAACTAAGGAGAAATGTAAAAGAAGAAGATTCAATAGTACCAGCCCTCAAACTATATTATGAGGTGAGAGCATTGTTGAATGTAAAATGGATAATTTCAAATATGTTAAATTAAAAAAAATGCATAAATAAAACCAATGTAGCCAAGATTAGAAGTAAAACAAAAAATTGGGATTAGAAGGAAAGCAGAAATTGGGAAAGGATTTTCACAGACAATCTCTCAGATAGGATATGATTATGATGGAATACTGCTGTGATATAAGAAATGATGAGCTGGTTGATTTAGAAAAAACATAAAAAGACTCAATTGAAATATGTATAGTATGATCTTACACACATATGTGTGTATGTGTGTGTGTGGCCAAGAATTGGAAATTTGTCCTCTGACTAGCAGATTTGGGAGATTTTCTTGTATGAGTTATTAATATGTAGAATCTAGACTTTTTTTTATCATAGTTTTCAGGGATTCCAATGATTCTCTTTTTTAAAATTCAATTTTGTTTTATTTTCAGTTCCAAGTTATCTTCTTTTCCCTTCCTTCCCTTTCTGTCCCCTATTGAGAAGGCAAGAAAAACAAAACCTATTACAAATACATGTGTATGGTCATGCAAAACAAACTCTCTTATTAACCATGTAAAAAAATTTTTTTAAAAAAGGAAAGAAGAAGAAAGATAAGAAAATGTGTTTCAGTCTGGACTCTGAGTCCATCAGCTCTCTTTCAGAAGGTAGATAGCATGTCTCATCAAGAGTCCTTTGGATTTGTGGTTGGTGATTGTGTTGATCAAAGTTCCTAAGCCTTTCAAAATTGGTTATTTTTACTATATTGCTACTACTGTATAATTTGTTCTTCTGGTTCTGTTCATTTCAGTTTGCATTGGTTCATACAAGTCTTCCTAGGTATTTCTGAAGCTGTCCACTTCATAATTTCTTACAATAATATTCCATTGCATTCATATACCATAGGTTGTTCAGCCATTCCCCAGTTAATGGACATTCCCCCAATTCCCAGCTCTTTGCCACCACAAAAAGAGCTGCTAAAATGTTTAATATAAATATTAAGGGACACATGGGTCATTTTCCTCTTTTTTGATCTCTCTAGGATATGTATATATATAATTATATATGTATGTACACACACACACACACACACACACACAGTAGCATTATCACTAAATAGTTGGACTACTTGGCAGATTCACCAACAGTACATTAGTGTACCTCTATTCCCACAACCCCCTCCAGCATTTGTTATTTTCCATTTTTTGTCACCTTAAGCTAATCTGATTACTGTGAAGTAGTGCCTCAGAGTTGTTTTAATTTGCATTTTTCTAATTAGTGATTTAGAACACTTTTTCATATGACTATTGAAAACTTTTATTTCTTCCTCCAGAAACTACCTATTCAAATCCTTTGACCATTTATCAATTAGGGAATGTCTCTTATTCTTGTAACTTTGTCACAGTTAAATTAGATCTTTATCAGAGAAACTTGCTGCAAAGATTTTTTTCTCCAAGGTTCCTACTTTTCTTCTAATTTTAGCTGCATTAATTTTATATAAACAAAGTTATCTATTTTATCTCCTGTAGACCCTTCTGTCTCTCATTTGGTCATGAACTGAAACCATTCTAACCATAGATCTGACAAACAATTTCTTCCATGCTCCTTTAATTTGCCTATGTCATCCTTTATGTCCAAATGTTATGTTCATTTTGAGCTTATCTTGGTATGTGCTGTGAAATGTTGGTCTATACCTAGTTTTTGCCAGACTACTTTCTAGTTTTCTTAATAGTTTTTGTTAAATAGTGAGCCCTTGTTGAGTCCAGTGACTCTTAAGTCATTTCTCATTGAAGTGTTTTCTAGATAATTTGGTTTGAGTATCTTATTTTTTTCAATATTTTTCAATACTTTAATTTAGTACTAATATTTCTCAATTTCTTAGGGAGTCATTGATTCTGATTGGTCTATTCTAGTTTTCAGGGATTCTATTTCTTGGAAAAGGTTTACTATTTTCTCTTTTGCACTATTCTCCTTCCAATTCTTTCCTACAGAGTTTTGTTTTGTTTTGTTGTGGTGAGGCAATTGGGGTTAAGTGACTTGCCCAGAGTCACACAGCTAGTGAGTATTACGTGTCTGAAACTGGATTTGAACTCAGGTCCTCCTGACTCCAAGGCCAGAGCTATATCTACTGCGCCACCTAGCTGCCCTACATTGTTTAGTTTCTTGCTTCATTTCTTCTAGGTTTTCATGCACTTGTGGAAAATGCATTCTTTTTCCTTCCAGGATCTGATTTAAATTGTACTTGATCCTTCTTTTTGACATCTCTAGATGTGTAACAGTACTTTCATAACGGTCATTATTTTCCTTGACTTAACCATCTCTCCAGCTTTAGTTTTTGAACTGAAGTTTTGTGTCAGGGTGAAGCTCTTCCTCTGCTGTGCTTCTGGATATAAGGGAAAGTCTTGTCTGGTGTCACCTTGGTCCTCTGGGTTCCTATGCTGAACTTTACTTTCCAGGGTGAGACTCTATTGACCTTCCCATGGATCTTGAAGGTTCATGGTACTGGATCTCCAAGGTCCTAGTCTGAGTGCTGTATTACTGCACTACCCAGGGATTAATAACTGATGCCTTTTCCTAGAGTTTTCAAGATTTCCACCTCAAGGCTTTCTGATTATGCTAGTTGGGACTTTCTCTGTTGAGTCCTTACTGTTGCTGCTTCTTCATATTGAGCCCCACAGGTAACTTGTCTCTAGTTGTTGTTTGTTTTTTTGTTTTTTGGTGAGGTAATTGGGGTTAAGTGACTTGCCCAGGGTCATACAGCTAGTTAAGTGTCAAGTGTCTGCAACTGGATTTGAACTCAGGTCCTCTTGACTCCAGGGCTGGAGCTCTATGCACTGTGCCACCTAGCTGCCCCGTCTCTGGTTGTTTTTGCAGGCACTGGTACAGTTTGGCTGAAGTGGTAGGGAAACATGGAGAGGGAGGTTGTTTCTTGCCTGTAGCCTTCTACCTGACTTTTTGTGTAGTTCTGGGGTAGAAAAGTCACAGTAGTTTGTCACTGTATTTCTTGATCATTATTTAGTGTAGTATGAACTTCAGAGTTTTGCTGGAGTAGATATATGGGAACTATATAGTAGGTCTACCTCTTATTCAGGTGGCCAACTTGGATGGAATCTCCTCCATTGTCTCTAATGAACCTTCCAAAAGGCATTTTAATAGACCCTCGTATTAACAGAGGCAGGAAAGTAGTTGAAATAAATTTTTCATCAAAATCCAAATAGCATACAGACTTCAAAGAGCAGGAACCTAAGCAGAAACAAAGAAGTTCAAAAACTAGTCTAATTCTAAGAGATTGTACTGAGACTGTGACTTGCTAAGATTAGCAAGTTTTAAAAACTATCAACAAAAATAAAGATTTGAAATAAACCCTTTTCTGAGGAGGATAGGCCATATTGTACTTGCAATTCAGTAAAAGACCATCTAAATGAATCAGAGAAGAGAAGGACAAAAGAAAGCAGCCCATAAAAGATATCAAATTATGCAGAGCTGTGGAGAACCAATAGATAACATTATAGTGAAAGAAAGAGTTCTACAATGGACATATCCAGCTGGCAGCACCGAAGGTCTTAATTCACTGACATTGCCAGACCAGCAGATGACATCAGTAGTTCTATGGTGGAGTAGCAAGTAAATATATTGACAGCTGGAGAGGGACTCCAGCTGGGATGTAAGTAAACCCAGGACCATGAGTTGTCCTCATCATTCACACATGTTCCCTAGTGGCAGAGAGATTTATGAGAGAGAGGGGTTTCTTATGTTTTTGTGGTGCAATTTTCCTTGTTTATTTTGCCATACTAGTCAATTAAATATCTTTGCTTTGAACCAATGTACCCTCTGATTGCACTGGTAAAAGAAAAATTATTAAGGGGTTATGGACCTGCTTTTGTTTGTTTTTGTGGATGCTGATTCAAAGTATACCTTAAACTTTAAGTAGATTGTAGAGTGCCCATGATTGTGGGAGGGCCTACAAACAAACACACATACACAAAATCTGCACATTTACATCTCATATTTTAAAATTTTTGTGTCAGTCTTGGCTTGTCTAGTAAAGAGGAGTAGTGGAGTAGGTTGCTTGGGGAGAGACGTTCAAATTTGGGATTTTAAAACTCATTGTGACATTGAAAAGAGTAAGATCATTATTAATCCAGTGAGATGAGTACTATACCTGAAGTCAGGAAGAGTTACGAGCAAGACCTGCCTCTGATATTAATTAGCTTTGTGATCCTGGTAGTGTCATTTAACCTCTGTGAGACTCAATTTCATTATCTGTAAAATGGGAGTAATATTTGTAGCACCCACCTTATGGGGTTCTTCTGAGAAAAGTGCTTTGTAAACCTTAAAAAACTAGACAAATGTGAAATATTATTAATGTGTAGACAATCTACTATTAGCTACATTTAGAACAGTTGGAATTTGCAATCTTTAATATCTAACATTTATATGAAAAGTGGCAATTTCAAGTAACTTATGAAGAGCTGACCACAGAGTCAAAATGACCTGAACTCAAGTTCTGGCTTAGACACAGATTTACTGTATGACCATGGACAAGTCACTTAAATTCTCAGTGCTAGGAGACTCTCTAAGACTATAAACTACAGATTAGATGATAATCTGCATTTCTTTTTCTCCCCCACCAAATTTATTATTTATTTATCTTTAACCTTAAAAAAAAATTTAGAGTTCCAAGTTCTCTCCTTCCATTCAGGCCCTTCACCACCCACTGAGAAGGCAAGCAATATGATACCCATTATACAGGTGAAACAGGTAAAATATATTTCCATATTAGCCATTTTGAAAAAAAAAACAGGAAAAAGAAAGTGAGAAAATTACACTTCAATTTGCAGTCAGAGTTCATCACTTCTTTCTCTGGAGGTTGATAGTAATTTTCATCATGAGTCCTTCAAAATAGTCTTGGAGTATTGTATTGATCAGAGTAGCTAAGTCTTTCACAATTTATTATTACAATATTGCTGTAACTGTACACAATGATCTCCTGATTCTGCTCACTTCACTTTGCTTGAGTTCATATAGGTTTTCCCAGGTTTTTCTGAAACCATCATCCTTCTCATTTCTCACAGCAAAATAGTACTATGTCGCAATCATATGCCATAACTTGTTCAGCCATTCCCCAATTGATAGACATTCTCGCAATTTCTAATTCTTTGCCACCACAAAAGAGTTGCTATATATATTTATGTACATTTAGGTCTTTTTCCCTTTTCTCTCATCTCTTTGAGATACAGACCTATAGTGGTACTTCTGGGTCAAAGGATGTACACAGTTTTATAACCCTTAGTGAATAGTTCCAAATTGTTCTACAGAATAGTTGGATGAATTCACAACTCCACCAACAGTTCATTACTGTACCTATTTTCTCACATCCCCTTTGTCATTTTGATAGGTGTGAGGTGGTACCTCAGAGTTATTTTAATATACATTTCTCTAATCAATAAGATTTAGAACATTTTTATATGACTGTCGATACCTTTAATTTCTTATGAAAACTGCCTGATCATGCCATTTGATCATTTATCAATTGGGGAGTGGTTCTTATTTTTTTAAAATTCAACTCAGTTCTCTACTTATTTGAGAAATGAGGCCCCTATCAAGGAAACCTACTGTAAAATTTTTTGATATTACTTCACTCTCCTTCATATTCACAGTAATGATTACTGTATATTTTCTTCCATCCTATTTTCTTTTTTAGATTTTAAATTTATTTTACTTTCAATTAATGGAACAAAATAAGCATTTCCATAACATGTACAATAAAAAAATGATTGCACATGAAACTGCAAATCTGTTATGTACAACTTGCTATTTTCTCCAAATATACAAGAAAAATTATTGTGTAGATTTCTTTTGTTTTCTTCTTTTTCTTCCCTCCTCCCCTTCCCTCAGCCTAGAGATGGCTACCACTAGACACAAATCAGTATATATATGTAAAATTATACTATACATAATTCTATTTATCAGTCCTTTCTCAGGATGCAGATAGCAAGTTTGTATGTCCTTTATTTTTTATTTGTGTATTTGTAATAGTCAAAATTACTTAGTCACTCAAAGTTGTTCTTAAAACAATATTGCTGCTATTATATGCAATGTTCTCTTGGTTCTGCTTACCTCACTGTTCATCATTTCAGGCAAGTCTTTCCATGCATTTCTAAGATCATTGAGCCATCTTATTTTCTTATATTTATCCTTCTCCCTCATTTTACCCTGTCCCTCATCAAGACTCTGTTTTGCTTCTGACCACTGCATCCCTTAATCCATACTCTCTTTTCACCCCTCCTTTCTCTTATCCCCTTCCCTTCCTATTTCCCTGTTGGGTAAGATTTCTACCCAAATGAGTATATGTGTGCATACACATGTATATTGTATGTAACATTTGTCTGTATATGTGTATGTATTGTGTATATGTGTATATTATGCATGTGTGTATATGTACATATACTTTGATGAGAGCATTGCCCGCTCCCCTTCATTCTCCCTTATATTGTTAAAGCTCTTCCTTGCATGCCTCTTTTTGTGAGATAATTTCCCCCATTTCCTTCCCTTCCTTCTTCTCCCAGTACATCCTTCTTTCTCACCCCTTTTTTTTGAGATCATACCAACACGACTGATTCATGTCTTCTGTCTATGTAGATTCTTTCTAATTGTCCTAATTATGATAAAATTGTTAGGAGTTACACATATCGTCTTCGCGTGTAGGAATGTAAACAGTTTAACCTTACTGAGTCCCTCATGATTTCTGTTTCATGTTTACATTTTTATGCTTAGCTTATGTGTTTGAATGTCAGATTTTCTATTTAGCTCTGGTCTTTTCATCAGGAATGCTTGAAAGTCCTCCATTTCATTAAATATGTATTTTTTTTTCTCTGAAGGATTACACTCAGTTTTGCTAGGTAGGTCAATCTTGGCTATAATCCTAGCTCCTTTGCCTTCCAAAATATCCCATTACAAGCCGTCTGTTCCTTTAATGTGGAAGCTGCTATATCTTGTGTGATCCTGACCGTAGCTCCATGATATTTCAATTGTTTCTTTCTGGCTGCTTGCAATATTTTTTCCTTGACCTGAGAGAACTGGAATTTGGCTATAATATTCCTGGGAATTTTCATTTTGAGATCTCTTTCAGGAGGTGATAGGTGGTTTCTTTCCCTTTTTATTTTACCTTCTGAACCTAAGATAGGGTAATTTTCCTTTGCAGTGTTTTGTCTTGGCTCTCTCTCTCTCTCTTTTTTTTTTTTAATCACAGCCTTCAGGTAGTTCAACGATTTTAAAATTATCTCTCTTCAATCTGTATTCCAGGTCAATTGTTTTTCTGATATGATATTTCACATGGTCTTCTATTTTTTCATTCTTTTGACTTTTTTTTAATTGCTTCTGAATATCTCATGGAGTCATTACGTTTCAGTTGCCCAATTCTAATTTTTAAGGAATTATTTTCTTCAATGAGCTTTTGTTCATCTTTTTCCATTTGGTCAATTCTGCTTTTTAAAAAGGTATTTTCAGCAGTGAATTTTTATGCCTTTTTATCATTAGAACAATTTTAAGTTGTTATTTTTCTTTTGTTATTTTTTTTGTGCTTCTCTTGCCAAGTTGTTAATTCTTTTTTTTTCATAATTTTCTTGCATCACTCTCAATTCTTTTCCTAATTTTTTCTCTACTACCCACCTCTTTAACTCTTCCAGGAATTCTTATTGGGCTTGAATCTTATTAGTATTTTTCTCTAAGATTTTGTTTACAGTTAGTTTGACTTCATTGTCTTCTTCTGAGTTTATACCTTGATCTTTCCTTTTACCATAGTAGCTTTTTATGGTCAAGCTCTTTTTTTGTTATTTGCTCATTTTTCCAGTTTATTTCTTAACTTTGAACTTTATGTTAAATCTGGGCTCTGCTCACCTGGAGGTGGGGCAGCATTGTTCCAAGCTTCAGGCATTTTTGTGATGCTATCTTCAGAGGTAGTTCTGGGGGTCTCCAAGTTTTCAATGCTTCTAAGATGGTGTGATCTGAGGAGATCTGTGGTCACTATTTTCCTGGTTTGCACAGTAGTCTACCCAGGAAGGGCCCCTGTTTCCCTGCAGCCAGAAGTACTAGCTCTCCTCTTAGTCTTGGAACTGAGAACAAGGCCCCTACTACCATATGGCTAACCTCCAGCACTCCTCTCCATCCTGTAACTGCAATCCAGAACTGTATATGGGCAATAGAGTTGCCAAATACAGGCCCTGTGCCCTACACCCAGTGGTAGCAAAAGGGTCCCCTGTAATCTCTTTCTGACAAGTTGTTCAACCCCCTTATCATCTCTGGGCTGAGAGCTCCCAAAGCTACTGCTATTGAAGCCACAGCTGCCTCCAAGGCCCACTGGTGGTGTTCTGCCATGGGTGTTCTGGGCCAGCCCTCACCCCGGTGTCACAGACTTCTCCTGTTGATCTCCTACTTGCTGCTTCTACTCTACCATCTTGGTTTAAAATCCATGAGATTTCCCCAGAATAACGAAATCTATGTCCAATTCAAAAACAAACAAAAAATGGGCAAAAAATTGATGTAACAAGTGACATTTTAATACCACGATCAGTCTTGGAGTCAGATCTGAGTTTGACACATACTAGCTATATGATGCTGGATAATATGCTCACTTTCTCCATGCCCTGAATAACTCTCTAACATGACAGGTTACATATGAAGAGCTGATTTGCACGACCACTCCCTGTGGAGGGAATTTCTGAACTAGTCACACGATACACACCTGAAATCACTGATCGATCACTGTGACCACAGCATCAACAACAGAAGTTTCACTAAGTCTTTCGTTCAAAATGGCCCTTTGATATTATACCCACTTACAGATGACATAACTAAGGCTAAAAGTGGCAATGACGTGTCCAAAGTCACATAGCTACAGATGATATTTGAAACAGTTTCTTCTTACACTGTATCAGTCTTCTTCTGTCTCCCTTCATATTATTCTGCTTTTCAGTGAGGTGTGGGTCTCTGAGAGATAGTGAGCTTAGACCTGAGCTTGGACATGGTGGGGACTGAAAAGTTGGAAGTCCTTTCTAAAAGAAAAAGAGATTGAGGGAGGGCACTCAAAAGACAAGTAGCTGCTATATAAACCCCAGCTGGGACTATGTGTTTTGGTGAAAGGTACCACTGCTTTTGATCAAGACTTTCTAATGAAAACAGGGTTATCATGTTCAACCAAGGGGCAAACTGCTGTCTTTTCATTATCATGTTTTTTCAGGAGCCAGGGAAGTGAGTACTCTCCAGTGAGAGGCTTACTATTTTTTGAGGAAAATCGTCAAAAGAAGGGCAAGGGGCAATGTGTCCAAGTTTCTAATCAAGATACAAAAATAAAAAGAAAGGAAAGGATGCAGGAAAAGTACCAAAAGAAAACAAAGTCAGTGATGCAGTTTGAATCCCTAGTAGGAAGGAGGCTAACCTCAAATCTCAGATCTGAGATCTGAGAAATCCCAGGTCCTAGGGACTAGATGGAAGACTGGAGGCAAAAGCCTTGTCAGAAAGCCTGAGTTCAAAATAGAACTTTTCTGACCAGCCTTTCCTCCCCAATTACCAAGTTACCTTTAAAATTTCTAGCTCTTTATGTCAGACATGTTAGTGATAAAATTATTCAGAGAACCTGTCCAAGTGTAACTATAGAGATTTTGCTACTTAATCAATAGTTGCTAGTGGTAACTTAGTTAATTAAATCCAATTGGACAAATAGTTATTAAGCTCCTGCTATGTACAAAACACTGGGAGACATTGTGATTATGGGGGGAAAACTGGATTTAGAACTCAGAATTTTAAATCTGGTCTCTGACCATAACTGTGGCTGTGAACAAACCACAGAAAGTAAACCTTAGGTACCTTAGAGAGCTAACGGAATATCCTATAATTTTACAGGGGGGAAAATGAGGTGCTATAAAGCACCTCAGGAAGGTGTAGTTATAAGAACCCTCAAGTTGGAGTGAGAGAAGCCAGGTTTATATGAGTCATGGAGTTAAAGCTAGAAGGAAGGAAAGAAGGAAGGAAGAAAGGAAAGAAAGAAGGAAGGAAGGAGGAAACAAGCATTTATTAAGAACCTATTATGTGTCAGATATTGTGCCAAGTGCTTTACAAATATTATTTCATTTGATCCTTATAAAAACCCTGGGAAGTAGGTTCTATTATTATCCCTATTTTACAGGCGAGGAAACTGATGCAGACAAAGAGGAAGTTAAGTGAGTTGCCCAGGGTCACACAGTATGTTTCTGAGGCTATTTTTAAACTTAGATCTTCCTGAATACAAGTTCAGAACTCTATACACTGGGCCCTCCTTCTCCCAAGCTGCCTTCAAGGGCAATTAGAGATCATTAAGTCTAATCCCATTATTTTAAGGATGAAGAAACACAGAAGCCCAGAAGGTTAAGTAACTTTCCCAAGGTTGCTCAGCTAATAAATATCCAAGATATGATTTGAATCCAACTCTTCAATACTCCATCACTCTATTGACTGCTCCATGATATCTCTCAAACCTTGGTTTACCTATTTACTACTACTTTACTAAATAACTTAGGTCGGCCAATTAATCTCTCTAGACCTATCCACCTTTGCAAAATAAGGTTGCTATGAGAAAAATCTCTAATTCCTTTCCAGCTCTAAACCCCAACCTTTCCTAAGGTTATTTAGCTACTAAGTGTCATTTCACTTTTATATTCCTCAGTTTGAACGAAAAGTGAGCGCTTTGGAATCAGGTACACCTGGGTTCAGGTTTACCTTTGACACATCCTGTCTGTATGTCTCTCACCAGTTGTCTTGACCACTGAACTTCAATGACTCTGGAGGAGAGAGTGAGGCTGATGAATCTGCACAGCCCTGCCTCACTTAAATCCAATTCACTTGCAAGTCAAGACATCACCCTCCTAATGTCATTGGTTCTCTTCAAGAAGGAAGGATGAACAACAAACAACAATGTCTCTCAAGAGGTACTTAATCTCTTAATGACCCTGCCAACTCTAAAATTACAAAAGTTACCAATCTGGAGGGTTTTCTTACCTGAGAGCTCCCTAAATGGATGAAATTACAGTTCCGGGGGAAAAAAAGGCCTCAGTCTACCTATATATTCAATTAGAATGCAATACTATCTATCTCAAAAGTTTGTTCTTAAGGCAGTACCCTATAAATGTGAGGCAATACATTAATTGGTTAAATAAATTGTGGTGCAGGAATGTAATGGAATATTACTTTGCTGTAACTAACAAATGACAAATATGATAAACGCAGAGAAGCATGGGAAGATTTACATGAACTGTTTTGGAATGAAGTAAGCAGAGTCAAGAAAACAATATCCACAATGACTACAATGTAAACAGAAATAACATTCACCAACGAAATCATAAGTAAATGTTGCAAAATTATAAAGAACAAGTATGGCTTGAAAGAAGAGAGATATGAGATGACATCCCACATCCCCTTTGCAGATTGCAATGAGTAGACCTAAGAAAACAATATACACAATGACTACAACAATGTACACAGAAAGAATAGTCACAAAAATTATAAGTGAATATTGCAAAATTATTTTTTAAAAGAATCATTCAAAAGAAGACAAGGCACCCCTTTGCAGAGGTTGGATGGCCATACATGTTGTGAAGTATTCATATTTTCAGATATTTTTAATATATATCAATATTTGGGCTTACTTTGTATTTTGATACATTTGATAGATTTTGATAGATTTGATATATTTATTTTTATATAATGATTTTGTTTTGCTCTTCTTTTTCTGTCTTTAAAAATACTGTTTATTATATGGAAAAGCTCTCTGGGAAGGAAAGGGGGAGGGTTACTAAAAGAAATTATGATTATGTGAAAAAATGTGACATCAGTGAAAACTTATTTAAAATGTGAGGCAATATAATTACAAAGATTAACAAGACAGCCCATATTCCACAATGAATGAGTATTCTGTAGCTTGGTATATCATTGAAAGTGGACAGGATAAATTGTAACCTGCTTTCTATAAAATAGAAAGCAATCAGAAGTGAGAGCTAAATTAAGGAAGGGAATGGTTTAAAACTCTTTAGCTTAGGAAACTTTCATGGCAGCCCTTATCCTAGCTGGTAGCTAAGAAAAAGACCTGGAAACTAAGACTAGGAGAAGCCAGATCAGTTCATTAGTAGATTGAAATGCAGTGTGGTAGAGAGCCCTGGATTGGGAGCCAGAAAAATTAGTAAGTCACTTATAGTACAAGTAAATTATATAGTATATTTATATAGTATTTATTATATTGCTGTCATATGACAGCAATATAATAAATACTATATAAATTATATATTATGTAAGTTATACATAAATCACTTATCACTTTGTCAGTTTCCTGGTTGTTGTCAGCATTGAATGAGGTGAAGTGCTTTGAAAACACTTTTTTTTTGTGGGGGGGCAGGGGTTATAAGACCTGTGATTTCATTGGTTCTCTACCAATATAAATGGACTGGCATTTTCTCTACAACTCATACCTGGGGCATTGAGAGATTAAGTGACTTGCCCAGAGTCTCACAGTTCAACATGTACTGGAAACAGTTTTTAAAGTCAGCTCTTATTCTGAGGCCATTTCTCTATCCAGTACACAGTTGCCTTGATTCAAGACCTTAAAGCACTAAATAAATGTCAGTTACCATTATATAACCAGACTCCTGACAGATGAGAACTCAACTGGGGAGAATCCTTTGCAAGCAATAAACATTTTTCCGGTCTAGGCAGCTCATATCTTCTTCTGTGTATGTTAGTGAAATGATGGCATAGGGGGCATAACTAGGAACTAGGAATTTTTGTACCTGCCTCAAGTACTACAAATGCTTGGTACAAGTATGGTGTGGAGATAAGGGCAAGGAGAAGGGGCCCTAGCCTGTGGAGGAGCTTAAGGATACTGGGACAGTAGCATAAAACTACTCCTAAGAAGGTCATTGTATCAAAATGTGGGGAGTGGAAGGAGCAGGGCTGGGCAGGAGATGAGTTCATCGCAACCCACCATCTGGTATCTTCCTGTTTTCACTGATTTTTCTTTCTAAGTATTAAATTCTTTTGTTTCTATATCATTAAAGAACTGAAAGTGCTATCAGCACCCTCCTACTTCAGTATACTAGGGCAAAGTTCCACTCACCTCACCCTGGCTCTGATCATGGAGGAGACTCCCACCATTATCTATCAACAATTACTAGAACCATTGACTAGTTCTTGGGTGCGTAACTGAATCTTCTCATGAATCCTTTACCAGAGTTAGGGTATGAGATGTAAATTTTACTTTATTCTGCCTAAAATTATATATATATATATATATTATATATAATCCCTCAATCAAGTATTTATTTAGTGCTTTCTATGAGCCTAGCTCTCTGCTGTACTATTCTCTATGATAATAACACGGTGTTCAGGGTGAGACGAAGTCCTACATATACAATAAATGTTCCTTCCACATTTCATCCACAGAGACTGTATGTATGAGTTCATGGCCCTGATGCAGGTTACAACCTTTGCCTTTAAGAGTCATGAAATCTTAAGTTTCTGCTATCTCATTCTAGATTACTGATTTCCAAGTTCATCAGTTAACTCCTACTGATCTTTTTAGCTTCTAGTATAGCACCACATCAGTCTTTGTTATGTTTCTCTGTACCTTTAGAGAGCTCCTTCTGTCCGCTCTATGTGAAGTCCTGAGCTTTCAATTTACCAGCCAGTAGGTGTTGGATTTATCCCAGTATCATCCATTCTGTGTTTCCTGCCCAGAGAAGCTATATAAGACTGTGAACTCCTCAGGGGCAGGGACTTCTCAGTTTTGGTCACCGTATCCACACAGTACTAGGCACATAAAGGATACTTTAAAAAAGTTTGTTGAATTGAGCTGGAAATCCTCCCTTCATTGTTCATAGGAATGCTGCGTTCCAGGTTCTGAGCCATCCCTAAACTCTAATAGCTTTTCCTAAGGGAGGCAGAGAGGCATGGCCTAAAGAATATATGATGTGAAAATAAACAGGAGGGTTCAAATCTTAGAACTCTGTAGGACCTTGGGCAAGTCACTTCCTGTTTGTGGTCCTGTTTCCTCAATTGGAAAATAAATGGGTTGAACTAGAAAATCTCTAATATCCTTTTGGGCTCAAATATTCTTTAGTATGATGAGTCTAACAACAAAAGCACTTGCAAAACAACAATAACAATAACAATGATAAATTCCTGTAATGGTCACAAGCTCATGGATCACTTGAAATTTGAGCTGATCAGCATTCTGCTGTCACAAACTATAATCTATGGATTATGTATGCTTTATACTCTGAAGTCCTCAAAGAGAGGAGTTCTCAGGGGATATTATCTTTATCTACTAATTAATGAATTTTTTGTAGGCTTTATAGATCCTGTGTAGATTTTCCTCTGGTACCTTTGTGCCTCAAACCGAAGAAGGTCTTTTAATATTCATGTTCTGCTAAGTACTCAGTGCCAAGTATGAAAAGAGATGTCTACATTTTATATGTCATGGTCTAAAGACATCCTATTTAAAAGTTTACTTGTTTATGTTTTCAAAGGATCAATTTAATGTACTTCTCAGATTATTCTGCAGTTATTGAAAATATAGCAGCAATGTAGCATTACTGAAAGACAAGAGTTCAAGGATGGTTTTTAAATGAGATTCAGGATTGCTTGCTTTCTTGCCTAGGATTTATGAGGTCTTCTCAGAATCTAGAGATTCATTGCCTATTACACTGCTCATGTATAACTATGCTGGTTGTTTTGGTTCCTTTCTTTGCCAACTCTGCCTTTTAACCTTCTCCCTCCCTCTTTTTTTTTTCCATCTTCATCCTTATTGTGGAGAGGGGAAGGGGATGGGAACCAAACAATTGCTCTTCTTTCTCCATCCCATTTTATCTATAGTGGGTTGAACTCCATCTTCTCTCCTTTCCTTGTTCATCGGATCATTGATTTAGAGCTGGGAAGGACCTGAGAGGCCATTTACGACTTAGGTCCATAGAAGTTAGTTTGCTTGCCCACCATCACAAAGGGAAGGTAGAATGCCTAAGAGCATTGAAGACAAGTAATTGTTGTGGAGGTCTTTGTATTTTGTGGCTGCCTTTTTGTAAGAAGGACTTTTCCTAAAGAAACAACAACAAAATAAGTGAGGCTTCTAATTAAATTTAACAATCACTTATCACCTAATACATGCCAAGTAATATGTGGATACAATGATCAAAATTAAGCAGTCTCTGGGTTCAAACAGAAATCAAATCCAGGTCCTCTGACTCCTAATCCGGGGCTATACCCAGCCTCGAGGCCACATGTGGCCTTCTAGGTCCTTGGGTTCGGCCTTTTGACTGAGTCCAAGATTTATAGAACAAATCATTTTATTAAGGGGATTTGTTCTGTGAAGTTTGGATTCAGTCAAAGGGCTGCACTTGAGACCCAGAGGACCACATGTGGCCTTGAGGCCGCAGGCTCCCCATCCCATCCTATTGCCCCTTTCTTTGGTCTAGGGGCCTGATTTGGGGGTATATGTAGACAAATGAAGGTGCTAGAAAACAGCTGGAATAGAACCTTCCTTCAGTCCCTGAGGAGTCATAGGTTTCTCGCATAGACCCAGCACTAAGTCCAGAAAGGGCCAAAATCATTGAGACTGTGGACACTTCTTGGACTTTGACCTGTAGAGCTGAAAGTAGAATCTCTCCTGATTTAAGGTTCCCAATTCTGCCCTCACTGTCAAATCCAAAACCACATCTGACTAAGGTCCTTTGGTTGTCCCTCTGCTGCTTAAGAGGAGTATTAGCCAGGCCATATAGGAAACTTTCTTGGCATTTTTGTTGGTTGCATCCTTCCTGGACTCCTCGTCTCTATCGTCTCTATCACTGTAATAGACCAATTTCTCAGTTGGTATAGTTGTCTCATGATAGTCAAATATGCTGTTTTGTAGACCTGGTTATGTTCCCAGAGAGGGCATTGAGCTGATCCTAGAGTGGCCAGGGGCTCAGCCTTTAGAAGGAACTCTTGCTTTCTGTATTGAAACAGGGTTTTTGGAGAATTCGTTAAATAGATACACAATTCAGTTTTAATTAAATTCAATGAACCAATAGATGGATGTTGGGAAAGGTGTTGCATGTGTCCTAATACTTGGCACCGTTGTCCCTTTAATGAACTGAAGGAAATGTGGCTGGAATATGCAAGCCTGGTCGTTAAATGATACACACCATGAAAGAAGGGTTGAGTTCCTAAAAACTGACCTGTAGGTGTCAGCCTGCTCCTCACTTCTCTGTTTCTCCTTGACTTCTTTTACCCTTGAACTTGTCTTGAGTCTTAATAATTTTTCAGCTTGGCTCTAGCTTTTGAGTTGGATGTTGGGTAGGCTTTTTCCCTCAAGTCTCTTTGTCCTTTCTGTTGATTAGCTTTTTATCTTCTGGTTTGTTATTGATTTTTTGCATCAGCTTTGTTTTCTCCAGAGTCATCTACTCATTACCATCCTGTGCAAATCAGGAAGCTATTTATGCAAGCAGCCTCGATGCTCCAAAAGAAATTCAGGGTTGGGCCACTATCCACTGGTGCCATAATTGGGTGGGACACAATTGTTCAGTGCAAGAGAAGGGGGGAAATTGCCTGCTTTGTAGAGGAAGGGGCTGCTAAGAAAGGAGAGAATGATAGGTGCCAGGGGTGTGCTGGAGTCAGCTCACAGGCTCAGGTGAGTTGATTAAGTTTTCCATGTGAGCATTTACATCTCAGAAATTGACAAATCAGGAGAGTATTTAATGTTTTGTTGATGTCCCAGACTTAAGAAAGTGATGAGGGAAATGTTAATAATGCAATTAAACTTAAAAGCATGTCATTCTTACATTCTGCCCCCTCTGAGAGGTGATTGTAAAACATTTACTGGCATACCCCTGGGTAGAATACTGTTCAGTCTTCTACATTTCATAAGTCTGCCTGGAAATAGCTCTTCAGGAGAGCATGTGGGTCCTAGAAGAACTACAGAGACTCTATACTGATCCTGGCAGCTCCAGTATGCACACTCCCAGGACAACGGCTACCTCCAGGACTCCCTATGACACATGGGAGACTTCTCATCCCTTGCCCCCCAATTGAGCAGGACTCCTACTCTCCTACATTTACTCCATCCATCTAGCCATGGGCACCAGGGAACAGATAACACATAGAAGGACACACAGCACAGAAGGTGTTTCCTGCAGATTTGGAACATGTCCAGCTCCCACCCAAAGGCCATTCGCATCGAGAGCCCTTAGACAGGGCTAAGAAATCAAAGGGCTGTGATGAGAAAGTTTGCTGTGGAAGGTATGAGTCAGAATGGGGCCATGGGAATTTACTACCATGTTCCCTACCATCTCAGTATCTTAAGGAATAAACAACCAAGCAAACAAGCACTCTTAAAGGTATGACATCTTACTTCTTCACTTATTCGTGTCTTGCTGGGGGTAGTTCTTCCCATCCTTCATGTCCAAGGCATTAGGCCAGTTTGGGTCCTTCCTTTGGCTATTGTAAAGGGAACAGGGATCAATGAGAAGGGAGGCTTAGAAGGAGTTCAAGAGTTCCTCTGGTGTGTCATATGCCCAAATGCCTTAGTGTATGCAAGATGGGGATGGGGAATGGGGCAGGGATGGCTGGTAGAATGTACTCACTAAGAAGGGTGTGTGGGAGGGAGGCATTAATTAAGAAGTAATATGTCTTGAACAACCTTCCCCCATTCCCCTCCCCCCTCCCCCAAACTGTCATAGGTCGGGGGGACAAAAACCCACACCACATCATACGGGGCATGAAGAGTAATCCCTTTTCCTATTCCCCTACCCCTCCACACCCATAGGCCAAAGGAGAATGAGCAGGTGAGGGCCCCTCAGTCTACCCCTGTGCTACCTCCTAACAACCTTCCGGGGAATGTCTGTGGTACTACATCAAAGACAGTGATGGTAGAGTATCATTTGTGAAAAATTTTCCTACCTGAATGCTTTTAAAACTTGAAAATATGATTTCTATAACTTGCTTAAAAATCTTTCAAATGAGGAGCCTCAGTGAGTTTTGAGGCCATTTGTTAAAAATATAAAAGATACAACACTTTCTGAATAGTTTGCAACCTTGATTGACTTCATAGAAGATGGCAGTTTGCTCACCAAATATATAAAAAAAATCTTCCATATTTGGTGGATGGAATTGAAAAGTAAGTGTTCAGTGATACATGTATTCCATTTGAATGTATGGATCTTTGTGAGATATCTTCTTCAGCTAGGAGAGCCATTAAAATCAAGTATTGGAATAAACTGAATTTAGAATAGCTCTTCAAGAGGATGTATCACAAACTGTGAAGTTAAGATTATCCCAAAATAACAAAGCATGTTGAATCAAAATGTTTTCACAAAATATTAATAATTGTTAATAAGTGTCATTTACTAATAATTATAATAAACAATGTTTTAGCAAGAGCAAAAGATTTATACTATTAATAGATAAGATATATTTATTTTAAAATTTCATATTTATCTTATACTTGGTTAACTTTGATTTTTGTGTTAATTTTTTAATGTATGAAAGATAGTGTGAAGTAATGGATAATGAATTGACCTCAGTGCCAGGAAGATGTGGGTTCCAGTCTTTGCTTTGAAACCATGACTTCCAGTCTCTCAACCCCTCATTTCTCTACCAGGCACTGGCCATATTCTCTTCCTTCCCCATCTTGACTTTTTGGTGCACCAGTTCAGCACTCTATTCTATCCTTTTCTCTTGAGACCATTTCCTACTTATTTATTCCCCGCCTCCCCACCTTTAATCCTACACACAACTGCTAAGCAAAGCTGAGAAAATCATTATACCATGGGGACTGGGTGCACTACTAATTTATGCTAAATAACTTCAGCTGGGTTCTCCCTCTTACAAGGTAACCCTTTTATATTTTATCTCTCTAATTAACTCACTATCCTATGTACCACAGCAGCTCTGCCAAACATTTCCATCCTTCCTCAAACCTCCCAAAGCTCCCCCCTCTGAGTTGAGTTCCCCCATCCTCTCAATTGAGAACTTTACCTCATATTTTACTGAAAAATTTAGGCCATTCATGAAGGTCTCCCTCTTCTCTCTTTCTCATCTCACATCATCCTTGACGAAGGAGAAATTACTCATGTACGAGGAATTTCATTCCATGTTTTCTACAACAGATTCCATACCCCCCCATCACCCCCACTTTCTCACATCTTCAACCTCCCTGTCTACTGTCTATTTTCCTACTGCCAACAGACACATCCACATCACCCTCATCTTCAAGACACACACACACACAGACACACACACAGACAGACACACATACACACACACTTGAGCCATCCATCCCCTCTAGCTATCATCCCATATCTTTCTTTCCCTTGGTTGCAAACTCCATGAGAAAGCAGTCTGTAATAGGTGCTTCTATTTCCTTTTCTCTCACTTCCTTCCTAACTTTTTAACTGCAGTCTGACTTCTGACCTCATCGTCCAACTGAGTGCTCTAACGTTACTAACCACCTCTTAACTGCCAGATCTAAAAACTTTTTCTCAATCTTCATCTTGAACTCTCTGCAGCCTTTGACACTGTTGATCACCCTCTTCTCTATAATTTTCTCTCTCTCTCTCTCTCTCTCTCTCTCTCTCTCTCTCTCTCTCTCTCTCTCTTCATTTCTTCTCTGTCTCCTTTGCTAGATCTTCGTATAGGTCATGCTCAATAACTGAGAGTATCCCTCTGAGCTCTGTCATGAATCTTCTGAATTACCTGCTCTCCATTTTACTAAGAAATAAGTAGGAGAGCTGGGATTCCAACAAAACCTAGCAATATTTCTGAGTACCATGTTAACCTCACATGAGGTTAACAGGATTTCCTGACTACACAAGGCTGGTCTTTTATATACACCATTGCACTATCTCTTTCACAAAGACATACATTGACATTTCCTAGGCTATTGGAGATGTGGACTTTTTTCCACCAAACATGAATTATTTTTCAAGTGGTACAGAAACATAAGTGAGATCAACTCTGCATATTTATGGATGATCAAATTTAAGGAAACAAACTATTGAGTTTCTTTTAAAAGGAATGATGTTTCTGTTAAGACTTGGATTAGCTGCCTTGTGGAAGACCTCATCAGCTTTTGCTTCTCCTTTTCCTGAGTTGGGGAAAGATCCACCTCAAAGAATCTTTAGTGACTTAGGTCCCTTCTCAAAGCATTTATCCCAAGGCTGGAGAGAAGAACCATTACATAAGAAAAGGCAAAAAGTCTTTTTGATTTGAACATTTCAGATCTTTGTTGCAAATCACAGGTGGTTCAATAGGTATAAATTTTATTAACATTTAGATATATACGATGAATGATGGGATCAGGAGCAGGAAGGGAATTCCAACACCATTTAGGATTCCTCCTATGACATCTGACAATACTCATCTAGCCTTTGCTTGCAGATGACCAGTTAGAGGGAAACCACTAACTCCCAATGCCATGTCTTCCATTGTTAGATAGCTCTAAAATTATGTGTAAATTGGCTTCTTTGCAACTTTCATACATTAGTTCTAGTTCTATCCTCTGTGACCAAGCTGAACAAAGTTAATCTCTCTCATAAATAACAACTTAAAAAAAAAAAAGTTAATGGTTGTTGACCCTGAGAACAAAAGACTAGAGTCACAGAGATTTTTGTAACCACTGTTAACTCTTAAAAAAAAAGCCAGAGAGCTCACACAGGTTATCAAAACCAGAGTTAACTCTAAAAATAAAATAGAACAAACTAAAACCAAAGAGCTAACAGTGATTGTAAGTAAAAAACTTTCTTTATTCCTTTGGAGGACGGAAACTAGACACATGTACTGGGGCTCCCTCTAGTAGGAGACCCACTTTAGTGTGGGCAAATCTCAATACATATACTAGTGGCTATGCAGTGAGCTGTTGCCCTGATAATCAGGGGTAACAGCAACAATGAAACAAGTTTGATTCATAGCAGGACTTCACAACCATAATATGGGCACCATGGATGATTGTCCAATCTCAGAGACCACCTGGTGCTGATGTGGAACAATTATGGGATTTTGCTGTGGCTGAGCTCATCCAAAGAATGTGTACAAAGGATTGTTGTTATGCCAAGCTCAGGGCATAGCTCACTTGCTGGCCCTTAGCTCTGGAAAACAGGATGTGTCCTAAGAGTAAAAAGAGAGAAGTAAAAGGAGAGGGGTGGTCTTGGCATGGGGATCCTCACATGGTGAATAGCTAGTGTTAGTCTCTTAGCAGCTCAATGGGTAGTATGTGTATAGGACTGTATGTGACTATAGGACTGGCTTCAAGAAGATATGATAATTAGGCATCTCAGTCTGGCCACTAATAGGTTGATAATGAGCCAATCACTTTACTTATCTAGGCCTCAGTTTCTTCATCTGAGAAATGAAATCAGTTGGATCCAGTCTCTAAGGTTCCTTCAAATTCTGAAATTCTCTGATTCTTTTCATGTGAAAGTTTAAAATCTGCTACAGCTAGTGACAGTGGCAAATGTCAGTTACATAAGTAACTTCTCATTTTCAGAAAAGTTGCCTTATGCCGAAGGTTCTTAACCTGGAGTCCATGATTTAAAAAAATCGTAATCTACAAAATTTTTTGTTGCCTTTGCAATAATTTTTTTTTCAAAAAAAATATTTTAAAACATTCTTCTGAGAAGGGCTCCATAGGTTTCACCAGATTACCAAGGGGTTCAAGACACATAAAAAGGTTAAGAAGACCTAACTTAGGTTGTTATCTTCTCAGGAGTTGGTGGTGAGAAGAGGAAGTGGCTATGCTTCCAACCCCCTAGAGCAGGCTGGTGGACTGCTTGTGGCAAACCAAACAGTACCAGTCCACCCTCAAAAAATGTAGAGGAAAAAATCCTCTGCATTTGTTGTGGTTGGCCTGAAATCCTTTGTCGTGCCCACAACCACTTACTATCCATGGGCTGTAGGTTGTGTAGGCCTGCCCTAGAGGATGAAGACTGCTGTGCTGTGGAGGTGTAGAGAGAGTGATTTTTATAAAGAGACTAAACTGAATATGAGTGTTGAAATTAGGGTAACAGATACCTGGCTAAAGGTACCTGAACATTCTTCTCTTTTTGGCCACTTTGGATGGAATTGAGAGATCTACTACATTTAAACTAAAAATCCCCTTCTCATCACAATGGCTGTTGTGGAAGGGTAAAGAGAAACAACTAAGCAGATGCAAGGAGAAAAGTGCTATGACTTTGAACATAGATATGAATTCCCCATGAAGCATCAGTCCACTCTTACTTGTTGAGAGAGGTACAGAGAGAGACACGGAGCAAAAGACAAAAAGACAGAAGTAGAGAGAGACAGAAAGACACAGACAGAGAGAAAAAAGAGAGGTACACAGACACAGGAAGAGATAAAAAGAGAAAATTTCCAAGTCACTGCCCCAGGCTGGACACTGACTCACTGGAAAATCTTGCCAAAATGAGGAAATCCCCAGTGTGGAGAACATAATTTCTCCCTGTGAGGGGAGTTGGGAGGAATAATTAAGCTCCTGAATGTTTTGCCTTACTTGCCGAAAGGTAAGTGGACTTGCTTTGACAAGGATCACCTGGGTTGGGAGGAGATTCTTGTTGGTGTTGCTGGTTATGAAAGTTAAATAAGGTTCTGATATTAAAAAGTTTAAAAGCTCTGGACCATTGAATTTTACCAGTTTAGTGGAACTTATCTGTCATTCTCCATGAAATTACCTGCTTTGGGGATCTCTGAAAGTGACCAATGTCATCTCCTTTTTAAATGGAAATGAAATTGGCTGGGGAAGTGGATAACATGGACCAAAGGAAGTCCTTTTGCCTTTAAAAAGTAAAAATATCATGTTCCCAGGAAGAAAATCTACTTTTTCTATGTACAACATAAAGATAGTATGAAATGTACCAATGGCTCTATATGTCTTGGCTTAGGAAGAAAAATGTTTGATCTAACTTACATTCCAGATCCCTTTGATATTTGAATATCAACTGTTGAATGCTTTGAACTACTTGACTCAGTATGAAATTGTAGTAGGCCCTGAGACTTTGGAGAATAAAAGGCACACATGAAGCCATGACCTTCATTGCAGTAACATTTAATATAATATTTCTGTACAGGTTTAGCCAAAAGTTTTAGTCCATCTTTAGATTACAACATCATTGTTTTATAACATAAGATCAAATTAACCATCTGACACAAACATAACACTAGGGGGGGAAACATTTGTTTTTCTCCATTTAGGTGTTTCCACAGTGTCCCCCTTCGTCAATACAATGTACCATTGCTTAAAGCGTAACTCTAGGGGAAAAACATTTTTCTTTTTAGGAGTTTCCACAGTGCCCCCTGACTATCAATACAATGTACCATCTCTTAAAGCATAGCTCTAGGAGGGAAAACATTCTTCTTTCTAGGTGTTTCCACAATGTCCCCTAACAGGCAATACAACGTACCATCTCTTAAAGCATGGACTTCTCATTTAGCTATGATTCAACTAGCAAAAGTTGAATAGTTTCTGCATTTCCACAGAGCAGACACAAAAACACACACAATCTTTAGTTGTTACATCAAGAAACGCACAAACACGAAGTCTTATTTAAACATCACAATAATAAATTCATTTTGTCCATTAAATATTTTGCAGGTTTTCTTTCTTCTCCAAGTCGTGGGATGATGACTATATTCAGCTGCTTGTAAGGTGCAGATGAAGTAATACACAATAGGACAGCATTTGACAATGAAGTTGCAGTTTGATTGACATTCATGATTCAGCACGATATCTACATGAAATGGTCATATTATATAGCGGGTCAAGAAATGGTCTTTTACTCATTAGGCACCAATGAATTCATATCCAGAGCGTCTTTTTCTCCTGCATAAATAAATCTGCATGCAATAAAATATATTTGTTTAAAGCAGCCATAAATATATATATATATATGTATATTTTAGAGAAGCGTAGCGTTTGTTCTTTCTTTTTCAACCTTTAGAATGGCAGATTCTAAGCACAGCAGATTCTAAACGCAACGCAAAAGAGCCATCAAATCTGCTTTTATACCGTTGTTAAGGAACCCATACAGCACGGGATTAAGGCAACAAGACAACATACCAAGCAAATGACAAATACAGTACACCAATCGGAAATGCCTGTTAGACAGAAGGCCAGCATTAAAATCAGTAACAACATGGAAAAGATGCAGAGGCATCCAACTGACAGCAAACACAATTATCAGTATGGTTAAACGATAGACGACTCGGCGAGATCTCTTTCTGATCCTGGAGATGGAGCGGGATATGGTCAGCATTTCCGGCTCTTCTAACTGCTTTTCTTCAGGTTTAATCACGAAGCAGATGGGCACCCCTGGTATGATCTTACTAGCATTGGTCAGCTTGCACCTCTCAGGTTCTGCTGCTTCTTCTTCTTCTTCTTCGATCTCTTTGGGAGGTACCTCTGGAGGAGGAGGAGGATGGCGCAAAACAGGTACGACGCATGACTTTTTGTTGTACATCTTGCGGTGTTTTCGGCTTAATGTGTAGCTCCATCTTTGGAACTTGGGGAGCTGAATATGGTGTCCACTGTTCTTGGCTGCATAACCTTCCATGTCATCCAAATCATCGTCTCCATTATTAGGATCACTCAGGTCATTCAGCTCATTCATCTGCTCCATCTCCTCCATCTCAAACATTCCATACATTGAACCCAACTCCTCGATCTCCTCAATCTCTTCAATTTCCATTTCCCTCATTCCTTTCTTTCCCCTCCTTCCCCTTTTCCAACTCCTCCCTCTCCTTTCCTTCGTGTCTCTCATTTCATCCCTTGGGTGTCTCATGCCCCTCCTGCCTCTCATCTCTCTCGGGTCCCTCATCTCTCTCGGGTCCCTCATATCTCTCATGCTCCGCATGTCCCTCATGTTTCTCATCTCTCTTGGGTCCCTCATGTCTCTCGGGTCCCTCATGTCTCTCATGCCTCTCATGTGCCCCATGTCTCTCATTTCCATTGTGTCATTCATGTCCTCTATGTCTTCCACGTTCCTCATGTCCCTCACATCCCTCACCTCTCTCATTTCTATCATGCCTTCTATCTCCTCCACATTCCTCATGTCTCTCATATCCCTCACATTCCTCGGGGTATTAATTTCTTTCATTTCTATCATTTCAGTAAGGTCCATCACTTCTTCAACATCTTCCATGTCTTCTAGTTCTTTCACTTCCAGCATTTCTCTCATTTTCCTCCGCCCTCTCCTACCCATCCTCTCTCTCCTCTCTCTCCTCTCTCTCAGTTCCCTCTTCAACTCCCTCAATTCCATTATGTCCTTCATGTCCATTGTGCCTTCTAAGTCTTCTATGTCATCCAGGTAATCATCATAGTCATCTTCCATGTCACTCGGGCCCATCATCTCTCTTGTCTCTCTCATATCCTTCATCTCCATTGTCTCGACCATATCCTTCTTCCCCTTTCTCTCCTTCTTCTCTCTTTTCTCCCTCTCCTTCCTCTCCTTTTTCTCCTTCTTCTCCTTCTCCTTCTTCTCCTTCTTCTCCCTCTTCTCCTTCTCTTCAAGCCTCCTTTTCATCTCCCTAGTAGACATCTTGCAAGTAATGCTCCGGCAAACACTGGTATGACTCACAATCAGACAAATCAAGGGCAGTATGTACTGAACCACCAGCAAACACAGAGAAAAGGCAATTCTGTACGACTCCTTCGGCCAGGCCTCAATACACACATACTTAGGGGCCGTGGTATTTGTGCCATTATTCCCATTGGGTTCTACAAGCCTGTAGAAGATGGGAAGAGGGGAACAAATCACAAAGCCAATAGCCCAAGAAAGGCCAACCAAATAACAGCCTTGTCTGATGGTCAAACTTTTGGAAAGGGGATATTTTATCCTTTGGTACCTGACAATAGCAATTGAGATTAAGATTAAAGTTGAAACCAGCACCGATGTACATTGGAGAAAAGGCATAAGACGGCACATGAGCTCACCAAGCACCCACTGGTCCAGCAGGAGAGCAGACAGTGTGAAGGGTGAACAAAATAGCACGACCAAGATATCAGAGAAGGCCAAATTTCCAATGAAGAAGTTTACAATCGTCTTTTGTTTACATTTTTTCATGAGGGCCATAAGGATAAGCATGTTCCCCATGAAACCAAGCAGACTTATGGTCGAGTACAGCCCAATCACAAAGACCTGTACATCATCTATCCGGGTCTTATTACCACCACCACCCCAATCAGGATCGTAGGATGCCGTGGCCATCTCAGTGCCGTTCTCACTTGTGAGAGTTCGATTATCATAGTCCTCTGGTTCTAAATCCATGGCGTACCCCTGCTTAAAACCAGAAAGATATTGATTAGTGATATGCAAAAGAAAAAAGCTTATGGGACTACAAATCTAAATCCACAGAGTGAAACAAAACTTTTTAATTCAATTCTCCTTCCATTGTTTTGTTAAATTTGCAGACAAAATCACTGACAACTTTTAACTCATCCTAAGTGTAGCACTACATATGCCAAGAAAAATCATAGTAAGTTCAAGTCTTTCATCTTTTCTAATGTGTGACACTGTAGCATACATCGTTGTCTTTTGAATTATATAGGAAATTATTCTGAGTCTGTGTGTGTGTGCAGATATGTAAGAAGGTAATACAAAAAGAGATTTTTCAGGTACTCATTAAGATAGTTCCATGGTCAAAAGAACCAACACTTATAGGTCCCCGATAGATAAATTGACTTTTAGAAAATCAGCAAATATCTATTTAAATCAGGACCTAGATCAGATGTCACCTCCTTGCACACAACTGATGCTTGGCAAATGTTTGTTGCACTGGATTCATAAAACCTTCTGTGATCCTCCCAAATCCGATATGATCTTTCCCTCCATAGAACTCATAACACTTGGTGTTTCTTATATAGCATTTATCACATTCTGCATGGTATTATAGCTTTTTCATGTGCTTGACTTCGACCCCTTACTGAAATATATAAGCACTTTGAGGGTTGGAACAGAGTCTTGTTCATCTTTGTTTCCCCCAGTGCCCATAAGTGTCATGTGCAATAAATGGATGAATGGATGGGTGGATGGATGGATGGAATCACATAAAAATACCAATAACATAAACATTATCAGATTTAGGCTATGTCAGTACTAAGGCCTGAAAAACAAATTGCAAGATGGCAAAATCATCAGTGACTGGTCTATTCAATCCATCTTGATGTGTTAGTATGATCCATAAACAATAATTTTGTTATACAATAGTTTTTTTGTTGTCTACATATCAATTTCAATCAGTCAAAAGATTACTAAATTAGTTAAATCTGAGGCCTTAGTGGGCCTTTAACAAACTCTGCATATTCCTAAGCTGTATTCCTATGCTTTTATTTGAACTTGTATAAGAAAACCAGGCCATCACAAAACTAGATACAAAATTAACATCAATATGATTCCAATACTTTTTTAAGATTCCAAGTTAAGTTAATAATGGTACATTATTAAAATATGTTCTTTGAATTTTGTATACATTGTTCATATGAGTAATCCTAACAAGTGGAGAACTAAAACTGCATAAAACATATCATTCCAATATGAATGAGAGTTAGAGGGAGAAGGACAATTCTCTTTTTATAACACCACCACCTTGCTAGCATCCATCTCCAAGGACCTCCATGTTATTTACACTGAAGTCACTCAATAAACATTGAACAAACAAATTGAATGAGTGATTTGCCTTTACAACATTTTGATACATATAGCTAGCAAGAACATTTTAAAAGAAGAGACTTCTGAGTCTACTAATGTAAATGGTCTTGCTCAGGTTATAAAGCAAGCCAGTGATGCATCCAAAAAGAGAACGAAATTCTTAGTCCAATAAAGTCTCCACTCCTAGGCCCTGATGCATTGGTATATCCATAAACAAATGACATAGACTTCTGTGTTGCACACATTACTTTGAAACTTCAGAGGATCCAGGATCTCATCAGTGTGGATACTCCCTTCAATTGTGAAGATCGGAACCTATCCATGCCTTCTTATCCTGTATGATTCTTGTCCATTTGGTGCACTGGATTGGAGGAACTGGGTTCGAAATCTGGCTCTACCACTTACTACCTGTGTACCTTGGGCAAATCACTTACTTGTTCTGGGCCTCAGTTTCCTCATCTGTAATACGAGGGGGTTAAACTAGAAGACTTTTAGAGGCTCTCCCAACTCTGAGTCTGTGATCTCCTGAAAATCCTCCATAGAGAATCTCCAAAACAGGCAGGTGGCTTTCTTATAAGTCTTTTAACCATCTGAGGGTATCAGCACAACACTGGGGCTATCTATCTTGTATCCTTCCCTCTTTCTTTCTTGGACAGATATCCCTTCTCTGCCATCTGTGGGTTGATGCAATTGGAACAATGTTACCTGTAGGCAGAAGTATTTGGTGGATTTCACCACATATAAGTAATTCCTCTTCCATTTGGATTTCCCATGGCATCCTCTATGATGGTGGTGAACACCTTTAGGGAATACAACAGAGTCTTCCTATTTTATGTCTCTCTTCAGATTGCTCTTTAAAGGATTATTAATCAAAGTTATATCCATAGTTGTATCTACCAAGGAATCTTGTATGATTGTTGTCATATTCATGGTAGATACTCTATTATAATAGAGATTTAAAGCTTCTGTTTTTGTTCTATTATGCCAAATGCTTTAAAAAAAAGATCAACAAACAATAAATAAAGTGGGACCTTGTCACATTTTAGCCAAATGTGTGAATATGAAGATATAGTATGTGCAGGTAATCCTCTGCAAAAATCTTCCTGCTTTCATCTCATATTTTCCTGAAGTATCTCTTCAATATATTTAGATTGACACAAAGCTGGGGTATCTCATTACTGCACTGAATAATAATAAGGATTCAAAAAAAATTATAACAGACTAGATTGTTAGGCCAAAGAGGAAATTTCATATGGATGAATGTAAAGTCTACACTTAAATAAAAAACTCAACTTCCTAAGTACAACATCTGGAAGGTATGGTCATACAATCATACTATAACCATTTTCATTCACCTAAGACAAGATCTGGGGTTTTCATGAACAGTTCTGAGTACTATATTTTAGGAAAAACATTAAGAAACTGAAAAGTATTCAGAGGAGGGCACACAGGCTGGTGAAACCTTTGATATTATGCTTTCTCATAATCAACAGAAGGCATCTATGATGTTTAACCTGGTGGAGAAAAAAATTTGGTGGTGGAGGGAGGGAGGGAAGGAAGGTAGTCCCAATAGCTATCTTCAAGCATTTGAAAGGCTAACATGTACAAGAGATATTAAACTTATTCTGCTTGACCACACTGAACAGAAGTAGGAGCAATGAATAGGAATGACAAGGGAGAAGAATTAGACTCAATCTAAGGAAAAACTTCCAGATGATAGAGTGATTCAAAAGTGGAATGAGTTGCCCCTGTTACAGATGTTGAAGGCAAACCTACAAACAATAATTTGTTGGGGATGCTCCAATGTGGTTTTTCAGGTATAGATTGCGCCAGAACAAAAAGGTTCTTAACCTTTTTGTGTATATCTCATGGACCCCATTGGCAGTCTGGTGAAGCCAACAGACCTCTTCTCGGAAACATGTTTGTAAATGCATAAAATATATATTATTACAAAAGAGATCAATCATATTGAAATGTCATCATAGTATTTAAAACAATTTCATGAACCCTAGGTTAAGAACTCTTGGGGAAAAAAAGGGGGCAGCTAGGTGGCGCAGTGGATAGAACACCGGCCCTGAAGTCAGGAGGACCTGAGTTCAAATCTGGCCTCAGACCAAACACTTGACACTTACTAGCTGTGTGACCCTGGGCAAGTCACTTAACCCCAGTTGCCTAAAAATTAAAAGACAAAAAAACTCCTGGACTCTTCTAACTCTGAGGTTCTATAATTTTATGAGATCATTTTCATAAGGATTTTAGAAAGATGAGAAATTAGGCATATGGGTCAGCTGCTGATGTCCTCCTGACCACTGTTTGGGGAGAGGGGGGAACAATACTACCTGTGTAGAGCTTTTTTCAATTGTTTGCTCTTTTTCATCCTATACAACACCTTGAAAACTGAGCCAAGTACTCTTGCCTCCAGCACAGATTTCATCTGTATTCTGTGTACCTGAATCTGGTCCAGTCACTCTTCCTGAATTCATCTTCTTAGGAACCATTTCTACTTCCTTATATAGTCCTTCAAGTACTAATGCATTTAGAGTTCCTTTGTGGTGGCCCCACTGTCATTGACAATAACAGATCACTATAGAAACACTGACAAATCAGTTCCATTTTCTACGTGGTGCTGTCCTTCCCATTCCATCTATAAATGCTTTTGAGATGTCTGTCTTAATTGGTACTCACACCCAGCTTTCTGCAATCTTGTTTTCCTCTTCACTGCTTTTCGTTTTTTTATGAGGTAATACTCCTCATAACCTTGGGCCTTCTTCCTTGTAATGTTTTACAAATAAATTTGTATGCTAAGCTTGTGTTGCCCTTGGCTACCATGTTTTTCTGCTTGGCATGAGCAAGGGGATCATAGATTTAGAGATTAAAAGGGACTTAAAATAGTCCAACTCACTCATTTGATAAATGAGGAAACTGAGGTCCAGAAAGTTTAGGTAACTTACCCAAGGTCACATTGATAATAAGAGGCTCAGATAATTTCTGGGCAGTTTGAGTCTCTTCATTGTGGTTACTGTGTTAGATGGGTTAAACTTCTGTAAGAAATGGTCATTATCAGAGTCTATGTTTTTACCTCTATCTGTTTCCTAGTTTTCAGGGTCAAACACTTGCTGAAATAGATCAGGTTAGAGCTGTTATAATTGCATGCACTGTCTTCTCATCCTTTTTATCCCTTCACCAAACAAAATTTAATTTGGCATTGATTGTGACCTTTACTCCAACTGGTTGCTTATTGACTGCACACACATAGCTGATTTTAAAATCATTTTCGCGTTTTGCAGTCTACGGGCTTTTGGTCTTTTCAATTTCTTAACCCTGAAAGACATTTTTCTAGCCTATTTTGCCACCATCCTCCCCTGTGCCTACCTTCCCACTGACTTTACCAAGTATCAAGGTATATGTGACTTGGTTTGGAGGGTCCTGTCAAGCTCTTCATAGAATCTCTCTACCTCTTCATCCTCTGCAACAGATGTTGGTGCAGGAGATGCAATTATCTTCACGGTGTTCTTGTTTACACTCATCATGAGCACTGCAAGGCAAGACGACCAAGTTTCCCATGAAACGGTGTTGCTTACGGCCTGTGGTGCACAAAGAAACCACCTCCACCAACTCCTTTATTTTCCTCTCCAAGGAAAACCTGTAAATCATCCTTCCATTTAGCTGAAATTTCTTTACATCTCATGATTTTATTCATAGTGAAAACGTCAACATTAGTGTTTCAGTTCCTCCAGTAGTATATTAACTGATTGGTTTTAGACAAAGACCTCACAATTAGAGTACCCAAAGTTAAATTAATGCTTATATAGATGGTCTAAAAACTGTGATTCTTAGCACTCTCTTTTCCTTTTTTACTATTCCACCATCATCACTGCAGAACAAAAAGCGGGTTACACAAACCGAAGACCATTTTGTATGTTTTTTTTTAATTTCATGGGCCAAGTTGTGGCCAGGAAATTCATTTCCTAATGACCAGCATTCTTGTGATGAGCCTCTGTGGAATTAGTTAGTCTGAGTCCCTACAACAATCAAGATCCCAGTGACAAATTGTTACATATAACATAAGAGAAGTCATCTGGAGAGAAGGGTGAACTTGGTTTGGGACCTTCTGATAGTGGAATGACATCCTACTACATGTACTGATTCTATAATGAGTTACTTTCTGGAAGTAAATTGCTCACTAGTCAGAGACAATTTAACTCATAGACTCATTGTCACTGCTTCAATGTTTTTTTTTTTTTTGAAGGTATGACTGCTTCTCATATCAAAAAAAACTTAATAGGCTAAATATTTCTGAAAACATTTCTATGGACCACATATATCTAATCTAATATAAGGATTGCTAATCTCACTTATTTGAGTTTTAAGATAGCCCAGGTCCTGGTCATACAAAATACAAAACTGGATATTTGTCCTAAATTATGTAATCAAACTCATTGAGCAATTCCTACCTCTGTACTTAATTTTTTTTTTTTACAAACTAAATCTGGCTTTATTCTGCACACCAACTTTAAATGTGTTTATACTTAACATTACACCCCTGATGTTATTTCTGTGAAAAGAGTAAAATGAGAGGTAGATTGCTTCTGTTCTAGTAGACTCCCATGAATTCACTATGCCACCTTAGACACACTGCTCTCTTAAACTGTCTGGGCCTCAGTTTCCTCATCTGTAAAATGATGGGTTTGGATAAGATGATCTTAAAAGTATTTTACTTTGTTATTAATCTAAAGTGTTTTCAGCCTCTAAACATTCTATGTTTCTGTTAATAGCATAATTCATTGATCATCAATGAATTTATAAACAGTAATGAATTGAATACTGTTTTAATTTCATTTCCCAAATTAAGCTGACCTTCTGGACTTGAACTAATTTATGATCTGCCTGATATTCAATCCTTGCTCAAGTCCTCTTTTTAACAGGGTTATTGCTCCTTTTTTTCTTTCCTTAATTAATTATCTAGAATGAACTTATACTGTGTTCCTAGCTTTTAAAACACTAAAGAAATGAGCTATTATCTAGATGGTGGGTTATAGTCAGTAATGGTCTTTTTTGTACCAAGTCAAGCAAGAGAGAAGTGGGGTGAATATTCTGCAATTGCTGAGGTTACTTATGGAATGCTTGGGTTATGTGATTTGGTGGTGTTTGTCATACAGACACAGAAACATTAATGGCTACCATAACTAAGGTAGAAGAGGGAGATTAAAATGTAGGGTGACTGTAATAATAAACAATTTGGCTTAAAACACAGGATTCAGATTACAATCAATGAATGTGGTCCAAGAGGGAGTCTAGCTTAGGGTCCTCTCCCCACAAATGGTTAACTTCACTAACAGTTAAGCATTCTAGCTATTATATACTCTAGTTTGTGAAACATAGCTGTTTTCTATTAAATGAAAGGGCATAAATCCATCTGTCAGTGTTTTCAATGAAATAATTTGAATGATGGAATGCAATTTATTTATTTACTCTAATCATTTTAATATCTTGAGGAGAAAAACAAACTTTCTCTCTCTATATATATATATATGTATATATATGTATATATATACATATATATATATATATAATTTTTTTTTACCAAATGCAAAAGCAAGCATTTTAGTTTTACTAACTTGAAAAGCAAAAAAATGCCAAGCCAGAAGACCTGGACTGTAGTCTCAGGTGCACCACTTGCTTGCTGTTGAATTTTGATAGTTAACCTCTCTGAACCTCAGTTTCTTCACTTGTAAAAAATAAGAATAACAGCTATTTCTGCCTGTGTCACAGAATTTCTGAAAGGATCAAATGAGATAATGTGTAACAATGTACTTTAAAAACTTCAATGTACTATACAAATGAAAGCTATGATTATTGTTGTTGTTTCCCAGCCATCCTGAGCTAGGCTGAAAATAGCTATTCTGAAATAGCTGCAGAATTCAGGTTATTTTTAGAAATTTAGAAATGTCAGGTAACTCTACTCGACTTCCTTTTCCCCTCCCTGTCAGCATGGTGTAGTAAGAAGAAGATTGTATTTTGAGGAATGAAAATGTAGATACAAATTCTAATTTGACATCTATAAGCTATGTGACCTATGACAAGCCACTTACCTCTATGATCCTCAGTTTCCACATCTGTAAAATGGGGATAATAATACTTACACTATCTACACCACAGAATTGTTGTAAGGGAAGTGCTTTGTATTCCTTAAAATCTGCATTAATGAAATGTTAACATTGAAAATTAAACAATTATTAAACAAATGATATAATTTAAAAATTTCAAATATAAACTATATGATCCAGCATACTGCCATGTCTTCTGAAACATAATTATGGAGCTGAACCAGATTTTAGGTACCTTTAATATATTGCTTTAAAGTGTGTAAAGCATTATAAGGTGCATTATCTGAATTACTTTCTTTGATGATTTTCCCAACTCTGCATTATCCCTACCTACGTATAACAGAGGGTGGTTCTAAAGGAAGAATTTTGTGAAACCTGAAGTGCTATATAAATGTGGGCTATTATATTGCCCCTTTTTGGACCCACTTCTGGTTCAAAAATTAGGTGTGCCTTATACAAGTGAATGCAAGACAAGTTAGAGGATAATTTATTTTATATTAAAATGATTATTTTTAATAGCTTGTCCTCTATTTCAATTTGTAATGGTGAGGAGAAAAGCGCATTGGATTTTTTTTTTTATCAATAGAAAACCTGGGTTTGAAACCTGGTTTTACTACTTATTAGTTGAATGACATTGAACAAATCACCTATCTTGAAGGTGGTCCCTTCCTACCCTAAATCCTAGGATCATATGATATTTGGAGTTTTCCAAGATTTCCTTTTAAACATGAATACTAGAAAAAAGGAAAATGAAGAGGCAGGAGCACCATTCATTTTTTTTTTTGAATTTTTTTTTTTGAAAAAATTAGGGAAAGATGAACATTCTCCACTAAAGTACTGTTTTAGCGCTTCATTGTGATCTGGATGTGTGATGGACTTCTAAAGATCATGCCAGTAGAGCACAAGCTGGAAAGCATAAATCCTACTATGCCTCAAAGGTTTCCACTATGGAAAGACCAGCCTAGCTAAGTTGGAAGAGGCTCATCACCAGGAAGGACATAGGGGGATGAATTTCTCAGGCCAAAACAATTCACAATGCCTGCTAATGTCTAGAGAAGTGACAATCTGCTAAGAGGTGGTAGGGCACACACCTCCAAAATCAAATTCTTTAAGAATGTCTTAATCTCTCCCATCCCCCTCTTCCCCAATTAGTTCTCATTGCTATATAGTTTCGGTGCTTTTCCTTCATTTACTCATCTGTAACCTATTGTATTCCCTATTGTATTGTACAAGGCTTCTTCACAGTTTCTGTGTGTCACGGACTCCTTTGTCCATCTAGTGAAGGCTATGAACCCTTTCTTAGAATAGTATTTTTAAGTGCACAAAGCAAAATACATAGAATTACAAAGGAAACCAATCGTATTGAAATACAATTATCAAAATATTTTTAAAAACCAAGTTCACTGACTCTAGTTTAAAAATACCTGCCTTAATAGAATGTAAACTCATTTATCAAAAAGATCATCTCAATTTTGAATTTGTAAACCCACTTCCTAATGCAATACCTTTCACATAGTAAATACTTGTGGAATAATTCCAGAAATATAAAAAAACAGATGCTTGTGCATATGTGTGTACACACATCTATATATACATCTGTATCTACACACACACACACATATAAATGTGTATACATATAGATGTATATATATATACAATCAAGGGTTCATTGCCAAACTCAATTTGAAAACTATTCCTTAAATTAAACATTTTTAAAAATTTTTTTAAATTAATAGGATATGGGTAAGAAACCTGTGATAAAGTTTTCAATGTTGGGGGAGGGGATAGTTAACCTTTTTTTTTTTTAAATCATGGACTGCTTTAGTAGCTTATTGAAGTCTATGGACCACTTCTCAGAATGTTTTTAAATGCATAAAATTAAATCCATAGGATTATAAAGATAACCAATTCTACTAAAATAAAGTTACCAAAATATATTTAAAAAAAACCAATTTCTTATACCCCAAGTTAAGAACCCCTGGTGCCAACTGAAGAGAGCTAATATTAAATCAATATTACTATTAAACCAAACCAATTAGTTTTATGTCAATGAGTACCTGGAATTTTTACTAATAATGGGAAATGGAACTGGATTATTCCAAATTATAAATCAGACTCCCCAGTTAAAATCAGAGATTTTTCAAGCTCTATTAACTCATTACAGTCAATAGCTTGATAGTTATTGATCCAAGTGCTCTCTTTGAGGTTACTAATAGCTTTCTTATCACTATAATATAGTGATATATATATATGTTAAAATGACCTATCCTTATCACTGTAGGTCATAGACCCTAGAGATAGAAGAAATCTTAAAGAAAATCTAGCCAAACTACTTCATTTTACACATGAGGAAACTGAGGTACAAAGCATGAAATGGCTAACCCAAGATTAATTTGGCACAATATATGCAAAATTACAATGATAGCTCACATTTGTACAATGCTTTAGGTTTTACAAAGCTCTTTCCTCTCAACTCCGTGAGCTAGATATTTCATATATTACTATTTCTATTTTAAAGTTGAGGAAACTGAGGATCTAAAAGCTGACATGACTTATCCAGGATCACATAGCTAGTGCCTGGTACAAGTCTCCTGACCCCAAGGTGAGTAGTTTTTGTTTGTTTGGTTGGTTGGTTTTGGTTTTTTCTGTTTCTCAAGTTTTCTATGATTACCCTAGTTGAACTTGAACTTTTGGAACCTCTTATATCACGTTCTTTGTATATCTTTGTTCTTTGATTGACTTGTCAATCATTCTTCACATTTTACTTTATATTATCCTTTTGTATGTGTGCATGACCCCTAATAGACTGTCAGCTCCTTGAGAGCAGGGATGGTACAGAACACATAGCTAGGCACCTTGAACATAATAGGTGCTTAATACATTTCTGGTGAATGCTCTAAGTGAAGCAATTATAGTACTGGAAAAGGTTCATATCAAGTCCTTCATGTTTTGGAAGGAGTATCCTTCAGATCGTTGGGATTATCTGTCCCAAAAGATAGAGAAACTAGAATATCACATGTACAAAAATTTTACCTCCTTCTGAAAGGCTTCTCTGATTAGCCCCACCCAAATAATTTTTTGAGCCTGTGTTTTGTTCAATAGACACTTTGTTCAATTTATAAGTTTTTTTTAATCAAAGTCTTTTCATTAATCTTTTCATGAAAGTTTGTGATCTTAAAGTCCCTTGTCTTGTAAATTGGTATTTTAAACAAGGGAAATTATATCATAATAGAAAAGGAAAATTTTTCATTTACTCTTGTAACTTAGAAAAACTTAAAAGTTTTTTCTCTTAAATTTACCCCATGACTTGTTCTTCCTGAAAATTATAGTTTAGAAAATCAACATGGGAAAGGTCATTCTGGTATTTTTTTTTAACAAAATCTTCTCTACCACTATTCAACCATCAGAAATTGTCACAATTATTGGGGTGGGGGCATTTTTGCCATATATTAATACAACTATGATGAAACAAATATTTTGAAGGTAATTAAAATATTATGATAAGTATATGAACTTTTCTGTACAATTTGGGATTTAAATACAAGAAACATCACTTCAACAGCAATTTGTCACAAATACTAGTACCTTCATGTATATTGACATACAATTTCCAATTTCCCTTCTCATTTATGCCTTTTATTCCCTACATTCATAATCACCAGCCTGAGAAAACAAAGTCAAGACAATCAGACACTATCATTTTAATCTTCAGACAATCTTCACATGCTAGCTTAGTACCAGGACATTGCTCAGTTTACATAGATCCTTCAATATTGAGGAGAAAAAAAAAGTCTCAGGCATAGGAAGAGATCAATACATAGTTGATGAATGAATGAAAGTGAAAGAAATATTTTAAAATCACCTTTAAACTGTGGCTTCCCACAGTTGTATTTCAATATTTATGAATGAATCTATATATGATACTGAGATGAATGGGGTTTTCCTGATCAGAACCTGAAAAAGCTTCAAGTATATCATAAGAAAAGTTAGCACTGAGAAAAGAATCAGACTTGAATTTACTCAGAAACTCTGATTAAGCAGGTTCCTATGATTAAGATAATTATTTACTAGCTATAATTATTATCATAAAGAATGTCAAACATGCAAAAGTAATTAAATATATTTCATTATTTCCCTTCTGATAATTACTTCCATTAATAAAACTATCAAACATTAGCATTTTACTTTATCTGTCTACAGAAATCCCCAAACCCTTATGCAGGCATTTTTTAAAAGGTAAAACTGATGACATTTAAACTGGAAAAGACTTATACAATTAGAATTACCAGCCACCACCTCCTCTTACCCTTCCCTCCCCATTTCTAACAGTATACCCTTCCATATTTTAAGTGATATTTGAAATTTCAATCTGATTGGAAGGCGGCAGCATTTCTATTGGAGAGCCTTGGACTTTCAGTGAGTTTACCGGCTCTTGCCTAATTCCATTTAAAGAAATACTGAAAAGCTCTGAAGTTTTTGGTTTGAGTTCCTTATTTCACAATTTTCGTGTGAATTTGTGTGCACCCTTTGCTGCTTTGTAAAGCAAAACAGACATCTTATGAAAGCCCTTTCCTATCCTGATGCAGATGCTAGACAGTTTTTCAGCTGGACCTACTAGAGAGGAACCCCTGGAGGCTTGGCACAGGGGCGCCGGATGGCATTTTCAGTTTATGTGGCAGAGCCAGACTGGAGGGGGGGGGCGGCTAAATAAACACAGGCTGTCATCGGATTAAGAGCTGGACGGAATCTTAGAGGTCTCCAACCCGTTTATTGCATGATAAGGAAACTGAGGCAGAGGAAGTGTTAAATGACTTGCCCAAGGTCACAGAGAGAGTAAATACCGTATTTTCTGGTTCTAAAGACAGCGCTCATGTCGCTGATGGCCAGATGACCTTTTTACTGGGATTTTGTATTTAGACTGCAAAGAGGGGCTACTCTCACTAAGACAACTTCTGTCAACCCTCCCTTTCTTCCTTGAGGAAAAACTGCTACCTGCGCTAATAGTGTTCTTGGAACTCTGACGCTCCCGCCCAGCTATCGCAATTGGTGAGTTTGAGGGCTGGTGCGATCTTCCCATACTGGGATATCTGCGAACTGGTTACTTTTCCAGCCGTCTCTCGCTTTTTTCCTCATTTGCCTCCTCGGGCAGTCGCATCCCTCTTTTTCCCCCCAGTTCTCCTTCTATCCTGGTCTCCCCTCCTGCCAGAGCCCAAACACCCGCCCCCGAACTGGCAGAGGGGTGAAAGCCCAGAGCAAAAGCTGTTTCTCCCAGGCTGTAGTGCCTGCTTTCTCCCTCAGTGGTCCCGAACTCCCAATTCTACCACCTTCCTGGAGCCCAACTCCCCAGCCTCCTGCCTGCCTGGAAGGTGGGTGGCTGGTTGGGACTCACAGGAGACTGTACCTCGAAGCGCCCCCAGCCGCTCGCGAGGTCTTCCAGCTGCCCGGGTACCGGATCCAGTGTAGCCAATGCGCCTTCGCTCCCGCGCTCTCCAGGAGCGAAGACAGCTGGAAAAGAAGCCGGAGAAATAGGTAGTAGGAGGGGAGGGGAAAGGGAAGGGAAAGGGGTGGAAGGAGAGTGGTGGTGATGGTAGGAGAGGGAGAAGGATGTGGGGAGAAAGACGAGGAGCAGGGGATGATAAAGAGTAGGGGGAAGAGGGGAGGGGGGAAGAGGGAAGGGGGGGCGGGACAAACGGAGTGGAGAAGAGAGGACCAGAAGGAGGGAAGGAGGAGGCAGAGGGGAGGGGGAAAGAGGAGAAGGGGGGGAGGAGGAGGGAGGGGGAGGAGGGGAAAGACGCACGATTTGGAAAGGTGTCTCTGCGGGCGCGATCTTGCTGCCCCGCCTGGGACCCTCAGGGACCCTCTGTGGGGCGCCAGCTCTGCAGTAGTCACTTGCCAAATCCCAGCACCCTGCGGCTGTAGCCGCGGCGGCAGCCTCCTCCTGAAAGCCTGGGGCTCTTGTGAGGAGGCTGATGACCCAGTCGCTAAGGAGCTGATGCTCCACTTATCCCGCTCAGGGGGTTCACAGGGTGCTTTTGGGCAAGGGGAGTTCAAGCCCTTTAGGTGGTCACCTCCCTAGGGCGACCTGCGCAGCACACAGCGCTTGCCTCTGCATCGCCGCGCCAGGAAGAGTAGTTAACCTAACTTTTCGGGGCGCTTGCATCAGGGGGCTGTTGTGTGCCCCCACACGTCCCCCTGCTGTTCCAGTGTCTACATAGGATACCCTCATCTACTCGCCAAGGCGGGATTCCCTAGTGCCTTCAGGCATCGAGAGCAAACGCTCGTGATTTCAGACATTTTTTCTTAGTTTTCAAAGCGCATCAATAGCAGGACCCCGCTTTCTCGTCTAAGCAACCGGGGTCTGGCTAGAACACGATGGGACGGGATGCGGGGGTGCATAAATCATGCTTTGGTGAGGGTCTGGGGTCAGCAAATTGTTCACAGATCCCTCACACCAGCGTAGTCGCGCAGAAAGTGCTTCCAAGGTGGGATGGAAGCTTGCCGGGACTATTTCCAAGTGCAAGTTTCAGGGTCGGAAAGCCAGCACAAAGGAAAAGGACCAAAAAAAAAAAAATTATATTTGGGGGTTTCGCAGAAGTCGGCCAGCTTTGAAAACTCTTGCCTAGGTGAGGGTTAGCTGTTGTGGCTAGTCACGACTTGGCCGGGACTTTGGAATAATGTTAATGTGCGTCGGTCAGTGCGCAAAATGAGGAGAGGGGTCTCGGGTGGGTATCCCAGTACCATAGGATTTATAGTTGTAAAGGAGACTGGAGATCTTCTCTTCTATCCTGCATTCTACACTTGAGGAAACTGAGGTCAGAGAAGTGAAGTGACTTGCTGCCGTCCCCCAGATAGCGGGCGTCAGAGTGTGAAGACCCCTAGTGCCAATGAGAAAGTATGGCTTGTTTTCCCCATTAACTTTTACTAAGAGATGGGTGCTATATGGTACTTAGGTTCTGAAGCATGCTATACACCGTATGCATTTACCATGTGTATGTAACCTCGGGTAGGGAAGTCATGCTGTTATGCTGTCAACCCCGGGAGAAATATCCCCTGGGGGAAAATGCAAAGTACAAAACCTTCTTTGGGGGCAATTCAAACTGCTGCGGCAACGCGTTCTTACCGAAGAGTCGTCGCAGCATAAGGAGTCTCTTGTTACTTGGTTAAGTGGTTACCATTCCCCAGGTCATCCGTGGGGACCTGTCAGATAAACCATGTAGAAAAATCCAACTTTATGACTTGATATCTGATCAAACCAAAGATGTGGGAGTGAACTTTTAAACACCACTGCATGACACCCCCCCCCCGTTTTATAAAGTTTTATTTCTAGTAAGCCCCCTGTCTCCCACAATCTTAACAGTCATAGATCAGAATTGGCAATGAGAGTAAGGGTTGGTGGGCTGGCATTGATAAAACCACCTGCAGAATCAGTGCTTGAAATGCATGCAAAGAGAAACAGAGCACCGGTAGTCTCTCCCTATATTATACCAGGATTCAGCTTGCAGTCTTTTGCCTATCCCTGGTCTCTCTCAGTATACTGCTTTGCCTTTCATAAAGATTTTTTTTTTTTGGTCTGGAATCTAATTGAAAATCTTTATGTCTTCCTCCCCTCCAAAATATCTTCATATGTAACAAATAACTTTAACAACCATTTGGAATTTTTTTAATCCCACTAACTTCCCAATAAATTTCATCATAATCACCTAAAGAAAATACTCTCTATCATAGAAATTAGAATATTAAATCTATAAGCTAACATTCCCCCTTTCTCATGCAACTTTTATTTTGTTGGTATGAATCTTTACAATAAAGCAACTGTTATTAATTAATTCAATTCAAATCAATTAATATTTATTAAGTGTCTAGTATGTGCCAGGCACTGTGCTAATTAGAGCATTAAAAGGAAAGGTCAACATAATGAAAATATAAATTAACTTACCCACTTTTCCCAACACAGAAACATATACTTTTGAATAATTGAAATGATCTAAATTGTGATTCCAAATTAAATCTTTAAATAGGCACTATAATATGGTTTGTTTATTGTACATAATGAATCAAACTGTTAAGAATTTTTTCTCAAAAAAACTTGAAATTTGTGAATTGCAAGATTATGCCAAATAAGTTTTTTCTTTGCTTTTCCCCCATGTTTCCTTGAGGATTGCAAGACAAACCTTCGGCATTTGTAGAATTCATTTTGGAAAAGTTTTATATAGTAAAATTCAAATGAGAGAAAAGGTACAGAACTAATAATATTCACTTTTCTGCCCTCTATGTCCACTCAAGGCTTAGAAAATTCTTATTTGAAAAATTAAGTTGAATCCTGTTTGTCCTGCAAGAAAAAAAAAAAAGTAGGTAGCCCTTTTCCAGATGTTCTGATTTTTCCTGAGATAGAAAAGTAAACTTGGAAGATCTCCTATTACCTTTGCAGGTAGCTTTAGACCCTTAAGAGAAGTAGAAAAGATTCACAGTATTTTACATGATATTCAACAAAACATACTCAAAATTCATATCTGAATTAAATTTATGAGTAACAGGGCCCACAGCTTTTGTCAAATATTTTATTGCATTTTAACACAACTTGAAGACAAAGACAGAAAGACCCTCTTAGTTTAGGGATCTTAGTTATGTGATCAGAAACTGGACAGAACAATATGGTACTCTGAAAATTATTTGGTAGGCTAAGAACTGTTCCTAGAGGGAAAGTCTAGAATAATGGATAATAGAAACCTGGGTTCCAATCCCAGCTTCAACATTACCAGCCCTATAACCTTGATAAAGTTATTTAACTTCTTAGACTTAGTTTTCTTATATGTAAAATAAAGGTTAAAAACTCTTAGACTATTCACATAATATGAAGGGTATTTTAAAAGGCATTACATAAATTAAACTTCTACTATTGTCCAATAATTTTATCATTGCCAAATATCCTCAGTACTTAAAAAAATGAAGAAAAGGCCAATGCAATAAGTAATCAAAAGATAGTTTTTTACAAGGATTTTGCTGTACTTACCCCTAGGAGACATAACAATTTGTCTTATAAACATATATATGTAACCTGTCATATATGTAATCTGTCTTATAAACATATACATATAATCTCTAAAATCCACAATTATTCTAGTTTATTGGAATGGATAGAATTTCCTTAAAGACTTTCCCTCAAAAAAATACCGTATGTGCTTAGAATTATTTTTCTAAATAATCCAGTGTCAATTCTATGGATCTGAGCACTACACATGTTGCATAAGCTTCCCCCAAAAAATAACAACCCAGGAAAAGAGAACCTCTTCACAGTCTTAACTTTTTTTACAACACCATAAAAATTAAAAATAAAGCACTAAAGAATTCCCATATATAATTTACAAATATTTTTTATCCTGCAATCTCCTCCACAAAGGATACATTATTGGTATATATTATATAACATATACATATGTATCCATGCAGGCATGTGCAGTAAAAGAGATTGGGGATAGAGGAATAGTTTGTATGTATGTAATTAAGCCTTGTATTATATTACTCATATGTCTCTAGATAGTAATGTACATGCATTTATTTCCTATATATTTTATACAAAAGCATATCAATATGTACCTATATATAAGATTAATCATTGTAATACTTCCTTTTCCTGAGTTTGGGATTGGCACTAGACTAGTTATTTGATGAAGAAAAAAAATTACTTATTGACTTTGATTTCTATGCTTTTCCCCTTTCCTCCCCTTCTCTGCTTTTGCAAGTATTTCTTGTAGATGAAATCCAAAATTGCATGAAAAAAAATTCCTGCTACTGAGCAACCAAAAAAATCTATTTTTCAGATTTTTTTATCAGTGTTCTTAGCTCATTTGTTTTTCAAGATTCATATTTGCAAATGTTTTTAAAATTTGGTTGCAAGTCTAAAACTTTCTGCCAGACTAAAAGTAACTTAATTATTTACAAGTGGCAAGAGAATTTTTTTCTTTCTTTTTTCTTTCTTTCTTTCTTTCTTTCTTTCTTTCTTTCTTTCTTTCTTTTCTTTCTTTCTTTCTTTCTTTCTTTCTTTCTTTTTCTTTCTTTCTTTCTTTTCTTTTTTAGTTTTAGTTTTGATTAGAGTGCTAAAAGAAAAAAACATGGGCAGAGATAAGAACTGTTGAAAAGATAAGCCAGAGTCCAAAGCTTGATATTGTTTAAAACAATTTGCACTTCCAGAAATACATTGAGTACATATGTTTACTCATATCAGGCTAAAATCACATATTTAGAGCTGGAAGGGACCTTGGAAATCAACTGGTTCAGTTCCCTTACTTTGTAGTAGATTGTGCACCTAATTAAAAACAAGCAACAGACATGGTCCCTAACTTTGAGGAGTTTCCAAGTATCATGGGGGAAAACAGAAGACATACAAAAGAAAAGCTCAAAGGAAACAACAATGAAAATATATGTGAGATATATTGTATTAGAAACACAGTGGAAAATAGTGCTGTAAAGACATTCAGAATGAGGTCCTTGAGTAAGCAAAGCAAACAGGTCAGATTATCCTGGGATTTTGAAAAACTATATCTATCTATATAGATATAATTAATTATATAAAAATATAATTATATTGCATTTTTGGAGAAGTAGTTTGGTACTGTGAACTGAGCACTGGGATCAAGAGACTTGAGTTTGGGGTGGGATCTGACTCTTTTCCTGTTAGAAGGTATGACCTTGGATAGATATATTGTCTGACCTTCCAGAATCTATGCTTCTTCTTTTGTAAATGGAGCTAATACCTGAACTTCCTACCTTGCAAGGTGGTTGTAAGGATCATATGGGATAGGCTGAGTATTATATAAACAATGTTTTATAAATGTAGCGAAATGCTAATAAAGATGTAGGTTTTTATTATTAATTTCCTCTTTTCATTGAACATTAAATTTGGAGTGACTACCTTGGAAGTTTCTCCCTGGTTAGTCCATTATGTGGCCAAATGTGAGATCTCCATGATAGCTAGAGGTAACTTTCTTTGCTGCTTTGCTTCAATAAGAAGGATTAAGTGATTATTTGCCTTAAACAGAAAAAAAGTAGTGAAGTGGAGTAACTGGGCAGAGGTTAACTTTAGTGTGTCCCAATGATACATCTAGTCCCTTTTGGGACTCTACTCTTGGTACACAAGATAGTCCATCCCCCAAACAAGGATTAATTTCTGTATACTCTTTAAATGGATATCCTAGGAGACAGTATCAATATATATCTATTGAGCCTTCTTCAAGGGGACTGGCTCTAAACTGGTTATTTGAAAAAAAAATCAAGTAGACTAGTTATTTGATAAAGAAAAAAAATGTGCTGAGGCTACTGAATAAACTCAAGGTCCTAATATTCTTTTGCCACCCATTCTAAAATTGAAAACACTAATTCAGGCACATAAAGAAGAGAATAGGGGATAACCAAACATATGGCTGTAAAATATTTAGCCATATTATTTTTCTTAAAGCAAGGCACCCTTTCATCATTTCAGCTCTAAATAAAACCAACAAATATTATTTGGTCTCTCATATACATAAGGGAGATGCTTTTGAGGTTGAATATGTGAGCATGGATGTGCTTGGTATATCATTTTGAGTCAACTAACTGATTGATTTAGCTATAATAAGTAAAGTTAGTTAGAAAGTCAGTCAAAGCAATTTTTTGACCGAAGCAACCCAATCAATTCAGGCAAAACAAGTCTAGAGAGACTCATCAACCATCTTCCAGTATACTGATATAGCCCAGACTAGTTTCTACCATCAATAGCTTCTTCATGTGTAATTTTCACTGCGTCGGTCCCTTGGCTAATCATGCTCCTGTATCAAAGCCTAACACCATTGTTGTCTTTCATCTCTGCAGCAGAGATCCATCACTGAGACATTAAAAAAAAAGTTGAAGGGAGAAATAATAGCTGTGAGCACAGTGGCAAACTTTCGATTAAAGTGGGCACAGTCCATCATAGGGTAAATAAAAATTATTTAGACTCTTGCCCAAGAAAGGACAGTCAGACAGGTCCTGATTCAGCTTAAAAATGCCCAGGAAAAGAAATTTTCATAGAGGATAGACCAGTAGAACCTGAAGTTAACAGAAAGAGGGAAAAAAAAACCTTCTTAATTAAGGCTATCAATGCATACTTTGGCCTAATTCAATTTAATTCTGCTGTACAAGGTTTGGTGGTCAGACTTTTATAAACTTTACAAAGGAAATGCTCTCTAAGTTTATGCAGAGGTTTTAAGGAGGTTTTTTTTTTCCTTCCCTTTGCAGACGTACCAGGAGAGGTTTTTATTCAATTTATAGCTCCAGAATGTATGTTGCCATACACTTTGGGGCTCCAGAGTCTGATGGAGGATTTGCCTGAATGTTTCTTTAGTCTTAAAGAAGTGAATATTCTTGCTCTAGAAACAAAGGACCTATTTAATAGCCAGTTGCTTCAGAGCTCAAAGTTCCTTATTTATGTTAACTCTCCCATACCACCTCAAGGTATAGATATACTGTGTTATTCTGCATCCAGTTATTGAATTATTCTTATTTTGCTAATGAGAAGTCTTAGGTGACTGATCTCTCTTGAGGATAATACTACCAATGGAGAAAGGCAAATGGATTTCAAAATATTTCAAAAGACTAATTTTCTCAGGGTATGAATAATCTTTTGTCTGAGTATATCAGTCCATTTCCACCACAAAATTTCATTCAGAGAAAATAACATTTTGGTACTGGTTGTATTGCTTCCAAAGTTTAGTGATGGAACCAATCTATAACATTAATACTTCATGAAAAGAGACTTATCCATTTTGTTTAGTTGTGAATGGAACTTTTAAATTCACTTTCAGTGAAATGGCAAGAAAAGAGCAACACTGCAATGATTTCTCTCTGCCTCTCAACACCATGGGAATATCTAGAAAGTCAAATAATCACCAAACTGTCTTCTTGAACCTCAAATATTTATAGAAATATGGCAACATATCACATAAAAAGTTACATTCTTAGTAAATAAATAAATTACTTTCCTTGAAACTTATACCTTAGAACTGAAAACTACCATTGAAATATGTTTCCCTTTCAATGATGGAAATTTGGGGTAAGACTGCTTCAAAATCTAGAGACTATGAGTTAAGGAAAGAAAAAAATGGAAGAGTATAAGTTGAGTATCTAGTCTTAGAAAACTTAAGGGTTCTCAAATGTGCCCTGTCTTTTTGTTAATTATGAAGGCGTTTATGGCTACAGCTAGGATTTTTTTTAACCTATTTAACCCTTGCCTGGATTTTTAAAGTTCCTGTTTTATCTCTAGATTTATGTATTTTTATGCTCACATACATAATACTATTGCTGTTCTTGTACATAATCCTATTTTTCTATTGCATGAAAGATTTGTCCAGTTGCAAAGGCATGAGAAAGATTCTTGTAGAACCCTCCCCCCAAAAAACATATATATATGTCCATGCATGCATACTCATCATTATCTACATAAAAAAATTTACTTACTGAAAATCTTCAGTACGTCAAGGATGGTAGCTTTTTCCAGGTGAGCACAAATTGAAGTTCCTCCATGCGTTATTAATGAATATCATGAGATGCTTTGGATAAGAAAGGTCATCACCCAGAGGTCATGAACCTTCTGTTGAAGGGCCTTTATGAACTGTTAGTTAGGTAGGCTGGTCTTCCTAAGAGAGATCCAGAGTCCGGGGCTGGGACCACAAGCCTTTCTACTTTGGAAGGACCTGTCAGATTTAGCACTACACTGACTTAGTCTTTGAAACTATATATACAAGCTATGAAACTTAGAGAGTTGTTTAATTATGGACTGGGCTTAAAAAGACAAGTAGGATGTCTTAGCAATTCAAAACTGTAAGAGTCCCATATCTCTTGGAAACTTTTTTTTTTCTGGTTTGAAGATATAAGTGGAACTTAGAGAACCACTAAAATTGGGAGGATTTTTATAACAGAGACAGCCCTTCACTCTCAGAGCCTAGAATGCCACTGTGGGCTGCAAAGTCTTTATCAGCCAGCCTTTTCTGACAATTCGGTTTCCTAGAAGTTTGTTTTAGTCATCGGGCATTAGGACTTCATTTTCGGCATGGCAGACACACATATTTTGACTTTTGCTACTGGAATCAAGACTTGTCAAAAGCCTGCCGTGGTTGCCTCAGTGATAAGTCAGTGAGTTCTCAGGCTGCACTAGGAGGGTCTTGCCGATGGAAGTGTCTTCAAAGTACAATCGGCTCGCTTCTCCTCAATACTTGGTAACTGTTGACCCCAGGAGGAGCGTGTTAACCCTTCCTGCCCAGAGAGGGACCCCTTCTATTTACAGTGCTACTCCTCCCCCCAAAATAAAGCACCTATACTAAAGGACAAAATCAAGTTGGTGCCCTATCTTTACAGCTAAGAATGTGCCCTAGGGTCAGTTCGGCCTTCTCGGTCTAAAGGAAAGAGAGGTGATGTCCTGGATCCACTGCCCTTACTTTTCAGGGTCCGTTTTTTCTCGGCTAGGAAGTGGCGGTCACAGTGTGTGTGACCACCTTACTGACCTTGACCGAGAGAGCCTCGGAGAGCCAAAGGCGTTTGGGGCTTGACAGCCGAGGGGAAGTACGGTATGCAGAGGTGCGATTGCAAGCAAACAAATCTTATTTACTATTATCCGTCTGACAATTCCCCTGGATTTTGCGGTCGGTAAACACTCTACTATGCGCATCAAGTTGCCCAGTTCTTCATAATTTCGGCCACAAGGTGGCATCGACCTGCAAACAAAATGGAAATACAGTAGAATTTATTAAAATCATAAATTTTCTTCCTAATAATTGCCTGGCTGCCTCTGAGTCAGGGGGCTGTTGATGGTTTGTGCCCATTTCTCCTACGTGTATTCATGTATGCTCATATCTGACAACGTAGGTTCTCTACTTATTTGCATTTCTTTCAGAATTCCTAGGCAACCCTCCCCCTCCCAGATATGTACTTTAAAGTGGGATGTTTGTTGCGGGATCTTCTGGCATCACTCTGTTGGGTGCAGCATCATGCGATTCTTTGGCTAAGGAGGAGTTCAGCTTTAAGAGGGCGTTCCCAAACCTGTCCATCAATCTCCCTTAGGCTCCCGAACTGAAGAAATACCCCGGGCTCCCTACTCCCTTCTCCAGTCCTCACCATCTTCTTCTCTTGGAAAGAGCTGGACAGATCTTCTTCAAGAGGAGGTAACTCCCGTCTCCCTTCAAAAGGGATTGAGGGAGAGCGGGGTGGACGGGCGGGATAAGCAAAGGCAAGGGAAGGAGGGGAGAGAGTAGATTGGCGATCTCTAGGGAACGGTCTCGGGATAGCTAAAGTAGGATGAAGTTGGGAGTTGGGGGTCTCTTGGAGCCTTAACTTAAGGGTCTATCTGCTTTATTGCTTTTAGCTGCGCGTTGCCGACTCCCGGGCTCGGGGGTTCACGAAGCAGCTCTTGGTCCTAGCTGGGACCTGAGCTGTCCAGCCTGAAGGTTTGTGCAAGTTGTTCAAAACCTCTTCTGATCTCGGGGGGTGGGGAGGTGGGAGGGGGTGAAGGAAGTGCGTGAGGGGTGGAAGGACTTAGGAAAACACTGCCAGGAGCGATTAAACGTGGCCCTTAGTTGGCACTTCACTTTGCTCCAATTTCTCTTTTGTTTCTTTAAGACCAGAGGGTAGCCTCTCCTGATTTCTTTCGGGGAAACTGAGTCTGTGGGCCTTCCCCTAAGTAACTTAGCAGATGTTTGGGTTGGGAGTGAATGGAGGGCGCTTTGGGAGCAAGTTTGGTCACCTGACATCTGTGGCTCACTTAGAGTTTTGTTGAGGAGTGTGTTGATGTTTCTAGAGGTTTTCCTGAAGGCTAGTGCTTCTGTCTAGCCCCATTCATCTCCACCCCACCCAGAAAAACTGCGTCCACCTGAATAGTCCAGGTTAGAAATGGCATTAGGGATGGGATGAAAATGGTAGTGATGTAACAGGGCTGATCAGCCCAGTGGTGTTCCTTCCCAGATGGGCTGGTGGGCCAGAGGTGTTTTCAGGGTTATTCTTGGACACAGAGAGAATTTAACTTTCCTTCTTTCCAGATCTGACACCCCTCTGATTATCCTGTTGTCCCTGGTGTCATATCACAGAGATCTGAGCTCTTCAGAAATAACCAGAAAACAACCTCTCAGGTGCGTTTTTACCTTTTTTTTTTTTAACCTGTTTTTACCTTTTGATGGGTGGGTGAATTATTTATGCTGAATGTATTTGTTCTTCTTTTGGACTGCTAAAGGGATCACAAGGAAAAAGAATAATATGAAGGGTTGGGGGACTGGCACTGTAAGAGATGTTTCCCCTTCATTTTATGGCTTGAAAATGAATTGACAAACTTATTGACTCTGGTGAAACAATTTAATTTGTGGGGTGTGCATACAGGCAATAGGCCTAGAGTTTACAGAATCTGAGGTTCCCAGATGGAGAATTATAGTTTGTTAGATAAAGTTCAGTTGGTATTTTTTTAAAGTCTCCTCAAATTTTAGCTCCAAAGGATCATGACTGTCTTTCTATCTATTTGTTTTTTGGTTGCTACCATAAATACTTGTCTTTTTTGGTTGTTCATAACCAACTGTCAGCTGAGCTAGTTCTCCCTCCTACAGTGAAGTAACAGACAATTATGTAACTAACAAAGTAGCCCCAATTTTGCACATTAATTTATTTTTGCTGTTGTTGTCTTTTCCTTTCCTAAACAAATAAATGGTGAACTGTCTAGCTTGAGTATTTATTAAAATTGGCCCCTGTAAAATTCAGGATGACTTAGCAACTTGAGATTATATGTAATTTTATTTTTTAAAAAATTTTAATTTAAATTTTAAATTTTAAAATTTTATTTCCCAAGGATTAATTATGTTATGAAGTTTAATTGATTTAAAGTCATGGATTTTCATAGAACTTCCCGCCTCCCTCCATTTCCCCACCCTGTCCCTATTTCTCTTGCTGTTTGTTTTCCCCTAAATGTATATGTTGTTTTCTTTCAGGAAGGTGGAATATGTCCCTCCCCCTCCCACTCATTCTGCTTCTCCTGATAATTCTCTCTGAAATTATCCTGAGTTGAAGATTCACCTTTAACCCAATATTAGTGTTGATTTAATCAGCCACATGGACAAGTGCTAAAAGGTATAGCATAGCAAAAATGTTCTCATTGATATACACTTCCATTCAATACAAAAATAATTATTCACCACAGATCATGCCACATAAACTTTCCCCTTTACTGACAAGAATCATAATAGGTAATAATATATTTTATTTCTTCCACTTTTGCCATTTTATCCTTAAGATTTAGGATCATAGATTTAGGAAAAGGGATTTTAGAGGTCAAACCCCCCTCACAATACAGATGAGGAAATGAAGCAAGTTTAATGACTTGCCCAAGTTACACAGGATATAAATAGTAGAAATGGGACTGGAACCCAGACCCCAGAATCTACTATACCAAACACTAAAGCAACCCATACCTAATAAAACCTAACAAACAAAAAGAAAAGATAGAATTATGGCCTGTGCCAAAAAAAAAAAAAAAGAACACAATTAGTATGCAAAAGGCAAACTCCTGTTTGAAAGAGTATGGGTGAAAGTATTTATGTGATCTTAGTTTTCTTAAACACTGACTCCAAAAAAAAGAAAAAAAAAGCAGAAGACATTCTTTGGCATGACTACCAAATACAAAATCCAAATTAGTAACAAATTTGTACACTTTCTCTTTACAGGTTATGCAAAGTTATCGAGGAAAATGAAGAGCTCACACCCAATTTTTGCAAACACACTTTACATGAAGATTGAACTTCTTTAAAGAAAGATAACCAATTAGCGCCAAAATGAATTACACATTGTTTCCCTCTTTTTTCAATGAATCATTTCTTAACCATACAGACACCCACCCCCCATATGCACCCATTGAAGAGAATAAATGCCGTGTACCAGTAACCATGGTATTTACAATGGCATTAGCTTATGGCATTGTCATACTTCTGGGGGTCTCTGGAAATCTGGCCTTGATAGGAATCATCCTAAAGCAAAAGGAGCTGAGAAATGTGACCAACATTCTGATTGTTAATCTGTCCCTTTCTGACCTTCTGGTATCATTTGTATGTCTGCCCTTCACTTTTGTCTACACATTAATGGATCACTGGATCTTTGGTGAGGCCATGTGCAAACTAAATCCTTTTGTGCAATGTGTCTCGATCACTGTCTCCATTTTCTCTCTGGTTCTCATTGCTTTGGAACGCCATCAGCTTATAGTCAACCCCCGAGGATGGAGACCATCTAATATCCATGCATTTTTAGCAATTGCCCTGATCTGGTTCCTCTCTGTGGCTGCCTCCCTGCCTTTTGTGATTTATCAGGTGCTGACTGATGAGCCATTCCACAATGTCACTGTCCCAACCTTCAAGGACAAGTATGTTTGTTTCGATCTGTTCCCTTCTAATGTGCACAGGCTATCTTACACCACTATTCTGTTGGTGCTGCAGTACTTTGGGCCTCTGGTGTTCATTCTGGTCTGCTACCTCAAGGTAATAAATACTTTTATTCTCTTAACATTTATTTTAATCTACATTTTTCCTTAATTCCACTAAATGGGTCTTTAACCTGAGCTGGAAAACCTTGGTATGTTTTTGTTTTGTTTCCTACAGATCTATATTCGCCTGAAGAAGAGGAATGACATGATGGATAGGATCAGAGAGAACAAGCATAGAGCCCAGGAAGCCCGACGGATCAATGTAATGCTTTTCTCTATTGTGGTGGCCTTTGCCATCTGCTGGATGCCTCTGACCATCTTTAACACAGTGTTTGACTGGAACCACAAGTTGATCTCCATCTGCCACCACAACCTGCTGTTCCTCCTGTGCCACCTGACAGCGATGATTTCCACCTGTGTCAACCCTGTGTTCTATGGGTTCCTTAACAAGAATTTCCAGAAAGATTTGCAGGCTCTCTTTCGCTTCTGTGATTTCAGGTCCCGTAATGAAGACTACGAGACCATCGCGATGTCCACCATGAATACGGATGACTCCAAGACATCTCATAGGCAAGCCGGTGGTGAGGCCTCCCAGGCTCCCGGGGAGGAAGAAGAAGTCTGAAGAGGATCTGAAGTGGGTGAGGGTTACAGAACCCAGGTGACAGCTGTTTTAACACCAAGCACAACCTGTCACACAATTCTGTAACCCTCTCCTCCTCTAGGATGTATGGCTTTGCCTATATTGTCTTGCTGTTTTAGTTGTGGCTCTGCTTGCAGAAAGATCAAAATGTACAGACTTTGGATTCACTTGTGTCAGCTGTTTCTATCCAAAGTCTCAATACTTACAGTTGTGTAACATATTTGTGCAACAAACATAGAAATATATAAGGCATAGATTATATTTACTTCAATGGAATATTTAACAAAAACTTGACTATCAGCATATATACTAATCATATACTACTTTCATTAGTGATTCTGCACCCTGTAAAGGAAAGAAGGACAGCCAACCTAAAAAAAGTCCATTGACTTTGGAACCATATAAAGTAGGAGGATACAGAGGAGATACAAAATCAACATTCAGAATGTGAAGGTTTTTTTGTTTGTTTGTTTTCAGGAGAGATATTATTTCTTGCCAGTTCAGACTGGTCTTAGTACCCACCTAAATATCCATGACTTTAAGAGAGGATTTAATTTACCACTAATTGATTAGAACCTGATGTAACATTGCATGTAAAAGAAAACAAAATCTATTTCTCAGCTGTTAGCATCGAAAATTAGGACATAAACACATATTAAAAGGAAAGCCATTTCCATGACTCAAGACTATTTTGGAACATGACTATGAAACCTTTTCAGAGTAATTAGAATAATACCTAAATTATTGTAACTACAAATAATATACAAGCATATACATTTGAATAGAAGATATTTCCTCTAGTAGAACCTATTTGGTATTTGCTAAAAAGCCTAGAATGTTACAAAATTATATGAAAGGGTGCCTATATTACATCGAAACACCAAATATCATGTAACACTAAGGGACAAGTAAAGGACCCCAGATACAACAATTCAATTGAGGGTATATGATAAATAGATAAAATCCATTGAAATTTATCACATCTTGCGTGCACTTATAAACAATATATTCTATTGAATGTTAAAATGACTATGTTAACAACTGATAAGTATATATACTTAGTAGATGCATATCTAACAAATATATACCTAATTTATATTTCTCTGTGTTGGAATGATTATTAAAACTAAGAAATAAAGAATCTAAGCAACTAGTACACCAAGAAACCAAGAAACATTTACTTGGGAGAACACATGTCCTAAGTTATTTCTATAGCCAACCTATGAAACATCAGAGTGTTTGGTTTGAAAATCTTGGACAGTTCTTCTAATAAAATTGGTGTTGCATTGACTTAGTAGTTTGTGTCTTTTATTCTGATGTCACTTTGGCTTTTTTTTTTCCTTTCCCTAACTAAGGAACACAAAATTTCCTTTTTTCAGAAATACACTAATCTCACTTTCTGAGGTTTCCATAGGCCCTTCCCTTTATCTTTACCAGAGTCAACTCTCTGTTTGAAGAAATTATCCTCTTATGCCATAGTGACTGCGGAAACTTTCTTACTCCCATAGAAAATAATCAAAGTCTGACTAATTTGATATTAAAAACTCAGTACTGACTTAGACATGTTGATCCTGGCAGAGCATGGTAGCATTTTTCCCTACCAAAGCCTAGAATTTGAAAGTACTTGATATAGTTCTAATTTAAAGTACTAACATGGAATTCCTTTCTTTTCTCTGGTAACAAATTGCTAATTGAGTGTGGCACTTACAATGTGGCTATTTCTTTGTCAGCTCACTCGTGGGGATGATCACTTCTAGGATTCTCATTCCTAGTTACACATTATAGGCAACTGGCTCCTTAATTTCGAACAATTAACTACCAAATACTTCTCTTTAGTTCAATGGCTGTTGATTAGTCAGCAATAAAGTCTAGGGACTTAGCAGGTTCATCAACGTACTTAGAAATAATTAAATATGATCAACATTATTATCAGTTCATTGTCATAAGCACACTTTACAGTTGGAAGACATTTCATTCACAACAATCTTGTGAAGCAGGGAAGAAATAAGAACAGTGACTTACCCAAGTAAGGTGCCCTATATGTACCTACTTAGGAGAGTGAAGATTAACAGTCTGATTTTTCATCTTTAAGTCTAGTGTTCTTTACACTATACCACACTAATCACAGGTTATCAGAGGCAAAGAAGAAAATATCAAACTTCAGTAATAATCAATTACATTGGTAATTGGCCTTCTCAAGTTAGAAGATTTAAATAAAAAAGTTTTGGGGTATTCACATTCCTGTCACTTTAATATGATATGTCGGATGGGTTAGATGGAATGGTCACTGAAGTCCCTTATAATTTTCCAATTCTGTGATTCTATAATAATCATTATTGTCTATTCTCAGTAGATTTGAAACACATTTTTAGTGAGAAAACCTATTGTATGGTATATGTAAAAGTATGCTGCATTTTCTTTTATACAACTGTCCTTTACACAAATATTTGTGGACTTCAGGCAATACAGGAAAAATTAATGTAATTACACTTTGATTACCATAAAACATTATCAAAGTAAATGTTTGTGTTTACATTTATTTTTTCATAAAAATAGTAAGGATCTAATTTAGGCTGACAAATGGAAAAGATTCTAAAATTAAGACTGGTTTGTGCTAATGACATTTGGGGACTTTCTGAATTCAAAATGGCTTTTCATTCAACTTACAGATGAGTGAACAAGGCCATGGTTGTCATCCTCAGTGGAAGATGTCATTGGTTCTATATGCTTTCCTGATCCAGGCTTTCTGTCATAAGCAAGGTTGGACCTTTAATTCTTCAGAGTAGCATCATGCCTTATTATTACACCCCATTCTCTTTGATCCCTCTGTCTAATAGCATGCCAAAGGAACAGCCTCAAACTCATGAACTGAGATCCAGTGAGTTTAAAAAAAAACTTACTGAGATTTCTCTGCATGATTTGGCCAACAATATTGCTTTAAAATATTAAGAAACAGTTAGAGACTGGGACTGTTTTCCTTCCATATGATATATTGAAATAGAAAAATATAGATATTCTTTCCTTTTTGTCCAGCCTGTGGGGAACTCCCATCGTGGAAACTTCTTCCACAAATGCAGATAGGCAACTCCTTTTTAGAAATTGCCTGAGGTTATACAATCAGTTTATGTCAGAGGCTGGTTCATGTGAATCCTGGTTTTCCTGATTCCAAGGCTGGTTCTTTATATCCTATACCATACTGCCTCTTCTAATACAATGTGATAGAATTTTGTCCTGAAATGTTCATTCTCCCAGTTCCTTGCTTAGAAAATTCACAGTTTGTTATTCATTTCTGATTCTCCAAAATAGCATGAGTATAATCCTAAATGGAACAAGGAGCCCTATGAAGCCCTGGAAGATTCTATTCAATGGAATTTGCTGTTTAGTTCAGTTCAAAAAAGCCAGTGAAATCTATCAATCAATCATTTATTCCATCAATAAGCATTTATTAAACATGTACTATGTGCCAGGCACTGTGCTAAGTGTTGGGAATACAAACAGTTCCTGCCATCAAGGAGCTTACATTCTAATAGGAGAATAGTGGGCAAACACACAAAAATATATTGAATAGGTTCAAAATCTGAGGTGGTTTTCAGAGGGGCTGCGCTAATAGCTAGGACGATCAGGAAAGATTTCTTGAAGAAGGTGGGACTTGAGCTGAATCTTGATTACAAAAAGCAGAGGTAAGGAGAGAGTTCATTCCAGTCTTGAAGAACAGTCAGTACAAAGGCACAGAGATGAGAGATGATAGGATGATAGGAGATGGAGTGTCCTGTGTGTGGAACAGCAGAGAGGATAGTATGTCTGTACTGGCACCCAAAGTGTGAGGCGGGGGATAAAGGGGAAGAAGACTGGGAAAATAGGAAAGGGTCAGCTTGTGAAGAACTCTAAATGTCAAATAAAGGAAATTATATTTAATCCTTAAGGTAGAGGGGAGCTACTGGAGTTTGTGAAGTGGTGTGTATGTTGTATATGTGTTTGTGTGTGGAAGAGACATGATCACACTTGCACTTTAGGAAAATCATTTGGCAACTGTATGGAGGATGGATTGTGGTAGGAAAAGGCTTAAGATAAGAAAATCTAGAGAAATACATGTTGGGGCTTACAGGAAAGGAGAAAACAAGCATTTGTTAAGTGTCTACTATGTGCCAGGCACTGTGCTAAGCACTTTACAAATGTTATCTCATTTAATCCTCACAACAACCTTGTTATAGGTACTATATACACATATATTTTGTGTGTGTACATATATGTATACACACTTGAGAAAGAGTCCATATTCTTTTTTATTGCTATTTTAATTTATATTACTATTATGACTATCAGTGATAAGAAATTAACTACCTCCCAGAACAACTCATTCCATTTTGGGACAACTTTAACTGTTAGCAATTTTCTCCTTGTGTTAAGATAAAATCTGTCTCCTTAGAACTTTTGCATTTGCTTTTTGCTCTGTCCTTTGATACTGAGCAGAATAAGTCTAATCTTTTCACATGACCACCTTTCTTTCACATCTGAGGGCCATGATCATGACCCTCATATAAGTCTTCTCTTCTCCAGGCTAACCATCCCTAGTTTCTAAAACTGATCTGCCTATGACATATCACTATCGATCTCATTATTCTACTCGCCCTCCTCTGGATGTACTCCAGCTTGCCAATGTCTTTCCTAAAATGGGACACACAGAACTGAACGCAAATTCCTGAGGTGGTCTCAGAAAGGTAATAGATAGTTGGGGATAGTTGCTTACCTCATTCTGAATCCTAGACTTCTCTTAATGCAGACCAGGTTGGATTGGACACATATCACATATCATGTGATCACAATGAATCAACACATCACAAAATTGACTCATTTTTAAGCTTGCAGTCTAGTCTATTATAATGCCTAGGTCTTTTTACCATCATTAGTTCTGTAGCTCACCCTCTCTGATACTCTATTTGTAAGGCTAATTTTTTTTTTTTTGACACAAATAAGACAATATGGTGTAGCAGAAAGTCCACTGGCTCTGGAGTCAGAGAAACTGGGTTCAAATCCACATCTCTGATTCTTACTACTTTGTTACTCTTAGGTAACTCACATAACATCCCTAGATGTCAGTGTTATCAGCTGTATAATGGGGGAGAGGGATGACTGACGTGGCCTCTGAGCTTTCTTCTAGCTCTTGATCTGTATGACTTTGTATTGGTCTTTACCAATTTCTATTATATGTGGTGGGGATCTTTTTGGATGCTAATTTTTGTCATCTGTTAGTTATCCCTCCCAATTTCATTTAACCTACACGTTTGAGCTATATATTATTTATATCAAGTGATTGATTTAAAAAAATTGTTTATCAGCAAGGGGCCAAGAACCAATTCCAGTTTTATTTCTGAAGAGATTCATCTGAAGGTAACATCAACCCATTATTAATTTCTCTTTGAGTCTGAATTGAGTTCTGAACCTACCTAACTGTACTCTCACCTAGCCGATATCCTATCATCTCATACATAAGAATAGAATGAAAGTCATTAAATTCTTTATCAAAATCTATGTATATCTGCAGTGTTTCCCTGATCTATTAGTATAGTTATTTAAACAAAAAATAAGGTTATTCTGTGACAAAGCCATGCTGGCTTTTTAGAGATTATTGCTTCCATTTCTCATAAACTATTCATTTAATAATACATTCTAGAATTTTGGCAAAAAAATTGAAGTAAACCTCACTGCTTTTAGTTTTCTGACTCCTTCCCTTTTCTGCAAATCAGGACCTTCCAGTTCTGTGGTACATCTTCTGTTCTCCACAAGCTTTCTAAATCATTCAGCAATCATATCTGTCCATTCTTTTAGTAACTCAGGATAAACTTCTATAGAGTAACTAGGAATTCTCTTATCATTTCGTTTACTTGGGATATGAACTTCCTATTAACTATTTTTGTTTTACCCTTCCCAGTTAAAAGGTCATTTTCCTTGGAAGAAAAAACAGAAGAAAAATGGGATTTGCCATCTCACTATTGTTTTTTCTTACCCAGTCTTAAATCACTGAATAGGTGTTGCCTCAGACAGACTGAAATCTGGGAAAGACATTAGCCTAAAAAGGTCCAGATCTCCCACTGCATCTGGGGTCATCTCTAGTTGTCCTGACCTATGTCTTGCCACTGGACTCAAATGTCCCTGGAAGAGAGAGTGAGGCTGATGACTTTGCACAGCTCTGCCTCACTTAAATCCAATTCACTTGCAATTCAAGACATCACTCTCCTGATGTCATTGGTCCTCTTTTAGAATGAAGGACAAACAACACTCCATCTACTAGACCAGAGGTATCATACTAAACTCTCCAATGCAGCTAAACCAGATTAAAATATAATTGGAAAATGTTTAACAAAATAAATAAAAATACAATATAACAGATCATATTAATTTTTGGTTTTCTAAGGCAATATGTAAGATCCATTTCTATTTGAGTTTGATAACATTGCACTAGGCCACCTAGCTGTCTCATAGGTCTAAAGTCCCTCTTCACTATTATATCATACTTCCAAAGGAGGCTTATGATACAGTTCTTGAATTCCTTATCTATTTTCTCCATCTATCCAGGTAATCTTTAGTATAGCTCCATAATAACATTACTCTTATTTCTATTTTGAAGGATCCTCATCCAATAGCATTCTATGCTATTCTCAGGTCATTCTGTATATCATAAAATACCATTTCATATCCTTCCAAAGTCATACCCTTCCAGAATCCTATTTCAGTCACGAATCCTATTCTATCAAGTCTCAGAGATACCCATGAGGTCAAATTTACCTCCTTACATTGAAACCTCCAGTTGATATGTTTATTACCTGTATTTTGTGCATTTGTATTCAAGCTTTTAAGATTATGGGTTTTATTGTTTTTTTTTCTTGAATATTATCATCTGTGAATTGCTAGTAGTCTCTACTACTCTTCTTATAGTATGTTCACTGCTCTCTGTGCTACTCTTGGAACTTTCATGCTCTATCTCTGGGATTTTACCATGACTGAGTTCATTCATTTAGTTATTTAACAAACATTCATTAAGCTTCTAAGGTTCATTAAGGTTCTAAGGTTCATTCTAAGGTTCATTCATTAAGCTTCATTATCTTGACCTGCCAGTCTAGTAACCCCATCTAAAATGAAATGTGATTTGTCTATCACTTTTTGTTAATAAACCTATACTGGTTTCTAACAATCACTTCCTTTCTTTCTTTTCCTTTTCTGAGTTCTCACAAGTCATTTATCCATTCCAGAATTTTTCTAGGAATCAACATCAACTTCATGGACTTATTATTTATAGAATCCACTTATTTTTCCTTTTTGAAAATTGAGAAGATTTTCCTATCTCTAATCCTGAAGCACTTCTTCCATTCTACATGATTCTTTAATATAACCAATATAGATCCAGCAAGCACATACTTAAATTCTTGAAGGCCACTGGGATATAATTTATCCAGAATAGATGGCTCAAAGTAATTTATGGAAGTCAGGTGAATTCTTGTTATCTCATCATTTATCTTCTATTTCAGTTCCTTGAAATAAACATGTTCTCTTCTCTCAGGAATATAAATGAAAGTCAGGAGTCCTTTTTAAGATTTCAGGGCTACCCTCATAATATAGCACTACTGCATTTTCAGTTACATTTGCATTTTAGCACTTGGATATAGAAAATATCTTTTCTTTGGAGGTGGTAAAAAGAAAAAAAGAGGGGGAAAATGGCTCTCATGCTAGGAAAGTTTGAGTGTAGTCCCAATAGTCTCTTTTTTCTTTACCACTTTGACTGAACCCCGCAAATGACATAATCTAGTCTTTCATATTATCTCATTCTTTCCATAAGGAAATGCAATTTCATTGCTTTGTAAATGTTCTTGAATAGCTTGTGAGTATATAATTTCCCAATCTAGATAATAAATTCATCTAGGGCAAGAATTTTAATCTTCAATCCTTTATATTTCCCCCACAGTGTCTTTACAGCTCTTTGCATAAAAGACAGTCAAAAGAAATTGTTCCTTGCCTGAAAATGATGAATATTCATCCATCTATTCATTAACCAAACCTTTTAATTGATGAGACTCTGTTAATTATCAGATATGAGAGTGAGGTAAAGACAAGCATCACGGATGACACTAAGGATAGAAACGTAGGTACATGGAAGGATGGTAGCATCTTCAACAAAAATTAGGAAGATTGGAGTAAGGGTATAGAGGGGAGATGATGATGAGTTGTTTGCCTTTTCCTTTTTTTTTTTATCACGGGTTCAACCTGAGATGCCAGTGGGGCATCCAGCTGAGGTCCAGCAGATGGCTGGCTATATGGGACTAGAGTTCAGCAGAGAAATTATGACTTCACATATAGATTTAGTTATCATCTACAAAGAGATGATAGTTGAGCCCATGGGAGTTGATAAGACCAGGAGGTACAGAGAAAAAAGATTTGAGGCCTCAGGGCAGAGCTTTAGGGAGCAACCATTCTAAATGGGCCAGACAAAGAAGATTAGTCAGGAAAGAGAACTGAAAAGAGTCAGAAGTAGCAGAAAAATCATGAAAATATTTGAAATCAAAGAAAGATGGAGTACCCAGGAAAAAAAATCCCAGTTTATAAACAGTGTACTAAAATTGAAGAGTAGCCAAGCAGAATGAGGAGTAGAGGGAAAAAGGCCATTGGCTTTGGCAACTAAAATTATTGTAACCAAGGGGGAATTTTCATTTCTGAGTGATCAGAGTTAGAAATCAAATTAAAAAAAGGTTGAGAAGTGGGAAGTAAAGCAATGGAGACAATGAGTTCAGATGATCCTTTCTAAGAATTTGTTTTTGAAAGTGAGATGAGATATAGGATGCTTGTTTGCAGAGATGATGGCAAAGTTAAGTGAAATGACTTTCTTTTCTTTTTGTTTAGGATGGGAGTGTTTGGGCATGTTTTTAGACAGCAGGGAAAGAGCTAATGGATAAGGAGAAATATTGGAGATAGAGGTGTGTGGGAGGAAGGAAAGGGGAGGGACGGGGGCAAGAGAGAGAAAGAAAGGGAGAGGCAGAAGGGATAGGATATCAAGGGCACACATAGAGCTAAATTTATCTTGACGAAAAGGACCACTACTTCCTCATAGTTTAGAAGAAAAGAAAAAAGAAGCGTGGGTAGGTGGGGTATGGGTAATGTATATAAAGAGGCTTTGAAATGGGGAGAAAAGAAAAGAAGGTGCTCATGGCACATCTCTTTTCTCTTTAAAGTGGAAGGCAAGATCTTCAGATGGGGGGAGGGCGAAGGTGGCATAAGAAGTTTGAGCCACTGTAGAGAATATGTGAGAGAGTCAGTCAGAGAATACTAAAAGGGTTGCCATGCTAAAATGAGGGCCCAGTTGATATTTGATAATTGAAATAAATAGTAGGCACAATCAACATTAAACAGCACATGAAAGCAGATGCTAGAGTAAGTAACTTGGAGTTGAGGTGCAGCAAGGCATCCATTGATGCCTTGGTGATAGAACAAGGGGTCAAGGGATGTTGTTCATCTGGGTCATGTAATTTGAACTCATTAAAGGCAGTTAGATGCTTTGTGACTCTCCTTACATATCTATTCCTCGTTAGCTGATTTTTGTTCTTTCCAAGTCAAAGAGCATTCTCTCTGGCAGAGAAAATAGTAGGTAAATAAAAACTAAGCAATTCTGCCTTCTCTTTAGCATTTTGATTATTATTCTATATACCCCAAGCAACAATCATTTCTCCTCATGAATCTTCCTCTCATCTCCAGAATGGCTAACAAATAATAATAACAATGATAACAAAACCTTTCATCATCCCTAAATTTGCCTGTCTCAGTTCAATCAGAAATTTCATACTCTTGACATTACTCATAACCAGAGCCTGCTATGCTTTTGCATTAATTCTTCAGTACTTGCCCTTGAATCCATCTTCTATCTTGATTCTGCGCTGGTTTATTATTTCTCTTTGTTTAACCTTTAAGTAAGTTGCTTTCAAACTAATATCTCCCTTGGTAATATGGTACTAGCTGAGGAAAGATTGAGAATTCCAATCCAACAAGCATTTTCTAAGTACTTGCTAGTGCTGGTAATACAGAGACAAAATGAAACATTGTTCTTGCCCTCAAGGAGCTTATATACTACTGGGTTGATATCCATCAATCAAAGATATATAAAAGGAAGTACTACACAATAGCAATAGCCAATAGCAATAGACTTATCAAATTCACAAATTTGTTTACACTTTATGCACATCTGTTTAGCCTTCCATTCTTGAAGGTAATAGCTTGGCTTCTGCCTTTCATTTGTTAGTTTATAATCAGCAAACTAACATAATCATGGAAACAGAGTTGAGGTCAATAAATACTTGTTCATTGATTGATAAAAAACATATTTGCCTTTGTAAAAGATACAACTTGTGAAATTCAAACACACTTTCACTTATTACAGGCAGAAACACTTAATCTCAGGGATTCATCTGTCACCTCCTTGCAGGTAACTACCAAGTCCCTACCTGCAGTTTTAATTCAGTCAACATAGTTAGCAAGAACTCTCTGCAAAAAATAGTGCTATATTGTGGGAGAGACACAAAATTCAGACAAGATGACAGTTTGTGTCTTCATAAGCTTATAGTCTTGTAGAGTAATAATATACATGGTTCACAATAGCATAGTTGGAAAAGAACTAGTAGAGAAGGAGAAATTGAAGATATGTGAGAAAGATATTTATTGGAGGGAGGTCTTGGAAAAGGCAGAAACAAAGAGGATCAAAGATGCAAGGAGACAGATTAACTTTAGTGGTTTGGAGATGTAGCACTTCCTTGTTAAGTATCTCTGTTTTTCTCTAGGTTGTTGAGGTATTCACTGCTACCATATTCAATAAACTTCAGCTATCTAGGCTCTTTGGGGCCAGCTGCAGCATCTCTAACTAGATGGGTTACAACGGCTAGAACATCTAATCTTGACAGAGAGAGCTATAACTCTTTGAACATATAACTGGTTTTATAAGCTACCTAATCTCAGTCAGGTAGCAGCCAACCAAAGCTAGCAGAACGAAACAAGCTAAAATTGTTGATTCTTTTAAATGACTGTGTCTAGTTGATTAAAGTTTCAGACAGCTATCTGATTTAGGATAAGGTAATTCCTTATAACTCTTGTCACTCCCGTAATTGGGATCCTATGCCCCCCAAACCTATTAGTTGCTGGGTGGAGACTGGGGTGATAAAACTTCCCTCTTAAGGTCCCCTTTGGCATACAAATGAATTTGAATGAAGCAGTCATGGCCCACATCTTTGCCTTCATGATGTTTGCTGACCAACAACAAAACCTCATTGCTCCTCTCTTATTGACCTCTGAATAGCATTTGTTCTGTTGTCTCTCTACAGTAAATAGGGATACTTGTTTTTCCATAACTAGAAGAAAGCTGGTGTTGGTAGAGAAAAATTTTAAGAAATAGAGAAGAGGAATTAAGAAAATTCCCATCTCAGCCACAGATTTATATTTAAAGCCAAAAGTCCAAGCCTTCATTTTACTTACTTGCCTAAGTGTACAGCAGAGAAGAAATAGCACAGCTTGGTTTCAAATCCAAGCCCTTTGACTCCAAATGGTGGTGGTATAGTTGGGGGATTGAAGATATAGGAATAAGGTTGGAACAATTGCTGCAAAGAATTAGATAAAGAGTCAATAAAAGTATAATAGAAAGATTGCCTTGCTGCAGGAAGGGCCCAAAAGGAATTGTACACCAGAAATTTGTATTGATTGAAATCAGCATCCATTTCCTGACTTTCTCCAGTGATACTCAGTAGTCCTAGAGGAGCCAAGAAATCAGATCTTAGGGGTCACCCAGGAGTAGAGATTAGCAGGTTGGGAACAGAGATAACAAGAGACTTTAGGGCAGGGGTTCTCAAAATTTTTTGTATTACAGATTCCCTTTGGTAGTCTGATGGAGCCTATAGACACATTCTCAGAATAATGTTTCTAAATGCACAAAACAAAATACAAAGGATTACAAAGAAGACCAATTATAGTGAAATGAAATTATCAGGTTTTTTTTTAAATTCATAAATCCTAAATAAAAAAAACTGTTCTTGGATATTGGCTATTGAAACACTATAATTATAGATCATGGAGTCAAGTCTAGGTATGAAGGCTAGTGACATTAGAATAGAAGAGGTGAATTGGGAGAATAGAGATGGGTCAAGACACCAGAGGATTCTCCCTATCCCAGTGGCTAATTTGTACTATTGTCTCTCTCCAAAGGAGATTAATCTTCCCTAAAGAAAACTCTAAGCACATTACTTTCTCACATAAAAACCTCCAATGGCCTTTCATTCATTAGGAAATTAAATCCAAACTCCTTACTGTGGCATGTAATATACCAGACATGTAATATGGTCCCAATCTACCTTTCTAGTTTCTCACACTACTTCCCTTCACCCATACTATATTCTTTCTGAAATGAATTATTTGAAATTTCCCAAATTTGTCCCTTGCTTTCCCACTTTTGTGCTTTTTGCTCATGCCATTCCCTAATCCTGGAACATGCCCTACCTCTCTCCCACTTTCCATCCACCATCTAGTCTCTAGAGACCTTTTGAAATCTTATCACTATTTGAAGGTCCAGTACAGCTCCTACCTCTTCAATGAAGGTTTCTCTGATCCAACAAGTTAGATGTGATCTTTCCCTCTTTTATAGTTATATTCTATAATGTTATTGTTACTCATGCAAGGTCATCTTTTCTACCAAAATATAAGTCAATTGAGGGCTGGGAACATATACCCACAGTGTCTAGCACAGTGCATTGCATTTAGGAGGGACTTGCTCAATAAACCTAATGAAAAGAATTAATTTTTGGATGTCTGTGTGGCTAGGTAACCAGCCCTACAGGGCACTACAGAGCCTAGAACTTGTTTCCTCCATTAACTTGCTCACAGTTTTTTTTCAAGAAGCACTTCCCATCTGAAAAAAATGTTCAGAATCCTGAAATGAAAATTAAAATAACCCTGCATTATCTCTTTACATGCATAAACTAGAAAATATGTTAAAACACGGAAAATTTCATTGATACATGGGGGCTGTGAGAAAATAGGTACGCCAATTCACTACTGGTGGAGTCATCAATTTATTGAACAGTTCTGGAAAACAATTTGGAAATCACATAGAAATTATGTTTTGGATTGCTGAATTACACAATTTGGATAGAACCACAGAATTATGAAATTTGCATAGTACCACACTGTCAAAGAAAAGGGGTACTTTGGAACATAGAATTACAATTTGGAATTACTAAATTGTTCTTAACCTTTGGCTCAGAGATTCCACTCTGGATTATTAGACCCCTAAGGAAGCTCCTGGCAGCAAGAAAAGAGCCCACATGTACAAAAATGTTTATAGTAGAATTATTTATGATAACAAAAAGGTAGAAACAACATACAAGCCCAAAGATTAGGGATGGATTGAAAAAATATGCTGTAAAAATGACATAAAAATAATTCAGAGAAGATGAAGACTTGTATGAAGCAATTCAAAGTGAAGAAAGCAGAAGCAAAAGAATAATATACAATGACTGTAACAATATAAATAAAATTATGCATGACAGACAACAACACAAATACAAAATTCAATGTTAGTACCACACTGTCAGAGGTAAAGGGTATGTCCCAACTTTCAGTTAAAAACCAAACTAATCGTTTTCAGAAACATATTAGGTGGAAGAAATGTTTGGGTATTTATCAGGAAGTATTTGTTGTATCAAAACAAAATGCACAAATACATTTTACTAAAATAAAGAAAAGTTTCCATTCCCCTCCCAGTGCATTTTCCACCCAACCAATAGATCTGTCTGACCCTGTTGGTCCATAGATGTTTTTGTAGCTAAGGAAATATTTGTTTTAAATTGTGTTTCCATTTGCAATAGCAGGAGAGATGGGATAGACAAAATCAATATACAGGACATGCCCCTGATGTTTTCTGGGAAAGGCTAATGATGGGGTTGGAATTTAATTAGGATTAGAGTGAAAAGATGTCCAGTTGGGGCAAATTGTAGAAATGGTCACTCTTTCTTCTCTGCCAATTGCTTTCTAGACTACTCACCCACATTCCCCAACAAGAGTCTATTCCTAAGAAATTGAGTGTGAGTCAAAGGAAGCACATCAGACTATTAGAAGCAGAATATGTGGTAATAAAAAGAATACTGGGTTTCAAGTCAGCAGACCTACATTGTTATCGAGGTTCCAACACTTAACTAGTTGATGGATTCTCCAAGTCACCCATCCTCCCTAAGACTTCCTTTATTTCTTTGCAAAATGGAAAGAGTAATATTTGTACTATTCATTTCACTAGGCTGTTGTGAAGAAAGCACCTTAATGCACTTTATATAAATGTGAGTAATGGTTATTATCGTTGTTAGCATCATTCCTGTTAGCCCTCATACATATGCCTCAATGCTTTACTTATACCTTGCTCCAAGCTATTGTTTTCTCCTGATTTTCTGTTTGGACTGACTCCAAACAAAATTACCAAAAGGAACAGGTCATCATTTTTCAATGACCTCCTGTTCCTGTTGTCACTCCTTCTGAAATTCTAAAGTGGATTTTGACTGGCAGCTAGGCCATTTATTATCTATAAAATGTGATTAATAATAAATTTGATTCAATCTTATGTTGTACATTCCCTGACTCCCTCAATGAGCTTTTAAATCATCATCATTCACTCAATTATCTTGGAGCCAGATCTCATGGGAGGTGTTTATTCTTCTATTAACCTGGGCTGCCTATGAAGTTGATTCAAACCAAGCTCCCAGAGACAATAATGGAAGTGAATAGATCACAGAACCTTGAATTACTGCTGGAATGGTATATGGATTTACAATTTTATTACCCATTCATTTTGTTCAGGGTATTCTCCTCTGTGGAAAATATGGGTTCTGCATCATTTATTTTCCCCTCCACCGTCATAGGAGTGGTATGGTGGTGATATAGTGGGATTTCTGGTTTCAGTTATGACCTGGATCCTCAAATCATAATCACAAGAAACTCTTCTTCCACTGAAGTCCTCCTTGTATGTGGAGGGGGCCCCTTTATCAAAAGCTAATCCAGTAAACCACAAGTTCTAGAGCCAAGCTGGAGGTCTCATTTGCTTTTTTTTGTTTGTTTTGTTTCATTTTTTTTGTTACAGTTGTTTTGTCACAAGTCATGAAGACCATTCACTAAGGTAAAGAGGGAATTGCAACTGATCTCCATCACTGGAGGGAGGGCCCACCAAGGTAAAATAATGGCTCTTTTGGAATTCTGAAGCAAGAAGAATCAATCATAGCATAATTAGGCTCTCTGTGACCAAACCCATGATGGAGAGACTTGAGATGGATTCTGGTGAGTTGAGTTTTTTATTTAATCAGAGTGTTTATTTTAGAGTAAATTACACTCCCACAACTTCCTTTGTTCAGATTCTATTATTAATATTTTTATGGATGAATCTACCCTTCCTAGATCCCTCTCCTCTTCTTAATATTTTAGGTATTCAGGAGAGGCCTATCACTTAACTTAACCTAATTCTCTCATGAACCATTTCATAGAAAGGATCTGAGAGTTATAAAATATCTCAATGACTTATTATTAAATTTGTTTAAAAAAATAAAAGCATGGCAACATGGCATGGCATGGCAACAGATCTGTACATATACTCAATATCAATATTACAATGTATTTACACATTAAACAAAACTTTTTGAAGAAGCACACTGAAAAAGGTTTATTAAAACAATGTAAATGAAAACCTGCCCTTATCTAATTCAGTACTTCTTGGGTATCCTAACAGAACCCTTTTACTCAGGAGAAGAATAGAAAAATAGAAACATCTTATTTGATGTCTTGAGACTTCTCTTTTTTTGTAAAGAGGTAAACTTACCTTTTCTGCTTAATACCCTACTTTGAAATTACCAAACAAAACTAAAAGCATAATTCTCGTGGCCAATGGAAAGCCTTGAACTCTGTGGCCATCTGTCATTATATATGCTTTCAGGACTATAAGTAAATTAAGCAAAGATTTCTAGTGATATAAAGACACGTTTTGAGGAAGCTAGGTGACTCAGTAGATAGAGTGTGCAGGATATGGAGTCAAGAAGATCTGAGTTCCGATCCTGCCTTACACACTTACTTGCATGACTTTGGGCAAATTATTTAACCTCTCTGAATCTCAATTTCCTCATCTGTAAATGGAGGATAATAATAATACCTACCACTACAGTAATTGTGACAATGAAATTAGTTAACACCATAAAGTGCTTTGCAAACTTTAAAATGCTATTATTGTTATTATTATCAAGTGTTTTCTGATTTCCCCCTCTCCCTTACCCACCAGTTAACATTCTTTCCCTTGATATTGCTTTGTACTATTTTGTATAGAAGTTGTATTTACTTATCTGTGTATCTCTTAAAGGCAAAGATTATTTTATTTGGCTTCATGTCATCCCCAGTGTCTAGTACAGTACCCAGCATGCAGTAGGCACTTAATAAATATTTGCTAAATTGACTTGAACAAATTCATACAGCATCTGGAAGAACATAAGTTTTCCACCATCAAAGAAACATTTCATCTGAAAAGTTTTGTGTCCAAAGGAAACTTTTCAGAATTGCTGAGGCAATAAGTAGATCATAGTAGTTGATATCAGAATTGAATTCTGGCTCTGTGTCTTTCTACCTGTATTGCCCTGGGCAAGTCATTTAATATTTATGGGTTTCAATTTCCTCATTTGTAAAATGAGGGAGTTGGAGTTCTAAGATCTCTGTCAGATTTAGCTCTATGAACTATGCATAAGCCTGGAAGCACATTAAAAATAACCTGTCTGTTCTTGTAACTGCAAAGAAGGCTGCCTTTAGGGTCAGATGGCCTGGGTTCAATTCCTGACTTTGACAAGTAACACCTGTATGAGCATGAGCAATTCCTTTCACTTCTCCAGGCCTCAGTTTCTTCATCTATAAAATGGGGGAATTGGACTAAATGGTTTTTAAGGTTCCTTCCAATTCAAAAGTTATGATGGTAAACTCTCTTCAGAACAAGACAAAAATCTAGGCAACTATTTGACTAACCTTTCAGTTGACTCATATATTTCTCCTTAAAAAAATCTTGATTGTTTAGCCTCATACTTTTTTCTCTTTTCCTGGGTGAATTATTCTCTGTCAACATCTAAGGTCCATAGAACTTATGACTCTATTTCATAAATGTATGAGAGAATTCCCACTGCTCTGTGGGGTGAACAAAGTAATCGTTTGAATAGTGACAATGAATTTTCCCCACCTGAGAATTTGGCATGAAATGGAAAGAAAATGAGGCCACTGACAGCATGGAAAAGAAGAAACCTTTTCTTTTTTGGAAGCCCAAGCAATTTTTGATGGTATGCAAAATGATACATAGCAGAGGATTCCTGTTTTGAGAAGGAAGAAAGTTGGATCAATTTGTCTGAGAAAGTCACATCTGTTTCTATAGAAATTTTCAGTTTGGCTCAGGCTAAAAGGAACAATTATTTCTGTGGTTAGGTATTCTCATCAGATATACTTACGTATTTGGTTTAAAAATGGGCCAGAGCTCCAAGAAGCATAGCCAAAGCTGTGTGAACAATTTCACACTTCATAAAAGAGCAGAAAAGAAAACAATAATATGTCTCTGAAATAGATTTTTTAAAAAAGAGGGAGGGAAAAAAAAAGACCAACCATGGTATTTTTCAGAACTTTTGGTAACAATAAAGTAGAATTTTTATTTATTTTGGGGGGTAGGTGTAGAAGAGAGAAGTAGAGAAATACCGTAAAATCCATGGCAGGCCTAGAAAGTAAAAGTTCTCCAAAGATCCTTCTTCATGGGTTCCTGTGTTCAGGAGTTGGACCACCTCCACAAATCAGGTCAGCAAATCCCATTGTTGACAAACTATTAGACAAAGTTCCAAGGGTGATCAAATTGGTAAAGATGATAAAAGACAGAAAAAGTCAATGTTGGAAGAACTGTAAGAAGATAGTCATACTAGTACACTATTGATGGGGCTACAGATTGATCCAATCTATAAAACAATTTGAAATACTGTGAAAAAAGTCGTTATACTGTCATATCCTTAGACTCAGTGATTATACTACTGGGCACATAACCTAAGGAGGTCAAAGGCAAAAGAAAAGAACCATATATACCAAAATATTCCTAGAAGCACTTTTTGTGGTAGTAAAAAACTAGAAATAAAGTGCCTATAGATCGGGGGAAGAACTGAACAAATTATTGTATATGAATGTAATAGAATATTGTTGGGCATTAAGAAATGACAAATATGAACAATTCTGACAGAGGAAAGTGCATGTGAACTGATACAAAGCAAAGAAAGCAGAATCAGGAGAATAACATATGGACACTGGGATGACAATTATATAAATAATAAATAATATTAAAATGCATCTGAACATAGATTAAATGGATTGCCAATCTTGGCCCCAGAGAAAACAGATGATGGAATATGCTTTCCTTGACCTTGGTAGAGAGAGGATTGTAGGTATGGTATGTTGCATTTACTGTCAGATATTACTGTCAGTGTGCTTGTTCAAAAAGTTCCTGTTTGGGTATGCTTAGATGTTTTCCTTTGTTATTAGTAAGGATTCCATTAGGGAATGTACATTGCAAAACGATTTTTGTGAAAAGACCATCAATAAAACTAAACTAAACTAAAATTTCAGAAGTATTCTATTTGCCTCCCATTTTCCACTCTGCGTTAAGAAATACAAGGGCAGCTAGGTGGTGCAGTGGATAGAGCACCGGCCCTGAAGTCAGGAGGACCTGAGTTCAAATCTGGCCTCAGACCAAACACTTGACACTTACTAACTGTATGACCCTGGGCAAGTCACTTAACCCCAATTGCCTACCAAAAAAAAAAAAGGAAAAAAAAAAGAAATACATACCCAAAGTAGGAAAAATAAAGTGAGGCCAACTTACAGACTACTATGCAAATTGGGTGGTAGCCTGGCATTGTAAGAGCATTTGAATTGGAGTCTGAGTTCAAATTCCATACCTGCCACTTACTAGCTGTGTGACTTGGACAAATTACTTTACTTCTATGGACCTCAGTTTCTTCACTTATAAAGTGAGGATGCAAAATGGATCTGTAAAATACTCTAAATTCTAGCATTCTATCGTTCCCTTCCATAGACACTGTGGCAGTACTGCCCTCCATACTTACTTCCCCAACCTCGGTATGAGGTAGTCTTTCTCCAAGCATCAATCAGGTTTTTATGCAGGTCTCAGGCTTCTTTCTGGCCATGAAAAGCACTTGTATGCCCAGGGATAGAATAAAGCAGTCAGCAAAGAGTCTCAGCTCAAGGATCAGAATTCACTAACTTCATTTACTACTGCGGTTCTTGCTGATATCCTAGAAGGTGGACCTTGCCTGCCCCCATCGTTCCTGTCTCCTCCTTTCTGACCCTGACGCTATGCTTACCTACTCTCTCAGCTTCTTACAACTGGCTCTGTGTAGCTGAATTTCCACTCCTCACTCTTCCTGGCTAGCCCAGTCCCATCGCTGACCATGCACCAGTGTGACTTTTGCTCAGCTTTCCTGTAAAGTGACAGAGCCTAGGGGGTATAATAGTGAGGGGAGAAGGGAAGAAGTCAATCTGTAGCAGAGTTATAATGATTCAGAGCTTTAAGGAAACTCTTGTACCTCATCTGTAATGTACATAGCTCTTTCATGTTGAATAATTATTATAACTTCAAGAGGATAGAATGATTTTCCACTCTCAGATTCTATGTATAAGACACAGGCCACTACCATGGAATTCTTCCCTCTAGTCAGGTATATGTTAGCAAATGAAAAAGATCACAGAACTTTAGAGCCAGAAGAGGCCTGAGAGATCATTTCATCTGACCCTTTCACTCCACAGATGAGGAAACTGATCTAAGAAAGATAACAAATGTAAAGGCTGCTGTGCAGTTAGCTGTAGATGACTGGTCTGAAGACAGGTAGCTCCCCAGTAGTCAAGGGAGTTACCTAGATCTACAATCCCATATTCTTTGTATTATACCAAACTTTCTCTGAGTGAGATTCCCATGGCATGAGCTCACAGTTTATATTCTCCTTTTCGTGGTGAGTAGGGAACTCAATACCTTTCTTATTTGAGGCTGATTTTGAGATAATCAGAAAGTAGAAAAAGATGGACTAAAAGTCTTCCAAAGCATACTAAAGCAAGAATATTGGGAAGGAATCATTGGCCCCCATCCTAAAGGAAAAGATTTTAAAATTATATAGATTTTATAGATTGCCTTCAGAATGAGCACTTTCAATATTAGGTTGTAAGCTGTTTGAGGGTAGGTACAGTCTGATTTAGTGTTTGTGTCCCCGTTCCCTAGAAAAGTGCCTTTCACCCATACCTTAAGATGTCAATGATTCCATTCAGATGAGCCACTCCTACTTTCATAGCAAAGTTTCTCAGCCAATTAGCAGACAGGCTGTGAGTTGCTGTAGCAAAAATTATGAATTCTTGGGTGAGCAGCTTTCTGGAGATGAGCCTCTCCAAACTTAAAGCTGGTCTTCAACAGACAGCAGTGTATTTCCTGCTTTGGCCCAAGACTTTTCAGCTTGACAGGGACTCCAGGGTTTGCATTCAACTGCCTGGTCTTGGAGCATCCAGGGGCTGCTCCATATCACAGTGAGGCATTGGAACAGAAATTGAGTGAAGGTCTTATAAACAGGAGGCTAAGAGAAGTACTTATTATCTTAGCACAGAGGTGGGAAACCTGCAGCCTTGAGGCCACATGTGGTTTTCTAGGTCCTCGGGTGCAGCCTTTTGACTGAGTCCAAGTTTTACAGAACAAATCCTTTTATTAAGAGGATTTGTTCTGTGAAGTTTGGATTCAGTCAAAGGGTCGCACTTGAGGACCTACAGGGTCACATGCGGCCTCGAGGCCACGGGTTCCCCACCCCTGTCTTAGGATAATTGATACTGAGAAAAAACATTTAAAGTGAATCTACTTAAAATGGTGAACAATATTTCATAGCCATAAATGAATAAAAGGGTCAATTAGGACTTCATCTTAAAAAAAAATAACCCTAAACTTTATATAAATAACTATCTTCTATTTAACAAAATTGACTTTGTAGTTGCAACTATGTATCAGTTCTTAAGATGAACAAAGAATGAAACAAGTGTTGATTTGGTGGGAATAATTTTTCTAAAAGAATTATATGATAGCATGATAAGACATCCTTCACTTCACATTTGACATCAGAAAGAGGCTCACTGTTGTAAAAATATTCAAAAGCTTTATCAGTTTTCCCCAGGGCCTCTTTAAAAACCTTTGATATTAAAATCATTCCCATTTGAAGTGCTTAACAACAATCAGTGAGAAACTGATGGTCAGGGATAGATTCTAGTACTAAGTGGGAAAGATAATTCATTCATATGTGTGTGTGTGTGTGTGTGTGTGTGTGTGTGTGTGTGTGTGCCCCCGTGTGTATGATTGATAACTTTTGTTTACCAACCTCAGACACAAACTGCCTGTGTGATTCTGGGCAAATCACTTAAACTCTCGATGTTCCATGCAATTTTCTCTAAGACCGGAAGTTTCAGAGAAGGTTCCTAACTTCTTTGTTAGGGTTAGTTTCATTATATGAAGTTTGCTACACCAATTAAATCACAAGTCTGGACCAAACAAAAACCTCAGAACTGTGATGATTCAGATGATGAATTCTCATACCCACGTATTTCATAATCATTGAAATCAGTTGCAGAATTTATATGTATTCTTGTCATACTTCTTCACCTCTGTACAATACCATAAATGAACTCAGGATGGAGCTATCTTCGGGTTTGAGTGATAGGGGAATCTTTGAGTTAATGGTGACAGTAATTTAAGCCCATTGTTCAATAAAGTTTTATTTAAGATTTAAGGCATGTTCCTAGGCAAACATGGTCTATGCTCTATGCACACTGTGACTCTAAGTAGAATTACATCTTGTTTATGTAGAATGGATGAGTATGTTATTCTTTTGAAATTTTCAATTAACTCATTGAGAAATTAATTAATAGGAATATTAGGAAGCATTCATTAAACATTTATCAATTACCTATTAAATCTCCATGATCGATTTTTGTTTGGTTAGTGGGCAGGTAGAGATGCCTATTTCAGGACCTAAAACTAAGCATTATCTGGAAGCAAGTAGGCCCATTTTTCATATCAGTAAAAGAAAAATGTACCAGTGCACTATTAAGAAATCATAGAGTAGCAAACTTTCTGCTTTTTCCCTCTTATACCATGATAGGCCATATGTGATTGGCCTGTGGTGTAATTTGACCTTGCTTCTATTGCTTCATTTGCCTCTATCCAATCCAATCCAACAAGCACTTAGTAAGCATATGACATGTGTGAGATCAAGGGCAGTTTGGTGTAGTTGAGAGAGGGCAGGCTTCTGAGTCAGAACTACTTGTGTTTAAGCACTGCTTCTGAAACTATAAGTTTTGTGACCCTGGAAAAGTCACTTAAGTTCTCAGTGAATCCAGGAAACTCTCAAATACAGAACAGCTGAGAATCAGCAATGATAGAGGGAATTTTCTCACTGAGAATGTCTTAAACAGATCAATCACAGGTTCAAACTTTCCTCAGAAATAATAGGTAGGTTATTTGGCTAGGTGCTGGGAATACAAAGAGAAGAAGAAAAAAGTCCCTAACCCAAAGAGCTTACATTCTACTGGATGAGCTTACATTCTATTGGCCATGTACTATGATTTAAAACTTGCTGTGATTTAAAAGTGACAACCATTTTCTGAAGGTTTCACTTTTCTTCAATTTTTCTTGAAGTAATTAAGCAGTTTTCTTTCAAAATTGTAAAGTGGACTTTTCATAGGTGATATTTAGTCTTTCTCTTTTACTCATCATTAGTATATTTTTATACATAATCATTAGCTTTAAGATGATCAAATAATTGGCTATTCATTCCCTACCCTTCCATTATATTGTCAATTGTGCTCACTTTACAACCAACAAGCATGTTTTTTTTCAACCTCCAATCAAGCATGACTCACAGGATCACAGACCTTTGAAGCAACCTAATCTGACTCTCTCTTGGTTTATTTATTGCTTAAGTTTTATTGGCCCTATTAGAAAAGATGGGAAACAAATGGAAGGCATCTAATGTCCACAGTCTACTGGGGAATTCTTTTGCAGGTATAGATTGGGATAGTCCCTTATAACTCTGAATTCTGTTTAATCCTTCCCTTCAACTACCCTTCAAATATCATGTTCACCCTACATCTTCTCTTCTGCAGGTTAAACATCCTAGTTTCCTTAAGTCTATCTGATCTTTATAGGCAATGAATTAAAGTCCCTTCATTGTTCTGATTGCCCATCTCTGGACACTCTAGCTTATCAATATACTCCAGTGCCCTCAATGGATCAATGACTTTATTGATGTCAATACCAAATCATCCTTGTCTGTCCATATTGTGGAACTCTCATCCATGCCCTTCCATAAACTTCACCCAATACGCTGGAGGCCTTCCTTGTGTTTTCTTGATATTATTGTTATACTGGGTCTATTCATTGGCTGTTTCTCACTCTTGCTATGTGACTAGACCACCTTTGGTTTTCCCACTTATACATATCTCTGACAACATGCTAAATACCACTTCTCTAGTATAATTTCTCAATTCTATTGTGTTGCTGCCTGCTCAATTCCACCATGTGTCTCTCCTCTATTGCCCACTGGAGAATCTTCAATTTTATTTCTTTAGAAATAACAGTTTTCTATGACTCAGAGTCAAACAACATCACTGGAAGGAACTGGTGCTTAAAAGATAAACCACTTGATTCAGGAATAAATTGGGGAGCAGGGGATGTCATTAAAAATATTGCCCAATTTTCCAAAGACAACCCAACCCATTTACTTCCTTTTGTTCATTTCAGGACCCAGCTTGCGATTCATTTGCAATGCCTGTCTAAGATATGTGTACTGACGAACGAGCTCTACAGGTTGTCCAATCAACTGCATATCATAGTCTAGACAATATTCATTTTTCATTCACTTGATTTTCCCTCATGGAAAGTTAGATCAAACTCTTTTTTGTGACAATGAATAAAATGTATGAGGTTCTGCAGTTTTTCATCTTTCTATATTCAGCACAATCTCGACCATAAATAAGAACACTGAGAAAACTTCACCTACAGGAGATTCTTCTTGAACTTAGAATCTACACTAGACCCTCTCCATGACAGTGGTAAATGCCTTTGGTGAGTGCATATTTCACTTGTTCTTTTCTTCAATTGATGTTAATAATCAAAGGTTAATGTGGCATGGTGGATGGAGAGCTAATCTAGAAAACCAGAAAGACCCTATTAGAACTTATAATTCAAGTCTCACTTTTAACATATACTAGCTATGTGATTCTAGGCTAGACCCTCTCAGACCCCTTTGTCAGCTTGGTGAAGACTGTGGGCTCCTTCTAAGCATAATGATTTTAAATAAACAAGACAAAATACATTGGATTGTAAAAGGAACCAATCCTATTGAAATATAGTTGACAATATTTTAAAAAATATATTTTTTTTAAGGTTAAGAACCCCTGCTCTAGGACTGTGATTTTGGAATTCAAATTTGGTATAGCTCCACTGTCCTTGATGGGGAAAAGAGCTTGTTAGGAGCATTTTTACATGTCCTTTTCATTTTTTGGATATAATATTGTCCTTCCAGTTATATCCTTAGATGCCCTTGGAAGGACTTTTATCAACTTCTTTTAAATTTTCCCCCTATGGCTCCTTGTTATTTTATCAGGTGCTCATAATTTTCCAAAAAACCTTCTTTGTAAGATTTTTACAAATGAATTTATATTCTAAATGGGTGCTGTCCTTGGGCATTATCTATCTATACATGTCTAGGACGGCAAGTGTTTGCTGGCTGGGGTGGGTTTTAGGCTCTTTCAATCTCTTTGTTATGGCAATTGATTGGTTGAACTTATGTATGACAGTTTTATTATTCATGTCAACAATGTTCTTTCCTCTATACTTTTCCCACTTTTGGGGTGTCAAAAAGTTGATTAAGTGGTTCAGTTTGAAATTGTTTTGATTAAAAATCATCTCTTTTTCTCATTTTTTTCTCCTAAGTTTGATCTTTGCTCTAAAAAGTCGACATTCTAAATGTAAAGATACAGGTGATTTAGTAAAAACTCCCCAATATATCAGTTAAAAGTTGTTTCTGTTCTATTGAGATGTAACAACTTTATTTTTGTGATCTTATTTAGTGTACCTTTTGAACTTTTCTGATTTTTAAAAAAGCATTTATTTATAAGTATGATATCTCTATGCAGTCCATGACTTATTGCCCTCTCTGATTAAATCAATAAGTATTCTTAAGCACCTAATATGTGACAGGCACTGTGCTAAGCACTTAGGATTCAAAGAAAGGCAAAAGACAGCCTCTGCTCTCAAGGAGCTCACAGTCTTATATGGCAGATAAACATGCAAACAACTATGAACAAGCAAGATATATAAAAGATAAATTGGAGATGATCAGTGGAGGGAAAACACTAAAAGATAGGATTTTAGCTGGAACTTGAAGGAAGCTGGGGGAGCCAAGAGGCAGAGATGAGGAAGGAGGGTATCCCAAGCATGGGAACAACCAGTGAAAATATATGGAGTATGGAAATGCCTGCAAAGTCTTATTCAAGGAATAGTAAGGAAGCTAATTTAACTAGATTACAGAGTACATGGTAGGGAAGGGAATAAGGGATGGAATGAGCATTTATTAAGGGCCTACCATGTGCCAGGCAGTGTGCTAAGCACTTTACAAATATTACCTCATTCAATCCTCAGAACAATTGTATGAGGTAGGTGCTAGTATGATCCCTATTTTGAAAGAGATCTTTCAAAACTGCTATTTCAGTAGGATTTTGATTACCTAAAGTTTCTCTGCTGTAGAGCAGGATGCCTATCTGTAAACAATGAGCCCTGGGCTCACTAGGGCAACTAGCTGGTGCAATGGATAGAGCATCGAACCCTGGAGTCAGGAGGACCTGAGTTCAAATCCCACCTCAGACACTAGCTGTATGACCCTGGGCAAATCACTTAACCCCAAGCCTCCAAAAAAAAGAGCTCTAAAATATGTTTAATTACTATATATATTTAATTACTATGTACTGTACATGAAAGCCAGATTGACATAGTTGAACTTGGTGTTAGACTTCATTTCAATTCCTGCCTCTGACAATGAATAGTTGTGTGACCATGGTCAAGTTTCTCAGCCACTCTGAGTGTTATAGGTCATGGATAGATTACAGCAAAGTTTCTACTTCAATCAAAGTCAGAGCCCTTGTCTTACACCTAAAAATGTCATTAGAGCACACTACAGCATTAGTATGCCTTCAGTGAATGCTCAATAAATATTGATACTGACTCAATGGTTAGAGAATGTGGACTGAGCAGGGAATATGAAACACAGAAAAGCCAGGCTACAAGTTCTTGTTTTTGTTTTTGTTTTTGTTCTTGTGGGGAAGAGGGAAAGTGATAAGCATTTATTAAATACCTACTGTGTGACCCAGGCACTGTGATAAGTGCTTTTTACAAATATCTCACTTGATTATCACAACCTTGGCAGGGAGCTACTGTTATTATCCTCATTCTAGAGCTGAGGAAGTGGAGGCAAAAAGGGGTCATTTAAGTCTCTCAGTTGGGGTCACATAGCTATAAGTGTCTGATATTAGATTTGAATTCAGGTCTTCCTTGACTCCAGGCTTGGCACTCTTTCCATTGTGCTCTCTAGCTTCCTAGGTGCCATTATGTTGACTATCACTTTATAAGTTAGGATTTTCAAGGTTCCAACATGTAGGGTTGATTATTCTCTGCTAGGCACTATGTTTGTTGCCTAACAGGCCATCAGTTGAATGGCAGTGCCTAGGTATGACTTCATGGCACAAATGGTCAGACATCCTTTAGGAATCAGTTAGTGGTTCTCAAGTCAGAGCACACAATGATAGTTAATTATGGTGTCTGCCTAAACAATACAACTCTTTACTAAAATCATAAAGCTTTAAAATTATTTACTTAATTTTAAAAATATTTATTTTTTAAAATTAATTACTAATATTAATAGATTGGATGGAATGGGATAAGACCTGTGGTTTCATTGGTATTGTGAGCTGATGAAACTTCTTGTACCAGATGAGGTACAGGTTGGCACATTCTCTGTAAGTCAGAAGGTTAAATAATTTGGCCAAGCAACCAGTGTGTGTCAGAGGTAGGACTGAAACTCAGGTTTTTGTTTTTTTCTGACTCTGAGATCAGGTATCTAGAAATGCCACCTACCAATGATACATTTAAAATAATTATGCATTTTAGAACAATATTTAATGAAATATCAATAGGAAGCAATGTGGTCTAATAGAAAGGGCATGGGAATAGAAATCATAAACCTCGATTGTAGTTCCAGCTTTGCTGCTCATGAATTTTGTGATCCTGGATAAGTCATTTCCCCTCTTTGGGATTTAGTTTTCTCATTTGTTTAAAAAAAGTGGTGGAGGGGGGAGGGAAAGGAAGGTGTGCTAGATGATTTCCAAGGTATTTTCTGTTTAACAACCTGGATACACAAATATAAATATAATCATTGATTCAACAAATATTAATTGAATGTCTGCCACTACAAGGCACTGTGGTAGTATAAGGGATACAAAGATACATGAGTTGTTGTTGTAGTTGTAGTTGTTTTTAAATCTAGGTGCCTGTCCTTTGATTTCTGTGGCTTAATATCTTTCCTACAATTAGTTAAATGTATTTCACCAAACTTCTTTACTAATTCCTGCAAGCTTCCTTATGTTTTTCAAGTCTTTGCTTAAAGAGCCAATGCCTTCCCCATTCTTCAACCTTAACTATTAAAAACAGATAATAAAGTTTTTCTCCGAAGGCAGAAAGCAATTCTCTAAAAGATCATGATTTTGAAGCCCCTAGTTGGCTCTAAGGATTCTCAGGAATTATGCCATGGCTTATTTTTCCTCCAAGAAAATTAGAATCAGTAAGAGGTTCTTGCCATTTTCTACCCAAGGGGTGGAAATCAGCCCCTGCTGAATAGGAGTTTTGTTTCCATGCCGCCCCAGAAGACTTAAAATAGAAATGGGCTCTTAGCACCAATCATCTTCACTGAAACTCCTTCTAGGAAGCTTCAGAAAAAGAGAGGGGGTGGGGGAGGCTGCCAATTGAGTTGATTCAGGGAGAACTTTCTCAAGCTATTGGCATATGGGGAGTCCCGCCAAGACTGACTGACCACATTCTTCATCTCTTTTCAGTTGGGTGACAAGGGCAGCCATTTCTCTAGGGAAGGTTTTGTACAGAATTATAGATGCACTGAGCTAGAAGAGAGATCAAGAGGTCTTCTAATTCATTCCCCTGCCTCTGAACCCTTCTTTATTCTTTATTCCTGAAATAATGTTTATAATTTCAGCCTTAAAATCTACAGAGCAGTAGACACCAACTTCTTTAGGGTTCTGGAACATCTTCTGAGGTCCTTCCTATTTTATCTTTAGTGTTGTCACTGGTAACTCTCCTATCCTCAGAGATACTTAGTATAATCCAGGTTACACAAAATTAGTTCTTTTCTCTTTTTCTTGAAGCTAATTTCCTAATCAATTTGTCGGGATGTGTGCTGTCTGTCCCAGTTACTCCTCTCAGCTGTGTCTGAATCATAGCTCTTTCAGAGCTGGAAGAGACATTAGAGGCTGCCTAGCTCAACTTAAATTTTATAGGTGATGATACGGAAGACCAGAGGTTGAAAGATTTGCCTAAGGTCACAGAGGTAGTAAGTGACAGAGCCGAGATTCAAACCCAGATATGCTGGTTCTAAACCTAGCACTTTTCCCACTGCACCACGCTGGAAAAGTGAGCCAAGACCAAAAAAGATAGAATGTTCTTCCATTTTTCATTAAAGAAGAGAATGAAGTGGATATGCTGTAAGCCACTGAGCTTGACTTTGATTTCTGGCAAAATTCTAGAACATATTATTTAAAGTAATGGCTAGTGAATATCTATTTATTTTAAATAAGCAGTGACCACAGATTCAGCATGACTTCATCAAGGATGGGTTATGTTAGCCTAATTTCATTTCCTTTTTCACAAGTTTACCAGACTGGACAAAATATCTCATGCTATCTTGTGAACAAGACGGAGAGATGTGTGTTCAAGGATAGCTGAGTTAGATGGATTCTGAGCTTGTTGAATGTCTGAACACAAAAAGCAGACACTGATGGTTCAAGACATTGATGGTTCAAGTCAAATGAGAATTAGAAAAAAACAAGGATTTTGACTTTGATTATCACCATTTTCTGCAAAAGCTTAACTGATATAAAGCTGTCATCACAATGTGGAGGCTAAAAGAGCCAAGAAACTTTAGCCAGGAAACATTTTTATCTCATTGCAAGCAAGAGCAATACTGGCTTACAATTCAAATTTATTGTAAAATATTATGTAAAGCACTATGGAAGATGATCCCAGAAGGTTATGAATAACATTATCTCATTAAACAGAGGACAGCAGTAGAACCAAAAACAAGGCTACAGAAAGTTTGGCGTATGATCTGAGTGCACCAATGATCTGAATATTGACCTAAAAGCATTTATAGATGAATCAATCAATAAACATTTATTAAGCACCTACTATATGCCAGGCACTGTTCTAAGTGCTGGGGATATAAAAAGATGCAAAAGATAGTCCTTACCCTCAAAGAGCTCATATTCTAATGAAGAAGACAATAAATAAACACATACAAGATGAATAGAAAATAATTAACAAAGAGAAGGCACCAGAATTAAGAGGGATGGGGAAAAGCTTCCTATAGAAGATGAGAGTTTAATCGGGACTCAAAGGAAGCCAAGGAAGGCAATAGGTGGAGATGAGAAGGGAGAACATTCGAGGCAAGGGAGATAAGAGAAAATGCCCAAAGCTGAGAGATGGAGTATCCCGTTTGTGGAATAGCAAGGAGGCCAGTGTCACTGCATCAAAGAGTATGTGGTGGGGAAATAAAGTGTAAGGAGACTAGAAAGGTGGGAGGGAACTAGGTTATGAAGGACTTTGAAGATAAAACAGAGAATTTTATCTTTGATCCTAAAGATGATAGGGAGCTACTACAGTATTGAGTTGGGGAGGTGACATGATCAGACCTGCACTATAGGAAAATAATGGAGAATGGAGTGGAGTGGGGAGATACTAGAGGCAGGCAGACCCACCAGCAGTCTCTCGTAATAGTTCAGGCACAAGATAAGGCATGGCAGCCTGTTCCAGCGTGGTAGCAGTGTCAGAGGAGAGAAGGGGACATGTTGTAGAGATGTTGCAAAAGTGAAATCAACAAGCATTGCAAAAGATTGAATATGGAGGTGGGGGAGTGAAAGATGGTGAGGGAGTCAAGGATGACTCCTAGGTTGCAAGACCAAGGAACTGGAAGGATGGTGTTGCTCTCTACAGTAATAGGGAAGGCATACAACAAGTAGGTGTAAAAATGAAATCAATTTCTATAATGTTTTTCTATAATTTCTATGATATTTTATTTTTATCATCAGTGTCAGAGGAATCATGACATTTTGGCCCTAACACTTCAGTCAATTATGTGCTATACAGGGAAATGTTTGGGGAAGATGACACAATTTTGAAATCCCTGTGAGGTTATTTTACAAAATATCACAGGCAGAGGAAGATACCAAAAGACTAAGGGAAAAGTACAAATGTCATTCTAAAAAAAAAACCCCAATAAAGGGAACACTCATATACCTACTCTCATATTGATAACATCTCTGTTAAACTGGTCTACATGTATATTGAGGGAATTTTAAATTAAAATATAAGATAATAGGCAGGCTTTCAGAAAAGAGTCTCTACAGTAGATCACATCTTTGTAGTCACACAATTGACCGAAAGGTCCTAAGAATACATTACTTTTTTGTGGATTACAAAAAATTAAAATTGACTCTATAAGGTAAAACATAACCTTTAAAGACCCTCCTCCAATACAGAATATCTTGTGTATACATGAAGATCATACAAGATTGTTTGATAAATGCAACTATGGAGACAATTGTTTAGTGACTTCCCAATTATTGCTGCCAACCAAAGCATAAAACAGGAAAATATATGCTCATCAAAGGTGTTTGCTATTGTCATGGAGGATGTCCTGAGCAATATTCAAATAGAAAAGAGATGGTGGTAAGATTCTCCAGATACTCTTGTTTGCAGATAATATTGTACTGATTGCATCATACCCCAACCATTACAGGGCTTCCTCAGTGAGATCCATTATTAATTAGAAAGGATCAGCCTAACAATCCACACAAGTAAACTAAATCAATGAAAAATATCTATTGTCCAGATTTTGATATGCATTGGATGGCCAGTCTACTAATAAAGTATTAATTGGGATAGGAACTGCAGATGGACAATGAGTTGGCCCTCAGAATTGAACAGGAGGCAGAGAGCAAGCGAGATCTCATTTGAGAAGTTGAACAGAGATTTTAATGATCTCAGGTTGTTCCCTGCTCAAAGACCCATTTTTTTTTCCACAAATATTCTCGTTGATGCTATGTGGTAAGAATCTTAGATCCACCACAGCCTCAAAAGAATCAAAGCTATGAATGCCACGAAAGGATAATAGATAGATAAAATGTGGGTAGTAGTAGACTGGAGTATATGTATAATGCCAAACTAAACTCAGGAAGTGGTGTTATGGATAACATTAAGGAAATGTGGGATTAGAAAAGGATGTAGAAGAGTAACATTAGGACAGCAAAAAAAAAAACCAAAAAAACAAAAAACAAAAAAAACAACACAGATGGACAAACTGAATGTTGCCTTGGCAGGTATCATCCATCTCCTCTCCATTTATATATGCAGCACCCTCATTCAAAACTTCATCTCCTCTCACCTGGACTATTGCAATAGCTTTCTAATTATTCTCCTTGCCTTCAGTATCTTTTCTTTCCAATCTATCCCCCATGCAGCTGACAAAGCATTTTCATAAAGTACAGTCTGGCCAAATCATTCAACTGCTCAAAAGTATCCATTGGTTCCCCATTGGCTCTAGGGTAAAATACAAACCTTTCAGCTTAGCATTACCATATAGCTTCAGTCTACCTTTCCAGGATCATCACACAATATTATTCTCCTTTACACATTTTATAATCCAACCAAAGTGGCCAATTTGCTGAGCCTCATACCCAACATTCCATTTCCCATGCAACATTCTTGTTTCCCATGCAGTGAATTTACTCTTTCCTCACCTCACTCTTTTAGAACCCCCAAGCTTTCTTCAAGGTTCAGCTTGTGATCTACCTCCTTCTATCTTCTTTATTGGTTACATTTTAAGTTCCAAACTATCTACCTCCCTCCCAACCTGCACTAAAAGTTCACCATTTGATGATCTACCTCTTAAAGAAAACCTGAGAAATTAGTGCTAACCCTCATTTCAAATTATCTTATTTTTACTTATTTGTTTATGTGTTGTAACCTCAAACATAGAAGCTCCTTGAAGGCAGAGACTATTTTTCATTTTTGCCTTTGTAGCCCTTGCACTTAACAAAGCTCATTGAACAAAGTAGATGCTTGTTGAATTAAATTAAACACACTATTCAAGGACCTCTTTCTAATCTCTCTTTTGCCCATTTCAGTTCCTTTTTTACATTTTAGTTACTTCTCCTTGAAGACTAGTAACTATCTCAGTGCATTTCATATAGCAGGGGTTTAATATAGATTAAATGAGAATGTAAAATGTTGGAAAGAGTATTTGCACCATTGAAATCATGGGTCCTTGACCTGAGAAGTATTCATTAGAAAAACTCATTACGTTTGGGAAGGAACGTAGTCCTTAGTGTTCCTTGTCTCATAGACATGAGCACTAGGCATGTGCTAGGCATAACATAGAATCAAGAATTACGTTAGTGAGTGATGAATTACATTAATCCAGATTTTCATAGGGCCCAATTTATTCCTTTTTGTTAAGTTACACATCTTTAGAAGTCACAACAGGGGGCAGCTAGGTGGCATAGTGGATAGAGCACTAGCCCTGGATTCAGGAGGACCTGAGACACATAACACTTATTAGCTGTGTGACTCTGGGCAAGTCACTTAACCCCCATTGTCCAACCACAAAAACAAAAAACAAAAACAAAACAAGAAGTCACAACATCAGCACATACAGAATTAATTGGCTGTGTACATCTGTTTGTCTGGAAGGTAGCTAAAGATTTATCAAGGGGAGAATGGTTAAATGTCTACCACCTAAAATTATGGCATAATAATCTTCAGCTCATATTCATTATGTGGTGAAAGCCTGAATCACAAGGGTAAGACTAGTTCTCTAGTGTGGAAGTTACCAGTCTTCCTATTCTGTATTTCCCAAAGATTCCCAGAGAGAATACTATGAAGAACACCATGATAACTATTTTATTCTGTTGTACTCTATTCTATTCTACTTTACTCTGTTTTATTCTTTTCTATTCTACGAACACTTAAGAAAGAGTCTAAAATCTTGCTTTTGGCTTTTAAAGCCCTTTATAACCTGGCCCTTTCCTACCTTTACAATCTTCTTACAATTTACTATTCATATACTCTGTGATCCAATGACACTGGCCTCCTTGCTGTTCCTCTCACTAGGTATTTCATTTCCTGACTCTGGAAATTTTTATTGGCTGTTTTTCATATCTGGCACTCTCCCTCTCTCCTCATTTGTGCCTGTTAGCTTCTCTGACTTCCTTCAGATCTCCCGTAAAAGTCCCACCTTCTACAGAAATCCTCTTTAATCTTGGTGTCTTCACTCTGAGATTATATATAATTTGTCCTGTATATATATATATTGTTTATATATAGTTGTAAGCATGTTGTCTTCTCTATAACACTGTGAGTTCCTTGGGAGCAGATATTTTGCCTTTCTTTGTATCCTCAGCTCTTAATACAGTGCCTGCCAGATAGTAGGTACTTAATAAATGCTAGTTGACTGACTACCACATACTCTGTTAGGTACTATAGATACAAAGACAAAAATTACACTAGATCCTACTTTAAAGGAGTTTAAATATTACTGGAAGGATAACAAAGGAAAAAAGGATTAAGCAAAGAGAGAAGGAGACAATAAATGTCTATTCAGCATATAATGGGGTATTATACTTTTTACATTTATTTTGAGTTCCTAGAACCAGATGATTAGCTTGTCTAATTTCCCAAGTTCTAGTAACCTCACTTTTAACCAATCCAGAATAGCTCCATTTATCTCTGCTGGATGCCTACAATGGAAAGACTGCTTTCTTGGCTCCTTACACATGTCCCAAGATGACTTTGGCTCTGGTCCACAATAACAGAGAAGGACCAGAAGCTCAACAGTAGGAATAAAAGCTTATAGTGACAGCCAAGTTCCCAGGTCTCAAGCCACAGGCTCAGAACCAGTAGCTCTGGTCATGGACTTATTAAATGGAATTAGTATGGATGGATGTTTGGTAGCCCCAGGTTCTATGTGCCCTGTCAGTCAAAATCTTTAAACCATAGATTATGAGCCCCAATGGATGTGTTTCATTCTTTACTAGTATACTAGATGACATACTTAGATCATAACAAAGGCAGTTTAATTAAATAGCAATGCAAATAAATAATAATAGCATGTTGCCTCCATAAACCCTAAAATGACTCTCCCACAAATATATACATACACAGTAGAAGGAATCGATCTCTAAGAATTATATATGGAAGATCCACACAGGTTGATCAAATGGGTATACATGCAGAAAACACTTGTAAAGCTATTCCAAACTTTTCAAGAGATGATCTTAAAAGGACTCAAGAAATAGCAGTATCCATCCTCCTTTTCTCCCTTTACAGGCAAAATTCATGACTAAATTATGGTCCTTGAATTAATTTTCATAAACTACTAGATATAGTCTTGAAATGTTTACAATCATTAAAGTAAAATGCTTGAATTCACAAAATAATCTGCCAAGGAGCACAGAATATATTTGATATAAATGATAGGTTGGAACATAATTTTCCTCCTTAAGAATCACACTGATTTTTGCATCTGGAGAGTCACTATTCATGAAATAAGTGAAGAGTTAATACATAGACCAAGTCTTTAAGAGGAAATATCTGTCCTAAAATCTGCTCATGTTTACATTGGAAAAACGCAACAAGTGTCATGTTTGAGAAATGGGCCAGAGCAAAATATCTGGGAACAGTTTGTCATTTCTCCAAATGTAGAGTTATAAGTGTGGATCACCAAACTTAAAATGTCCTAGCAGGAATAGGAATGAATGCTTTTTGTTGCTTAAAAAATATCAAATGTAGGGGACTAAATTTATAGTTCTTTAAATTAATTATTTAGTGAATCATTGCGATTGTTCACAAAATTGCTGACTTAAAACCACTGTAAATAACCCTTACTTCTTATATGAAAAACTACAGGAAAATTCTGGGGTTCCTTGTCCTTCCTTTCTTGGCTTATCAGCCTCTCCTTACTTGTCCACTCACTCTCTATGAGAATGACTAAATTAGAGTTGGTAATTACAGAATTTTAGAGTTGGGAAAGACCTCAGAGGCCATCTAGTTCAACTCATATAAGAAAAAGAATTATCACAGCAACACACCTCTTAAGCAGTCATCCAACCTCTTTTAAAGATTTCTAATGAGAAAAAACTCACTGTATCCCAAGACAATCCATTTCCCTTTTAAAAGTTCTAATTATTAAGACATTTTCCCTTACTTCAAGCCTAAATTTGTCTCCTTTGCTTCTGGTTCTTCATTCTGGGTCAAATTTTTCTTCTATATAACATCCATTCAAATACCTGAAGGCAGCTATCATGTCTCCTTTGAGTCTTCTTCAGAAAAAAAGAATTCCAATTTCTTCACTCAGTCATGGTGCCCTATAAGTCATGGACTCAAGGCCAATCACTTTCCTGTTCCCTGAATGTGCTTGATCTTAACCATGGCTTTCCTAAATTGCGATGTCTAGAACTAAACACAACATTCTAGATGTGGTCTGACCAGAGCAGAGATCAATAAAGTTATCTTCTCCTTATTCCAGGATTACGCCTTTACCTTCAGTCCAAGATTGCATTAGGGAGCCCAGGTTGCTATAGTAAGTTACCTTTTCTTAAAAGTACAGTAACTGCTTGGATACAGTGTTCAAGCAATTAGACATGTGGGAGAATGAATAAGTGAACCCCTAAAACAAGCTTATTCTTAATTATTTCAGAGTGATGGGGAAAAGGGGTGAGATGTTACTGTGATTTCTGAATGTTAAGGATGTCTGGGAATGTCCCATTCAATATGTCAAACATTGTGATCAGAGCACACAAATCAAAAATGCTATAAGCAATTACTCATCACCAAATACCAGTTTAGCTATTGAAGCTCTCAGATCTAGAATTGCATCAGTAGAACTCATTGCATCTTCAGGAGACAATAATTATAGTCTGGATTCATAATATCTTCAGATGATGATGATGATGAGGGTGATGGTGATGATAATGATAGCCTACTTTCATAAGGAGAAGGGGGAGGAGAGGGGTTGGATAATAGTAATTGTTTGTATTCATATGGCTCTTTCATAGTTTTCAAAGCTCTTTACATATATTACCTTATTTGATCCTCATAACCACCCTGTGAGGTAGGGCAGCTAGGTGGTACAGTGGATAGAGTGCTGGACCTGGAGTCAGGAACATCTTCCTGAGTTAAAATCTGGCCTCAAATATGTATTAGCTGTATGCCTCTAAGCAAGTCATTTAACCCTTTTCCCCTCAGTTTCCTCATCTATAAAATGAACTGGAGAAGGAAATGGCAAACTACTCCAGTATCTTTGCTAAGTAAACCCAAAATGGGGTCACGAGAAGTCACACACAATTGAAACTACAGAACAACAATGAAGTATGTACTATTATCAACTCCTTTTAAAGATGAGAAAAATCAGACTCTGAGAGGTTAAGTTATTTGTCCAGGGTCATGTAGCTCATCAGTGTTTGAGAAAGAACTCTAACTCATACCTTCTGTCAAGTCAAGTGCCTTACCCATTATGCCAGGCTGCCTGATATGTTAGTATGAGCTATCATCCCATTGATCAGACACCATGGTTTACCATGTACCATAGTGCATGGATTTCATTTCCCTCAATTACTTGGCACTTCATTTGTAAAGCTCCTAATACATATTACATGATCTTCACCTTCTAATTTATCTAAATATAAAATAGAACAGACAGTATTTTATGTATCTCTCAAAAGGCCACAGAGTAACCTTTCTATGCTACTGGAGTGCCAGGTGAAGTTCCATTCAATTTGATAAACATTTATTAAACAACTACTGAGTGAAAGACACTGTTCTTAGCACTGAGAATACAATGACAGAAATGGAAATAATATTTGCCCAGAAGGAGCTTCCATTCTACTGTAGCTCATTGAAATGTAAGTAACTTAGAAAGGGTTTGGGGGGACATGTTTTCATCTGTGACCCAAAGGGCACAATGGCCCTAGATGTCCAGGATGATAATGATCTTGTCCCTTACTCAGAGAGCTATGTAGTTTTCAAATTGGCTAAAAGAGGTTGGTTAAGTAAAAGACATTCTAGTTTTCTCTAATTAATATCATTAAACTGCAAATTGTAATGTAACCTTTGGTAGTGCCCACTTATTAACAGTAACAGTTTGATAGAAGTGCCATCGAGAAAAGAGCAGCCCTGGGCATGTGATTCTTCCTAGTATGTTGACATACTCAATGGCAGAGAAGAAGACATAGGAAAAAGCTAATCATGGTAATTTATTTTACAACATGCTCTCAGGAAAGCACTGCTAAATTTGGCAAATGATTGTGCTTTGGAGAAACTGTCATTTTTTTTTTTTCCATCTTAAATGGAGAGGGCCTTCTACTGAAACAGTAAACAGCCTATCTTCACTTTGGCCTGACCAGAGAGCTAGTTGACTCTTGGTTGAGAAGAACTATCAATGCATAAATGGATGAATGAATATGAAAGCATTCATTAAGCACCTACTCTGTGCCAAACCCTGTGCTAAGTACTAGGGATACAAATATCAAAGAAGAACAAGTCATCACCCTCAAAGAGCTTTCATGTGAATGGGAGAGACAACATAAAGAGGAGAATGGTAGCCATGGTGAAGTATTTTGATTAGGAAAATTCCGAGGATGGTGAGTGGAGCCACTGGGGTGTGGATTGATACATTCTTTCCAGTAGCAAGGGCAGTATGATAGCTCTACCATTTGAACTTACTTATGAAGGTAGGTGCCACAACTAGGAAGTGTTACCCACAAGGCACCACATAACAAACCTGAGGCAAGTTGCATGCAAATCAATTCCAATTAAAGGGGAGGAGAGGAAAAGATTACAGAATATTGGGATAAGGCAGCTGCAATAGAAGCTCTCACAGTGCTAGTGGGTAGGGTACTAGATACAACCTTAAGACAAGAAAACAGAGACCCTTCCTTGGACAGTAGTGCAAGGCTGCTAGGGAGGTCATAGGGATGAGGAAGAAATAGGATACAGCAGAGGAGAAGCTCATCACAGTGGTTATCCTGTAATTTCCTGTTTTAACTATTCTTTTTAACTAGGTGCTAAGCTCTGTGATTTCTAGCTCCTGAATAATAGCAAACACTGGCAGTGCCTCTTCTAAATTTAGCATCTTGGGGCAAAGCCCTGATGAACTTACCCTAGTTACACTTCTGTGAAGATTCTTATGGATTTTCTTCTTTTGAAGTGCCAAAGAATTCCATGATGAATGGCATAAATACTCACACTGGTATAACACAGTGCCTTGAACCCAAAATATGCTGTGTTCATTTATGTTTACTGAAAGCATTTCTTTAGCAAACTCTTCTTTCTCATTTTCAAAGAATCCTTCTCAATTCAGTTCAACCAAACATCTATTAAATATCTATTATGCATAAAGCCCTTTCCCCTAATTATCTTTCTACTCAATTATTATTGTTGTTGGCATAGTATAGAAGATCCTTCTGCTAAGGGATTCTGGATATGTCTGAGCCAGTTCCAAACATCCACCAATCTTTTTAAACCCTGGGAAGGAATCAAGAAGTCATAGATCCTGCATGAAATTACTATTAGATACTAGAACCTGTACTATTAGATGTTAGAATAGATCCCCCTCAATTCTAGTGCCTTCCCTCTGTTGACTATCCTCTATTTGTCCAGTTTGTTCGAGCATAGTTCTTTGTATGTTGTCTTCCCCGTTAGACTGAGAGTTCCTTGAGATCAGGGACTGTCTTTAAGTTTTCTTTGTCTTTCCAGCCTGGTCCCTAGCAGATGCTTGAGAAATGTTTATTGATTAGCTGGTGATTCTATGTTCTACTCTCCTTCCAACTACCAAGGGGTCATCAGCTGTTTATGATTTGTGGCTCAGTTGCTTAGGTTTATCACTCCTATTCTTGAGAGGTGGAAAAAAATGGAAGTCCTATGGAGGGAGGGACCAGAGAAATCACTTCTGCCCTTGGGCCCTTCTTGTAGGTCAAAGAAATTGACTGTAAAAATATGCCTATAACAGAATAATATAGTTGAATATACCCTAGATTGTGGTGTGTCCCAAGAACAGTTTCTGTCTCAGGAGCAAGGATTGTGATGACCTGGCTTCAAATCTCGGCTCTGTACACTTGTTAACCACATGACTATAGGAAAATCAAACTTCTGTGTCTCATTCTTCTCATTTGTAACCTAATGATAGCTGATACTTACATAATCCTTTAACATTTGCGAGTTACTTTCCATGTACTATCTCATTTGATTCTCACAATCCTGTACGGGAGGAAGTACAGGGATTATTATAGATGAGGAAACTAAGGGTCAGACTTGGCCCATGGTCCCTCGGTTGAGGCTACATTCAAATTGTGTCTCCTCTGACACTAAGTTCAGTCCTCTTTCCATTACACTATCAGGAAGTAAAACAAAATTATCTCTCAATTTACAGAAGATATATGTCCCTAAGGGTGAAACAGACCAGGTAACAATTTCCTTCTTAACCTGAGTATATATTACATGGCTATGTTTATATATTTTATTATATATTTTTGTACATATAAATATGTATATATATATGCACAAAATACTTTTAAATTTAATTTGCATTGTTGACATTTTTCTCCATTCATTTCTTAAATTTAGACTCAACAAAACAATAAATCAAGGTCTGATTTATGGCATTTGCTGATTTCAGAGGTATAAATGCCCACACTAAAATTTTAACATTTAAAAAATTATATTATAAGTTTAATTTCTAGCAAACTGGTTGGAGCTATTTCCAGCATATTTTCATCAGTGCACAGTTCACAGAAGTAAGGCTTCTACCAAGCAGTGTTTTTTCCTTAGTTGTCTGTATGTGCTCTAGGAAATTCCATAGTATATAATTTGGGGTTTGTCTCTTAAAGTAAAGCAAATCCAATTTAAAAAAATCAATTAATAACATTTAGCACCTAAGATATGTAAGGCACTGCGCTGTTAGAGGCAACTAGGTAGTGATAGATTTGGAGTCAGAAAGACCTCAGTTTGAATCCTGCCTCAGACACTTACTAGCTGCATAACCTAAGGAAGTCATTTAACCTCTTAATGTCACCAGGTAATTCCAGAAGACTGTAAGCTGTGATGCAGGTGCTGATCTGTGTGAGTAGAGAGAGTTTCCTTACTGGAAGATCCCTGAAATCACAGGTCTGGTGGGGGAAAAAAATGAAATGTGATAGAAAGTTAGGTAGAAGTCAAATTGTGGAAGGCTTTAGATGCTAGGATCAGTATTTGTTTTTTATCCCATTAGCAATAGGGATCCACTAAAGATTTATGAGTAGAGAAATGATACCGTCAAAGTTCTATTTTAGGAAAATCAGTTTGTCAGCTATGAAGGACAGAATGGAGGAGAGTCTGGAAGCAGAGAGATTGATTAAAGATTGCAATAGTCATGGGAGAGGTCATGTGGACTTGAACTGGGACAGTAACTATGTAAAGAGGACGAAGGGGACTGAGCCAAGAGATATAGAGGCAAAATCTACAAGATTTGGCAACCAATTAGATAGAAAGGATGAGGGACAGAGAAAAGTCAAGAATGACATTGTGGCTACAAAACTGGGCGACTAGAAAGATTGAAGCATTCTCCAAAGAAAGGGAAATTTGGAAGAGGGGTAGGCTTGGGAGGAATATAATTAGAGTATCTCTTTACCTTTCTGTTTCTTTGTTATTCCTCCCAAACTATTCCCTTATCCCTCATTGGCAGTTTTTTTATTTTATTTTAAAGTATATCCACTTCTTTGGGTAAGACCAGAACTGCTTCTAGTCTTTTTATGTATATCAGGAAAATGAAGTCAGTACAAGTAGGCATGGGTGTCTTGGAAAACATGTAACACTTGTTGGTATCTGTTACAAGGAATCCACAATGTGACATTTATAAAACCCCAGGGAAAAGAGCATTCCATTAAAGTTGTACCAATGACCCCAAGAAAGTTAAGAGAAAGGCCATTTATTATAATGTGTGAATTGAACTGATCTGATAGCAATAGTAGGTATTGCTTCTCAAATTCCCTACACTTATACATGCCTTGGACAGTTTTCTGGGTTACTTCCCTTCCTTCTGTAAGATTTTGAATTTTGAATTTGCTCTTTCATTTCTCATATTTTCATTTTCTGACTTTTTGTCCACTTTCTTCCCTACAACCTCCACCTACTTTCTCACCTACACACAGTAAAATTGCTTCCCCAGCTAATTGCCAGAATATGTCACAAGAAGACTCAGGAAACAAATGTCAACCTCAGCATTGCTCAATGAAGCCTTAGTTTGTTTTTCTTTCAGATTCCCCTCACCCTTTCTCCTTCTCTGCTCCCTATTTCCACCCCTCCCCAAGCTGTAATGATCTACCTCCCCTCAGCATGTTTGATCAAAGCCTCTTTTATTGTACTTCTACCTTGGAGCTTTCTCTTAAGTCCGAAAATCCACCTCTAGGAATCCTTTTCTTCACCCAATCAGTTCTGAAATTCTTTCTTTTAAAAAAGCCTTCACTGACTAATTAGAACAGAGACAATGCAGTCTTTCTTGCCTTGTCCTGCCTAAACAAGCAACCATTTATTTATTTTAGGTGCAAGATCAATGTTTATCTTTTTTTTTTTTTTGATTGGTTGGTTGGCCATTGTCAGTATTGGCCATCTCAATTTGTAAGCTCCTAAAAGTTAAAAACATGTCCATTTAGAATGGTTTATGCATAGGGCTCAGAGATGTAAGTGACTTTAGAGATCATCTAATCCAACTCCTTAGAGATCTTCAGTGACTTCCCCAAGCACCCTGAATTCTGGAAATCAGCAGTCATGATACATATACATATCCTCTAATTTCAAATCAAATATTCTTTATACCGCACAATGTTGCACCTCAACACTAGCATCAGACAAGATGTAGAGACATTTTAATCCTTTTTGGTGTTGCTGATGGCAGTGGCGATGTTGACCATAGGATGACGATGACAACGATGATGGTGATGATGATGGTGGTGATGGTGATGATGATGATGATGATGATGATGATGATGATGGAGTGAGCCAGCCTTTGGACCAAAGAGCTTTTACATTTCTTCATTCATTCACTGACTTATTCATTCATTCACTCACTCACTCCTTCATTTATTCACTCATATGATCATAAAACTGTGGGACCTTAGAGGTTATGTAGTCCAAATACTTCATTTTGCAAATTAGGAAAGAAAGTAGAAGTGACACAACATCACATATGTAGTAGGTGACTGAGTTGGGATTGGAACTCAGGTCCCTTGACTCCAAATCCAGCACTCTGTCCACTGTGCCCTGCAGCCACTCAAACTTTGCTTACCTGTATTTCTTTATTACAAGGTAGATTTCTATTGGTGGGAAGGAAGAGAGGGGATTGGGAAGTGACAGCATTTTTTAAAAAGCATCAAAGCATCATTTTCAAAGAAAAGGAAGTGATATTTGAGTATTAGGCCAGGTAGGCTTTGGCTAGGGAGTTGGAACAGCAGGTGCAACATATTTAAAAAGAGCACATTCAGGGGAGAGGAGGCTGAACTGACTTGGACCAGAGGCTTAATGGTAAGAAATAATGGGAGAGGTTGGACAGGGAGCATAAGATCAGGTTCTGAGTGAGGTAATTTAAAAAAACAAAACAAAACACAAACAAACAAATAGGACTGCCAGGTTTCTGAAACAAAGATGCTTGGCTCTTAGGATTGACATGTTCTCCAAGTAATTTACCCATACAGACTGTCTTAGCTTTTGACTTAAACTCTCTCTTCAACATGAAACCTAAAGATACAGGTTTAGCAGCTCAAGAGTTATTATTAAGCACCAAGAGGAAGTTGCTTTGCTTGGCCCCTATGTTGCTAACCTCATCACAAGTCACAGTATTTCTTCCCTGCCATCTCAGGAAGACCAAAACCTCTATTCACGTGGCAGTCTCAGCTTGGATGCTGCTAGTGCTCTTTCATTTTTTTCTTTCTCTATCTTTGAGGCTGAAAGGAACTCATGGTTCCCTCATGGAAAAACCAAGCACAACCTCTCAAGGACATCTTGAAAACTTTTGTTCAACTGGCACCAAAATGATTTTTTAAAAAATCTTTTGTTAAATGAACGTGATTTCAATTCAGATCATGCAAGAACTTTCCATTCATTTGCTGCAGATGTTAATGGCACTTTCAAGGCCAGAGCTCCCCCCTTCTCCCCACCATCCTCCTCCCAGGGCTGCTTAGGAGAAAAAATAGAAATAGTTGTCCATTTCAGATGAGTGGAGTAAAAAGAATTACTTAAAAAACAAAACAAAACAAAACAAAAATTCCTGCCTCAAGAAAATGTTTTATTTGTATGGATAGTGGAAGAACTTTTTCAGCCACTGACTTTAGATTTCTAATGTACGACCCACCTAGTTTGTTCATCAAAACATCATATGATAATGTTTAGTCTAGTCTCAATTATTTGAAGTGTCATATTAAAAATAACTGAGGAATGATTCTGTTTCTTGGGTAGAGTATTTATTAGAATGCCTCATAGTCTTTGAATGGCTCATGCCCTTTGGAATTTAAATAAAAATGTGGTATTGTTCTAAAATATTATTTATTCATCAATAAAGTTTGAATTATGATGGAAATATTTGAGAATACACAGTCTTTATTTCCAGAAGATGAAGAAGGTAGTGAGAAGCCTTAGCATTTTGGCATCAGATGATCCACACTGAAGAGCTGATGATATGGAAGAAGGTGTAAAATGGCCCAGATGAAGGCTAATAATAACTGCAACAGGGACAACTGACATTTATATGGTGCTTGAAGGTTTGCAAAGTCCTTTATATCATTAGATTGACAGCTCCTTGAGAGTAGGGACTATCTTTTGCCACAGTGCCTGGCACATGGTAGGCGCTTAATAAATACTTATTGACTAACAATACGTTATATTATTTGAGCCTTACAACAACCTTATAAAGTAGGCACTGCCAGTATAATTATCACTATTTTACAAGTGAGGAAACTGAGGAACAAGAATAACAAGGAACTTGTCTACAGTCACATAGCTAATAAGTGTTGGAGGGAAAAATGGAACCAGATTTTCCTGAATCTTAAATTTATCATTTTTATGGACCATATCATGCCACTTTTATTGACTGCTTGCAAGTTACTATGCCAGCCCTGAAGAACTAAAAAATATGAGGAAAATAGTTACTGTCCTCAAGGAGCTGACCATTTAGGACAGGAGTTAAGATAGATACACATGTAATTATAAATCAGTGTAGAATTTACAATTATATCCAATGAAGGGGATGGGGAATACAGGAAATGTGAAAGGATAAAGAAAATTTTTGTGAAGAAAATGGCATTCAAAATAGGCCTTGAAAAATGGGAAGTATTTTGACAGAAATAGAGGGGGGGGGGAAGTGAGAATAGAGGCACGATATTTCATTTGAATGGAATAATATCAACAAAAATATGAGGTGGGATTGGGTAGGGTAGGGGTGGGGAACCTGTGGCTTCAAGGCCACATGTGGCCTTCTAGGTCCTTGGGTGCAGCCTTTTGATTGAGTCCAAGTTTTGCAGAACAATTCCTTTTATTAAAGGGATTTGTTCTGTGAAGTTTGTATTCAGTCAAAGGGCTGCACTTGAGGACCTAGAGGGCCACATGTGGTCTCGAGGCTGCAGCTTCCCTACTCCTGGGGTACAGCATCTTCAATGAGCAGGTATTTCAGTATGTCTGAATTGTAGGGTATTAAAATAGTACGCAGAACCTACAATCTAAGAATTCAAATAAGTGATTTTTGTGGATTCATTTTGTATTTTACTTTAATGAAACCACTGCCCTTGACTGGTATCTGATTTTCCAGGTTTTTCTAAGTAAATCTAGGTTTTTCTAAGTTTTTCGTCAGGTCATCAGCAAAAAGGAATAGTTTTGTCTTCCCTTTCTCTATCATGTCTTTAAATTATTTCTCTTGTTTTATTGATATTGCTAGCATTTCCAGAATTCTGTCACATAGTAGCAGGGAAAGAAGGTATTTTTGTTCTAATTCTGTATTTTTTGGAAAGATTTTAGTGTTTTTTTCTTTGTATATAATACTAGATTTTGCTTTAAGATCTAAATTATTTATCACTTACAAGTAGTCCTTTTATACTTATACTTTGTATGATATATGGATTAATACACAATGAAAAAAAGAGAAATCAAGCATATGTCACAACTACAATGATGTAAATGAAAACAACACTAAAATGCAGCTGAATTCATATCAGTCACCAAATATTTATCAAGTTCCTTCTATATGTCAGGCACTATCTCCTAGATGCTGGGGATACATATGCAAAGAATGCAGTAATCCCTACTTTCAAAATCATAATGAACAATCATGGTTGAAAGGAAGAAATGGTGAGGCATATTTCCCTTCTCTTGGTAGAGAGGTAAAAGACTATGGATGTGGGATATACCATACACTGTCAGATGTGGGTGCCTGGTTGATCATTCTTTCTTAACTATTTTTCATGGTTATATAGCACAAATCAATGTGAGGAGAGGGAGGTGTACTGGGAAATTACTCTTGTGAGGAAAATGCATCTAGCTAGCTCGCTAGCTATTATCTAGCTATCACTTACTGTTGTCCACATATCTGTCTACCTATCTAGTTAGCTAGTTGTTTTATTTTAAACCTAAACATAAAACAGTGATTCCCAACTTGTGGACCTAGAAAACCTGAGGAGCCTCAAGGTCCACAAATCCACATACCACACGTTAAAATTTCATCTTTATTTAGCCATAACCAAGAATGAACTACAAATCAGTATGCTAAATAAGTAAATATACAAAACAAAATAAGTCTAATACGTATTCATATTACTATTTTTCAAATGTATGTAGGCCAGGAATTCTTTTCTGCATCATGGACTCCTTTGGAATTCTGCTAAAGTCTATGGACCTCTTTTCAGAATAAAAGTTTTAAAAAATTGAAGGAAATGCTAAATTTCAGTTACAAGTTAATGAAAATAAAGATATAATTCCTTTTATCTATTTCATATCTTTCATCTCATCTATTTCACAGGCCTTCTAAATTCTATCCTAAATTCTATCTATGCCTTAGGGATCCATTTGCAACCAAGTTAAGAACCTTCAACGTAGATAGATATTAAAGGAAACCATATCATAGTGGAAAGAGTGCTACATTTGGAATCAGAGGGGCTGTGTTCAGACCCCAGGTCCAACACTATATGCAAACTATTTCACCTTTTGGGCTCCGTTTTCTGATCTGCAAAATGAGAGGACAATACGTCAAATTACTTCTAAGATCCCTTCTAGCTCTAAATCAGTGATCTTGAAATTAAAGAAACACAAGTTTATTTTTAAAAAACTGAATTCAGAGTAGCTTTTTGCCATTAATTTTCCCTCCTAATCAACTGATACTAATAGCACAACTACCACCATGCAGAGGTCCAAGAAATCTTTAGATATTAATAAAAACATATTCATCTTCATCTGGTATCTCAAGTCAACAACATATCTCAAACTAAGCTTATCATTCAACCTTAACATCCCTCTCCTTTTGACTTAACTATTTCTGTCTGTGGCACCACTATTCAAATGGGAATACACACACACACACACACACACACACACACACACATATGTATATACAGTGCTTTTCACCTTAAAACACTGTATAAATGATAGCTATTATTATTATTATAATTATTATTAATTACCCAATTTCAGGTTTGAAACCTTGGTGATACATTTGTCTCCTTCCCCTCCTCATTCTGTTTCTCTCTGTCATACACACAAACAACACACACTTTCTTATCTTAACAGTTGCCAAGTCCTTTCACTTCCACATCTGTGATCTCTCTCCTGTCTGTCTTCTTCTTTATTCTTATTGCCAATAACCCAAGTAGAGCCCCTCCTTACCATCTGCTGAGGCTATTAAAATGGCATCCATTTAAGTTTGCCCATCTCCACTTAGTGTTTTCTTCAATCATTTCTTTCTAAGGCATTCAAACCAATCTTCCTTATATGTAGGTCTGGTTGCATCACTACTCTACCAAAACATTGGGGATGGCTCCCTATTACCTTTTGAATAAACTTCAAACTTCTTTGAGAGACTCCACAATCAGGCATCACCCTTCCCTTCCAGTCTACCATACAGTTTTACTCTCTTCCTGGGGCACACAGTACACTTCATGCCTTGACTCACTGTTTCTTATACTCAGATTTTTTTCCTCTTTCTCCTCTCCTCTTAAATTTCTACTTACAACATGAACGCCTAACTCAAATGACAACTCTTTTGTGAAGTCTTCCCTGGTTTCCCCTTGAGTAACACTTTTATACCTCTCTGGTACATTTGTCATATAATATTGTGCTAGTTCTTTGTTTTTGAGTTTCCCCAAAAGATTGTAGGCTCTATGAGGGCCTCCCAACTTAAAATATATATCTCCCCCAAAGCCCAGTGTTCTGTACACAGTGGGTTATATTACATGAAAATACATTCAATATTTGTTGAATAAATGAATTTGTTGAACAAAAAAAATTTGTTAAATAGTTGGATGCATGAATGAATGAATGGAAATTGAATGATAAATTTTAGTGGGTGTTATATTCTTCATCTTGGGTTTTTTTTTTGGGGGGGGGTTAGGCAATGGGATTAAGTGACTAGCCCAGAGTCACATAGCTAGTGAGTGTTACATATCTGAGGCCATATTTGAACTCATGTCTTCCTGAGTCCAGGGCCAGTGCTCTATACACTGCGCCACCTAGCTGCCCCTATAGAGGAGATTCTTATTTCAAGTTACTGTGATTCTAAATCTGACAACCTATGATTTTATATATGGGAGCAGTGCGTGATAAGATGGAAACATATTCTGGAGAACCTTACATGGTAGAATTTTATTCAGTAGGTGGTAAAGAACAACTAAAGTTTTATTGTTTGTTTTTTGCTTTTGTTTTTTAGCTGGGGATTGCAATGACTAGAGCTATGATTCAGGAAGATTATAGTGGCAGTTGATAATACAGACTTCACTGGAAAGGAATAGACTAGTTATGATTCCATTGTTGTTGGCTCATTTTTTTTTATCAAAGATTTTAAACTGATATCTAAATAAATTCTGTTGAACTTTGTTTAATTGGGCCTCTTGAATGATCCAAAAGGCTTTTGTTATTACATTTTAAGGACAAAGAGGATAAATAAAGGAAAATGACTAATATGAGGAAAATATTTTCATGTTATATCTCGGGGTCTATATGTATTTAGTACAACTTGATTCAACAAAGACATCTTTGTGTAGAACGTGTAACATTATACATATTCTATGACAACTATTGGTACTTAGAATGCGGGGCTGGGGAAACTTCAATATTTAGGAAAGATTCAGTTATATTTAGAATACTCTGTTTTCTCTACTATGTAGCCCAACTCCAATCTTTCACCAGGGTGTGATAACTCTGGGTTCTTAAGGTCTACGTCAATGGAGCATATGCTCTGGCAAGTCATACCAAAGAGAAAAGGGCTGAAGCCCAAGTCCAGCAATAGACTGTGTGTGTCTGTGGCCTCAGAACCAGCCTGGCTTAGTTCACAGAGTCCAAGGATCTTTGTGCTTACTACCTATGTGACCTTGAGCAAATTACTTCATATCTGTGGGTCTCAGTTTCCTCATCTGTTAAATAAATGAAGGAGTTGGACTAAATGGCCTGTATGGCCCCTTCTAGCTCTAGAATTACTATCTTCAAAGGGAAGCTAAGCATCAGAGGGGCTGGCTGCCCTGGTTTTGATCTGAACTAATGAAGGGAATACTTCATTAATGTCATCCCATCTTTCAGAGAATACTTTATTTAGCAAGGCAGAAAAGTACACTAATTTATTTTTGAAAGATTTTTGAGAAGAATTATTTAAAAAAAAATTGTCTGGTTTGTAAACTCAGATCAGAACCTCCCATTTGCATGGCATTTTGGTTGAGGTTTAACCGTGGTATTCTAACTCTGAGTCCTATCCTGACGGCAAGCTCATGACACAAGATTCTTAAAGGCCATGGAAGCATATAAGCTGACATAGAAATCCAATTTAAACTCTACGAGATTCTATAATTCTGGAAAGGCTTCAAGCATGGTCCTGGTGGTGGATTGTGTTCATTGTCTGAAAACCAGCTAAGAGCTAAGTACAGGCAGGTTCATCACCAGGAAGATGACCACAGGAGGATGAACCCTTTGCTCACTGTAACACAACAAAACAGAGGTCAAATATGAAATAGCCTTGAATTGTAGGCAGACCTCTTCTGCTTCTTCCTGGACCATGATGGATTGGCAGTTGAGGGTACTAAGAATGCCACAGTTCTTAGATTGCCTATAAACATTTAATGATATTGTCAATGTGAGATTCTTGTCCAGTAAACAGTTAGTTGACTTGCTACTTGAGTAATTAAACATAAATACTGCCATCCTTGTTAAATGGAAGCTTCTAGGCTTGACAGCCTTACAAGTTCTCCTGAGAAAGGCAAATTAAGGGAGTTTTTTGATTTGGAGCTATAAGTATCCTTAAGAGTTCGTCTGGTCTGGTCCATGCATTTTTATGTATGAGAAGAATGAAGTCCAATGAGGTTCAGTAAGTTATGGAAAGCCAGTATTCTTTTTCACTATATTCTACAGCCTCCCTCCATGCGGGAAATTGGTGGAATCATTCAGTGGCCCAAAGCAACAAAAAACAGCATTTAAGGGAATTATTGGTGAACTCACCTGGTAGTCTTGCAGCTTTGAGCATAGGAGAAAGTGGGGAGGAGACAGAGAGGGGGGAGCCCATCAGTTCACTCTTTCTAAGGTCCTCCATTAATTCAGTTTATATTACATCAGCAGTGAACAGCATCTGTGATCCATTAGAATGTAAGCTTCTTGAGGACAAGGACTGTTTCATTAATGTCTTTATATCTCCAGTACTTAGCATAGTGCTTGGCACTTAATATGGCACTTAATAAATACTGGTAGATTAATTGATTCATCAAATGCCTTGTGGAAAAAAAAGCAAAAGATTCTACCTTCCCGAAGACTAAGTTGCCAAGCATAAGAGCCAGTTTGTTTTTAAAGTCAATTTAGAATTTAAATAAGGTGTAAAACCAGAAAGTTGAAGTAGTTAGCACATCAAAAGTCAATATCATCTAAATAACAAGAGTTGGGGCAGCACCAAATAGATGAAAGAAGGTTAGACTTGGAATCCTGAAATCTGGGTTAGAAGCTGGCTCTGATGTTTACTGAGATTCAGTTTCCCTTTCTGAAAAACCAGGCTGATAATACTTAATCACTGTTTCATTTTTTTGTCTCTATCCCCAGCACTAGCACAATGACTGGCACATAGTAGGTACTGAGAAAATGCTTAATGATCAGATGAATAGAATAACAAGAAAATAACATAAGAAAAAAAAATTTAATTAATGAGAAAGAGAGACCATAAATGTCTGATTTGTGTCCTATCACACCTGAGTTGTGGCAGGGAAAGAGTCTGGTAATTTTTCAAAAGCTATGTAAATGTGAATTCTTCTTACACACAATCTTAGCATGAAGAGGCCTAACTTTAAGTAGCTGTATCTACATTGTTTTACCACCCCTATGGCTAGTCCATTTTGTCAAATGAGTTAAAAAACAAACAAAAAATAAACAAAAAACAACTGGTTTACCTAACTGGGAATAACAAAATCCCAGTCACACCTAGATCACAAATGTATTAATTCTTAGTGTGTCAGAGCTAAAAATGGGTTTAAGGATTAGACCACATAAGGATTAGTTGAAGGAACTAGGGAAGTTTGGAGTGGAGAAACAAAGTCTTACTAGGGGAAATGACAGCTACCTTTAAGAATTTGAAGGGCTGTGACACGTAAGAGGGATTACACTTCTTCTGCTTGGCCCCAAAGGGAAGAATGAGGAATTAGGGAAGTTTCAGAGGTGCAGATTTGGGCTTGGCTTAAAAGAAGCACTACCTAAGAATCAGGGCTGTTACAAAAAGGAATGGGTTGCCTTAAAAGGAAGTAGGAGTTCCCTCTTGCTGGAGGTCTTCAATCAAAGACTGGATAATTGTCAGTAACAGAGAGGATATGCCTGTTTAGGTAAGGGTTGGACCAAATCATCTCTGAGATAACTTCCATCTCAGAAAATCTGAAATATTGATGAAGATATTGGAACTCAGAGATGTTTAATTAAAAGTATGTAGAGTAATATTTTAACAATCACTGTCCTATGGAATGGTGGTGGTACAGAAAGCCTTTATGACTTAATGTCAAAGAAATCTTATATAATGATGGATCCTCAAATTCCTTTATATAAAACTTTTTCAATATAAATTGTATTTTTATATTTACTGACAAGTATAAGGATTCAAATATCTTTTGACCGCTAGGATTAAAGATAAAATCCTTCTATTTGGCATTTAAAGTTCTTCACCATCTGGCCTTTCTTTTGCCTCTCCAGTTTCCTTACACATCAAACACTGCAGACTAGTCATACCAGTCTACTTACTCTCCCTCCTGCATGAAACTTCATCTTTAGTTCATGTATGTCATTCAGCTGGTTGTTACTCATGCCTGGAATTCTTTCCCTCTTCTCCTCCACTTCCTGGAGTCCCAAGTTTTAAAATTTGGCTCAGGTGCCACCGTATGCAGAAGATGTCTGTCTGGTTCCCTTCCCGTGCCTTCCTGTGTAAGGCTGCCTTGTCTCTGCTTTGTATGTGCCATGTTTTTGTTGTCTTGTCTGATAGAATATAAAAGTACTTGAGGGCAGGGATGTTTTTTGTCTCTGTCCCCAGCACTAGCACAATGACTAGCACATAGTAGGTACTTAGAAAATACTTAATGATCAGATGTATAGAATAACAAGAAAACAACATAAGAAAAAAATTAATTAATGAAAGAGACCATAAATGTCTGATCTGTGTCCATCAATTTCTGCTATTTATGGTTAACCCCCAACCAAAAGATGTACATATGAAATTTTATATAGTAATGACCAAACTATCCTGCTTTAGTTTTTACCTCCCACAAAAAAAATAAATAAAAACTGTACTAATCACTAATCCATAGTAGAGCAAACATGCACTTAGCAGCATGTAAATGATCCAAATAAGAAAATTAACATCAAACATTTTAGATCTGATTTAGGGCAGTTAACCATGAAAAGGTTAGGATTAGTCCTGCAGTCTACCTACAGATTCATTTCTTCATCTGTAAAATGGGAAAATTATCTGAACTGATGATGCTTAAAAATCATATTACTTACTACTGAGTTGTAAATAGGAGCTGTCCAAGGTTTTCTTTAGCTATGCTTTTCTGAAAGACATGATCCAGAGAAGAAATAAACTGCCTTGGTATTGTGGAGTAAACCTCCAAATTCATGTTGTCCTCTTTGCTGGAATTATCCCAGTACATTGAATGTTTACTCTGTTTTGAAAGGTCTAATAGGAAAAATATAGTTTCTATAGTTCTATAGTTCCTCGTAGCAAACCCTCAAAATCTAGAGAGGTTGAAGAACTCATCTTTCTAGTCAGGAGAAACCCAAGCTCAAAACCTGCCTCTCACTCTCGCTATGTAATCCTAGGTAAGGCACTTAATTCTCAGAACCTTAGTTTCTTCAACTGTAAAATGGGGATAGTACACCTGCTAAACCTACATCATAGGGATGTTGTTAGGCCAATATGAAATATGAAATGGTATATCTAAAGCACTTTTTAAAACTTCTTGTTAATATTATCATCACCATTCCTCCTGCTCCTGTATGAATATTTGCTTAGATTCTATCAAGGAAAATGAGGACAATCTGGCTTTTAACCTTGGTTTTGTAATTCTTGATATGCAGCTAGAGTATATACATATGCATATTCTAAATATATACATATATATATATATATTCATTCTAAAGGAGCAACCAAGAAGCATTCAATGTAATCTGTCTCATTTTTCCAAACTGATCTCCAAGAACCTTCTTAGTATTAGGTCTCACAGAGTGCCTGAAAAATAGTAGGTACTTAATACATGCTTGTTGAATTGAATATGTATTTTCAGTCTTTTGTAACCCTTATCAGTTTTTCTTTGGCTATTTGGTTCATTTAAAAAAATGACATCCCATTTATTTAGTACATCTTCTATTGTAGTTATTACATTGCAGAGTTTTTCCCACTCTTTTTTACTTTTTTTAAAAATTAATGACATGTTTCTTTCTTTCTGGTGTAGTGGGAAATAATCTAGACTTGAAGCCTGGAAACTTTAGGTTCTAGTCCCTGTTCTTGGTTATGTGATTGGGCAAGTCACTTAATGGTTCTGATCTTCAATTTCCTTATCTAGAAAATGGAGATAATAATGACACTACCTACTTCTCATAGTCACTGTAGAGAAAGCATTTTGTAAACAACAAAATGCTGTATGAATGTGGTCTATTGTTTTAAGTTTTGATTTCAGGGCTACAGGCAAAATTTTACAAAATTCTCATCTCCCCTCCCCCTTTAAATTTGTTGGCCCAAATGCCCTCTGGATAAACATGTAGGAAGAGGAAATAGAAATATATTCATAAACCCCCATGTACTAAGTCAATTAAATTCAGCAAATGGTGCTAGGAGCAAGCTACTGCTTCATTTGGGAAGAAGCTGCAATTATGCTTCTGCTGCTTCGTATTTTTTTTTCCTGATAAGCTCACCTTGCTCCCACCCTACTAAGCCTGTAAAAAATGAGCTGTGCTATCTATCCTACTTCCTGGTACTTGGTAAGATTTTGAGCATGTCTTTCCTTCAGTATTATTCAGTCTTCTAGGTTCTTCCCAGCTTTGCCTTGAAGAGCATGACATCTTTGACTTATTCTTTTGGGGAATAAAGTAACTTCACTTTAACTCCAGGGAAACTAAAACTCCAAAGAGATGGTCTCAGGACTGGTGTTTGTGCCCATAAAACCCATTGGGTCTCTCAGATAACACTAGCTTGCTCCACAAATATCCCCACATTTTGCTCATTAAGATAATTTCAAGCACAGTGCAGTTAAACAATACCAATTAGAAAGCTGGAATTTAAGGGAAGGCCAGAAAAGCTTTGGAGACCTATTGAAAAGCAAATCGAAGGGAACTGAGTCAAATTTCAATTACCTATGCAAAGTGGGCTATCCTTCTGATTGTCCTCATCTTTTCTCACCCTTCATTTTTGCCATTAGTTTTGATTTCTTTTTCCAATCAATCAACAAACATTTATTAAGTACCTACCATGTGTGTACTACTAGGTAGTGAAGATACAAACAACAGCAACAACTAATATTTCTATACCCCTTTAAGGTTTGGAAAGTGCTTTAGACATGAAAGAGAAAATTTCTACTTTTGAAGCATTAATATTCTATCACTCAAAAGGTAGACTGAAGGTAGAGGCAAATTAATTGACGTGAATTTCAACTTCATTCCCCTGTCTTTGGAATGAAAAAGAGAAGAGTGCAAAATGAAAACGTAGAATTCAGGGAAACAAAAGCTTTTAGGAATCTAACAAGAATAAACTATTCTGTTGCACAGGTAGGGCTATTCTAAGGAATTCAAGCACTTACCCCAAAGCTGATATTTCGATGGTGAAAATCATTAGTTATCCACAGGGGGAAGGGGGTTGTAGCTTGACAGCCCCCATACTTCATGATGCCTTTCTTCCAACACTAAATAAGAGGGTGAAAGAGAAGGGGGGTGGGAAGAACAGGAGACTGGCTGGCTGTATACTATAAGGAACGAAGAGAGTAAACACCAAAGTGGGATCATGTCACTTCTCTATTATTTCATTCTGGATCAGATTATCCCAGAATGATTAACAGAGGAAACCTTGAAGCAGCATATTTCAGTAGTAAAAGAAATGCTTTAGGAGTCCGAGGTCCTGAGTTCAAATCCCAACTCTGCCACTTACTACTTGCGTGACCATGAGCATGTCACTTAAACACGATAATTCTATTTCATCTGAAGAATAAAGAGATTAACATCTGTACTAACTACCTCAAAGATTGTTCTGAGGAAAGAGCTTTATAAAACTTAAAAGTCTGCAGATATATGAGCTATTATTATTTACTCTGGAGGAGAGGGAAAGGAACAGAAGACAGGAAGAGCAAGGATGGAAGCCAGCTTGCCAGGTGGCCATCTCTGGCTTTTTCCTCCAAAGGCTCATAACCTCCTCAAAGTATGCCTGGAGAAGAACCTTCTACTGCTTTGCTGGGCAGAGGTAGCACAACCCTGTCTCTCTCCTAACAAGTTTATCTGCCCAAAAGTCAAGAGGAGGGAATTTTGGTTTAGGTTACAACCATAACCTTGGATTACCTATCTAATACAATTATTATTTTCAATACAACTGTTAACTTTTATCTTCAGGACTAGTTCCTAGTTCATTATTCATTAAACAATGCATTTTGTCACATGGAAATTTCTTGGCATCTTATAGTACTTCTGGATACTGTGTTTAAAAACTGAACACAAATTTCTCTATCATTCACTGTTATTGAGTGACATGTGACTTTTAACATAAATTATGCAATATGAGGAGGTAAAACAGTATGTCTGGGTTGAGTGAGGATGGGAAGGTGGTTGTGCCAGGGGTGGTAGAGATGGAGAGAAGTCACAAGTTGGCTTGTTCTTGCATGCTGTAGGAAGGCCCAGCTTATGTGCTGTGTGACAAGACAGGCTCATGCACGTCCAATCATGCAGTGAAATTCTCAATGTGTAGCGGATTGTTCAGTCAATGCCAAGTGTCACTTCGTAAACATAACTTTTTTTTCTAATCCCATTTCCTAAGATGTTTTATAGTTTGAAGATATTGATACACATTCCTTAAGTTCTCACAAATGTATGCCTCACAAATCCATCAATCATCTGAATCATTTTTGTTTTATATATGCATATATGTTCATATACACATATGTACTGTACACATATACATATGTGTATATTTTAATAAGCTAACTTTTAACTCCAGAGATGAAACTTTATTTGTCTAGTTAAGAAAGCATATGAACTTTATTTGGGTTATAAAATAGGTGCTCAGGACAAAGGCTTGGACCCCTCACTTGTCCTGTATCTCTTGTGTTAGATTACTAACTGGCTGGATACATGGATCTTGTCACATGCCGTTTGTAGTTCCTATGATTTGGAGAGAACAGAAAGACCATTCAACAGATTGCTATATTTGCTTAACAAATATATCAGGAATTTCCTCCAAATCTAAACATACTATAAAAATCCAAATCTACCACAAGCTATAAGATCTCTATTTTACATCTGTATCAAAACCACCAGAAACTTGGAGCTTAGATGAAGATAAAATTGATGATTTAGATTATACTGATGAGGCTCAGCATGACAAGGTAGGAGACCAGCAACATCGTGAGTCCCAACTTTAAAATAATCTTTTCAGATCCTCAGATCCTCATTAAATAACTCGAGTAGAGCTAAGTGACCTTACTCATGTTCTTAACCTATTTTTTAAAAAAAGACTAAACCTTTAGCTTTTAAGAAAAAGGATGGAATCTCCTGAAAGAGGGCACCAAAATATGTTCAAAACATGAAATTTCTCTCAAGGAGCATTAAATTTAAAAAGTAATCTTGGCATATCAGTGGAGAGCTGAAAGTGAGTGCTATTTTACTAGGATTACAATCTGATGATATATATCCAACACTGCTGCTTTGTGAATGGAAGAGTAGTGACAGAGATAATCACTACATTTAAAAAAAAATAAAGGCAAAAATACTGGCTTCAAAAGAAAGAACCAATTCCCAGAAAGGAAAATGTGGTAAGTTAACCACTGGTTAGTCCTGAAAAAAGTTTTCTTACCACTGTTGCACATTAAACTTGATTTTAATGAAAAATTTTGTCAAGACGATGGATCGAAATGGTGCAGGTTTTCTTTATCTGAAAAATAAATTTCCAAGAATCAGTGAGACTAAAAACAAAGTGGGAGATTTGTGGGTCCTCAAATAAGGGAAGTGACAGAAAGCAATTATTTTGAAGAACAGCTGAATGAAGTTGAAGGAGATGCAAGGAAATCATCTTAAAAAACAAACCAAAACTTTTTTTGGGGAAAATATAAGACAGAAAATTAGCAAGAAACTATAAATGATCTTAAAAACTATAAAGTTATGGACTATAACATGTCCCTCAAGGCCCATTCTTGGATTTACATTTAGATTTCTTCCCAGAAAACCTAGGTGGTTAAGAGGGATGAACAAGGGGAAAGCTTCAGTCAAGAAATCTCCATAATGGAAAAGTAAAACTAGGGCATACTGGCTGAATATTACTAGATGTTGAAACAGGACATTCCATAGGTGAAATATAAGTAGAAATCTTCAATAATTACATTTTAGGTAAATGAAATAAGTATACTTTCTAGGTAGGAAATATTTAAAAAAATGATTCCTATGAAAAACTGTGGGAGAAGAGACATATGAAGTCATATTTTCAATCAGAAAAAAGTTTCACTTATTATTATGTGTGACCAAAAAAAACCACCCTAAAACACCTTTTTTGTTGCTGTTTTTCCATGAAATATACTCCCTCACCAACTGGCTGGGCCAGACTCTTCTGGTAGACGTGAACCTTCACTGGTTTAGGCCTGGTTTGTACATTGGCAACTTTTAGTTATTGTCCCATAACTACTGATCGGATGTTGTTTTCTCAACTTGATCACTATTGTTAGTTTTACAGAAACCACAGGTAGTCCCCCTAACTTACAGGACTTACAGAAGTATGTTCTAATGTATGAATGGTCACCCTGGAGGGATGGACACTTACAAAGACTTCCTTTTTAAACAAAGATTCACCATTAACAGGAATGGCTTTGGCCTTCTTAAAGAATATAAGTGAAAAGATAGGGCTAGGAGAAAAAAGGAGGGGAAGCCTTCTCATGGCCGCAACAGTTGGCTGTGAGCTACATAGAGACAGGCTAGAATTCATAAGATCTAAGATTTAAAGCTACATATTTCTATTCCTCTGAAATGGGCAGCAGTTATATTCTGGACCCTTGTCTCCTATTTTTGGGATTTAAAGGCTATGGCTGTGGCAACTATAGCCAAATGATCAAATAATCATGCACCTGACTGGGGTCTGGTGGGAGCTGTTTTGCAACTGAATCCGTACAGGGAAGGCTGCCTGGGTATAGAACTTGGGGCTTATATCTGAGGACCTTGGTTCAAATCCCAGCTCTGCCATCTACTACTAGCTGTGGAACATTGGTAAGTTGCTTTATTTCTCTAGATCAAAGTTTCCTCATCTGAGGGATCAGACACAATGACTTCTTGTGAATAATTTTAGGTCCCTTCCAGCCCTGAGTCTATGAGCTCATATTTAGGGGGGGAAATGCTTCAGGGAATTTAAACATTTTGTAGCCTCCTCTCTTATATTTTTGTACAGGTAGGTGTTACTTTGAAAGTATTTAGGAAAAGCAAGAAAGGTATCCTGGCATAGTCGATCAGAGAGCTGGCCTTGGAGTCTGAAAGACATGGCTTCAACTCCTGACTAAAAATGGCCCTATACAAGTCACTTGAACTCTTAGTACCTTCCAGGAAACTTGAGAGGCAATGAAGCCTGTGAATTGCAAAAGAGATGCCACTGAGAGAATTTCTCACTGGCAGCTCTTTGTGGGGGATGGGGAGAGGAACTTGAGGAAAAACAGAAATGACTCAGACTCTGTATATTTGCCCTATTTGCCCCAAATGCATGGTGTAGGGGGAAAAGTATGCTGGACTTGGAGTCAGAACACTGGGTATGAGTCCCAGCTTCCACATTCACCAGCTTTGTGACTGTACTATGCAAGTCATTCAAAATCTCAGCTCCAATGTGCTCATTCGAAAAATTGAGATTAGAATCTTTGCACTAACAACTTCTGAGATTTGGAGGGAAAGTGTTTTGTAAACCTTAAGAAATAAAGGAAAAAAGTACATGTATGTATATGTTTATACATATATATACAAAATTTATGTAAATATATACAAAGAAAAAAATAAAGAAAAAAAGATAGGATCTAGAATAGATCTTATCCCACAGTTATAGGTGGGGTAAAATCCCTGAGGGGTGTGCGTGTGTCATTTTTATAGTATTATTATTTTTTTTACATAAACTTAGTTTGTTTATTCTCTCGGAAATGATTAAGACACAAAATCTACCTGTTGAAAATAAGTTTTATTAGAGCATAGTAAAGCAGCATTTTGTATTGAAGGAGTTCTCAAACTTTTAGGGCTCAGGACCCCTTTGCAATCTTAAAAAATACAGGACTTAAGACTCCAAAAACCTAGGGCTAAGTCCCAATTCTGCTACATACCTGCTGTGTGACCTTGTACAAGTCAGTTAACCTCTCTGAGCCTCAGTTTCTTAAATTGTAAAATAGGAGTAGGAAGTCATATTTATAGTATCATACTTCATAACATTATTTTGAAAATCAAATGAACTGCAAAGGGCTTTATAAACCCTAAAGCAATATATAAATGGATGTTATCCTATATTTTTATTTTACTGATAATTATAAAGAATGCTGCAAAAATAATGGATGGCCACATATGAGTGAGCCATATCTTTCGAACCATTGAGTCAAAGAGGAACTAGAGCTTTGACCACCTTAAGTTTCTTTTTATCATTTTTTCCTTTTTCCCAAATAGTCTCCTCCTCCTCTGGTAAGCTTTATATCCTTTATTTTTCTTTGAAATCAGACTGTTTGTTAGTTTTGTTTTCAGTTTTGTTTCCATAAGATAGGCTGTATCTGTTAGGCCCCTACTAAATTTCCCCCACCAAGGGTCACAGATAGGAGATTGTGATTTCTATGCTCACATAGACTGATTCTCTCAGATTCAAGCCATTTTCAAGTTAACCTTTTATTTATAGCAAATAGCCACCTTTTCTGTTCTGTTTTTTCCCTCTTTTGTTTCTTTTCATTCACTCACCCACTCTCACTGTCCCAGATTCCCTATAGTAAGGCTGGAATCAGAGGAAGTGTGTGGGGCAGAGTTCAGTGGGAGGGAAGGGGAAAAGTAGAGAGAGATGCAAGTAGACAGAGACAGAGACAGGGACCCAGACACATAGAAAGATAGAGACAGTTTAAGTGGCAGGACAAGAAGGTGAGTCTAACTTTGTGGGTTTGGGTTGAAGTAATGCTGACCCTTTAGCAAGCCTCAACGAATCTCCATTCCAGAGGGTTGGGTCTTGGCTCTTCATTGCTTAAGGCAGCACAAGGGAAATTATTTAAAAATAAATAAATAAATAAACAAACAAACAAATAAATAGATGAATAAATGAATAAATAAATAAAGGCTGATGATATGATTCTCCAGACCCTACTAGCCCTTCTAGGTAGCTCTGGTGGAGTTAGTGTGGTGCATGGGAAAGATGACTGCATTGGAAATCAGGAAGTCAGAGTTAACTACATCAGGTTTTGTCCCTAACTCACTTTGGGCTTCACTCGTCTTTGTTTTCTCATCTATAAAGTGACCATTTTTCTAAACTGTATGTAGAAGGCTTATCAGGAGAGCCCCACAAACTAGATGAGGCCAAAGGAAAAAGGCCATTGTTCGGCACATGTCTTAAGTTGGAAGGACTCTGATTGTGTTTCCTAAATAGGTCAAACATACCCACAGAGAGATTAAGCATAAAATAAGCCCAAATCTAGTGGTATATGTTTTCTCATAGGGGAATGGGAAAAGAAAAAAAAAAACAAGGAAGTTGCTAGAGAGACAACCCAATTGGCACCAAACCCATGCTTTAAAAGTCCACATTTGCTCCTCCCCAAGGATCAATCACCTCAGGCTCCAGGGCCACAGATTATTTTTCGCAGGAGAAAGGCCTCAGCTTTTTATTCTGCTCCACTACTGCCTCTGGCTAAGAGATTCTTTTATTATCTTTCCAAACTGGATACTGGCACTTCCCTATTCTCCTTAGAAGGTGGATTTAGGCTTTTTCTTTATTCTATCACTGCCTCTCCAGCCCTTAACATCTTTCAGGTCTTCAGCTCCATAGTTGAGGGCATGTTTAACTGCAACTTGCCTCTTCCACATCTTGGGGCATGGACTCAATCCTCTCCTAGTGAAGAGGCTTTGAAATCACTGCTTCTCCATGACTGTCATTAGCAACAATCTGAAGGAAGATGGCTCTGATGCCTATTAAACCCTAATCCAGGAGCCTCAGTCTATTCTTAGCTTTAGATTAGTTCTGGTAGGACTGTCTACCCCTCATAGGGGGTAAGAACAGTACAAAAGGGTAGCTCTGATCTGAGCCTGAGCCTGAGCCCAAGCCCATCAAATCATCCTTGATGAAGAAAGAATCTTCAAATGAGGCTCTTCCTAACCTATCAAAGAGGCATCATCAAAATCCTGTGCCCCTTCTCCATCTTTTCATGGGAAAGTGGGGGCAAAATCAATATTGTACAATGAGACTGAACCTTATCAAGTTGACCAGTTTCTCCTGATCAAGCCTGTACATTTAAAATGCAAAACAACATGATCTTTGATGCCTCTCCACCTCTCTATTCTTATATCACATGACCACAAGATCACAGATGTGACGCATTTTGTTCTTGGACAGTAGATTTATAAAATCAAATATATTATTTTGTGTTTCATAAGCATTTGATTGCGATTTCCCAGGTTTGGGGAAGATAGAAAGGCCTGCCTCTCCTAGGCTAATATTATCTCTCACTTTCCTATTCAATTGCTTTAGAGAAGTCTGCTTTAGGGTTATTTCTACAATGACTTTATTTTCCCAAACAACAACAAGAACAACAACAAGAAGGAAACAACAACCACCACCACTACCACCAAACAGGGACACACAGTCTGACAAAGGACATTCTTTTACAAAAGAATGCTTCTTTTTTTTTTTAAATTGGGACTATTCTAGAAAATCCAAAGTATATAATCACTACAGATAACTTTAATATGAGTCAATTTGGCAATAATGAAAGAAAGCCTAGTCATAGATAATTTTAAAAAACATATGTAACAGACATAACAATCATTTCTTCCTGAACCACAATCAGGATACATGACCCAACAAAGTATATTCCTTTTTTAAAAACACTTTTCCTTTCTCGAGTTCAGGATGATCTTTAAAAATCTAGGATATGTGGTCACCAGAAGTATGAATGATTTTGGAACAAATTAGTTTTTTTTAAAATTGCAGATCTACTTTTCTGACTATGTTTTGCTTAGGCTAATGTTAAAATTCATTTTCATTCCTTGAGCACACACTGACTGGTAAGAGGCCAGGGAAACAACTGGGTGTATGCTGGGGAGCAAAGGAAGCTGTCTGGGAAAGAGGCAGTGCAATTCAGTTACCATGCCATATGTCCCAGATTTCCTGGGACAGTCCCAATTTGAAGGAAAGAATAAGCACTTTTAACTAGGGCTTACCAAGTAATTTCCTTTGTCAGACCACAAATTCTGATTTGGGGCTTGGGAAAATGTGTTCCCAGTAGGTATAGAAGAAGAAGCAACAAAGCAAGAGCACATAGACCTTAGTTCTAAGTTCCCATTCTGCCAATAATTAATTTTACTGCTCAACACACAATTGCTACATGGAATTTTACTGGGGATTTAAAGTTCTCTTCATGCTAAAATTTTAAATTGCATCTGAAATTTCTTTATCACCCACTATTAAATGACATATGAATCTTAATATAAACCATGCAATAGGAGGCAGTAGTAAAACAGTGTGGCTTTTTGAAGGGGGCTGAGGAGGTGGAGGAGGAGAGAAGTCACAAGTTGGCTTGTTCTTTCATGCTGTAGGAAGGCCCAGCTTATGTGCTGTGTGGCAAGACAGGCTCATGCACATCCAATCATGCAGTGAAATTCTCAATATGGAGCAGATTGTTCAGTCAGTTGTGTGCCAGGTGTCATTTGGTAAACATTGTTATTTTTCTCTAATCCCATTTTCTAAGATGTTTTGTAGTTTAAAGATGCTGATATACGTCCTTAAATTCTCACAAATGTATGCCTCACAAACATATTGATCACCTGAATTGTTATGTAGCTAACTTTTAACTCCAGAGATTAAACTTTATTCGTCTAGTTAAGAAAACATATGAACTTTATTTGTATTATAAAATAGGTGCTCAGGATAAGGCCTGGACCCCTCACTTGTCCTGTATCTCTTGTGTTAAATTACTAACTGGCTGGATACATGGTTCTTGTCACATAACATTTGCAGTTCCTATGATTTGGAGAGAACAGAAAGACCATTCAACAGATTGCTATATTTGCTTAACAAATATATCAGGAATTTCCTCCAAATCTAAACATACTATAAAAATCCAAATCTACCATAAGCTATAAGATCTCTGTTTTACACAGTAAAGAACTACCTGTATCGAAACAATGAAAAACTTGGAACTTGTATGAAGATGAAACTGATGATTCAGATTGTAATGATGAGGCTCAGCATGACAAGGTAGGAGACCAGCAACATGGTGATGCCCCCATTGGAAGTCACTTTTCCATCCTCAGATCCTCATTTAATAACTCAAGCAGTCCTAGTGACCTTACTCATGATCTTACCCAAAAAACATCAAGCTAAACCTTTAGCTTCTATAGAAAAAGGATGGAATATTCTGTAAGAGGGCACCAAAATATGTTCCAAGCATGACATTTCTGTCAAGAAGGACAAAACAGGAAAATATTCTTGATATATCTATGGGGATCTAAAAGTGATTGTTCTTTACTAATATCATAACTAGTGTATAAAATACTGCTGCATTATTCGTGCATGGAAGAGCAGTGACAGAAATAACCACTACATTAAAAAAGCACTAGCCTCAAAAGAAAGAACCAAATCCCCAAACAAAAAATGTGGTAAGTCAACCACTAGTAGTCCTGAACAAATTTTCTTACCACCGTTGCACATTAAACTTGGTTTAATGAAAAATTTTGTCAAGGCGATGGATCGAAATGGTGCAGGTTTTCTTTATCTGAAAAATAAATTTCCAAGAATCAGTGAGGCTAAAAACAAAGTTGGGGTATTTGTGGGTCCTCAAGTAAGGGAAGTGATGAAAGACAAACATTTTGAAGAACAGTTGAATAAAGTTGAAGGAGCTATATAGAAATCATTTAAAAAAAGGAAACCAAAATTTTTTGGGGAAACTACAAGGCAGAAAATTACCAAGAAATTATCAACGAATCTTCTCAAATCCTATAAAGTTATGGGATGCAACATGTCACTCAAGATCCATTTCTTGGATTCACACTTGGATTTCTTCCCAGAAAACCTACATGCTATTAGTGATAAGCACAGATAAGGCTTCTAGCAGGAAATCTCCACAGTGGAAAAGTAATACCAGGAAAGTACACTGGCTGACTACTATTGAATAACTGAGGAGGAATATTCCCCAGGTGAGATGAGACGCAACAGAAAATCATCAGCAACTACATTTTAGGTGAATTGAATAGTACAGTTGTTTAATAAAAACTATTTTCAAAAATACCAAACTGATTCCTATAAAAACTCTGGGTGGTAGATAAAATCTGAAGCTACTCTTTAAACAAACACTGATGATACTATATAACGTTCTCATGATTTTATGAGTATGACAAAAAACAAAGCCCTATTGATTTATTTTGTCCACTTTTGTGTGGTCCCAGGTCAGCCACTTCACCGTTCCAAAGCAATATTTTCTATGAAGGTGGTGAGTGAGATGATCTCTAGATTTTAGAGTCTTTTGTCTAATATTTTATAACAGATGATTTGTGTGTGACTAAGAGTTGCCTGTCGTTAACATGTGCAACGCCACAGGAGATGGATTATAGCCCTAGGGCTTTTCAGAACACCATGAAGCATGCAAAACTGTGAAATTACATTTAAAACAACATATCAGGGCTCCCCTTTACTCTTTCAATCCTCACAAAAACTCCATGAGCAGGCACTATAAGCACTCTAATGTTCATTCAATGTAGAGGTCTCACATTTTATAGAACAGAAAGCTGAGGTTTGGGGATGTTAAGTGACTTGCCCGAAGATCTCATGGGTTGAAACTGAGTTGAAATTCACATCTAAGGCTTCTATGGGGAAAATGAGGTTGGAAGGGGCAACTGTCTAAGTTCATACAACTATTAAAAAACGAAAATGTGGAACCTACAGCTTTTTTCAATTCATTTAAAAAATAGTACAATTAGCTGCCCATCCAGGCACTAATAACACAGTGGATAGAGTGCTAGGACTGGAGTCAGGAAGACCTCAGTTCAAATCCAGCCTCAGACACTAGCTGAGTGACCCTGGGCAAATCACTTAACCTCTATTTGCCTCAGTTTCCTCAACTGTTTTTGTGAGGCTCAAATGATCCTCTGTTAAAAGCTCAGCACAGTGCCTGGCACATTAATAGGTGTTCTATAAATGCTTATTCCCTTCCTTCCCTCTCCTCTGCTCCCTGTGGGTCCCTGTGACCCACAGTTTAAGAAGCGTAGGGAGAGAGGAGGAGTCGAGAGTAGAAAAAGTTTAAGAAGCCCTGTGTCTAGACCACCTTTTTCACAGCTAGTAGGCAACCCTAAGGTAACACTTGCTAAACTTAAAAAGGTCAAAATGCCAATCTTCTAGCTTTATCTTTGTTTTAATCAGGAATTCAAAAAAGGAAAACATTCTAAGCCTCAAAGAAAGACTATCTAAAGACAAATGTTAAGGCTGACAGCTGCTTTTGAGGAGGAAGCTCTTCCTGGCCCTCCTCAAATCCTACCGTGGAGACAACAACCCCCTTGTCTATTTGAGATAATTGTGCTATCATACTTGAATTAGAGAGGTGGGTTTGATTTCTGGCTGTGTCATTGACAACCTGTGTGACCTTAGGCAAGTCACTATGAAGTGAAAGGATGACACTAGCTGATCTCTAAAACCCCTTTTATTTATGTTGGGAGTGTCTTTGACATTTTCACTGGCCATCCTTTGGCTGAACTATTTAGCTGAAGAAAAAAAGGAAGGCTGAATGGAGAGGGTGGGGAAATATGGGATATAGAACTGGAAAACCAACTCATTTCACAGATGATGAACCTGAGGTCCGAAGAGGTTACCTTTACATTTATGTTAAGTTTCTGACTTACCCAAGGTCATAGTTGAAATTTGACTGAACCTAAACCCTTTGACTCCACAACTCCATGCCTGGAGATTTATGCCCATTTTGCCACTGTCCCAGACTCCCTCCCCTCCCCCCAATATGCTCCTACTCCATTACTTCAGTTGCTAGTAACTTCCAACCTGAGTACTTTGTCTATATTTGGTATTTACTTATCTATCTTGTTCTTTTCCCTTAATTGAATGTATGCTTCTTGAGGGCAGAAATTATTTCATTTTCCTCTTTATCTTCCCAAAGAGGCTGCTACACAAAGGTGCTTAACACATGCTTATTGAGTCAATAGTAAATGAATGCTTCTATCCTCTAACAACAGCTGTCTTTTTTAAACTGACCAAAGTACCAGGGTTGTAAAAGGAATCTCCTTACACCTGATCAATCTGTCTCTGAAGGCCTAGTCTCAACTAACCCATCCTGAAATCAAAATAGTAGCACAGCAGATTCCTGATTGTCTGTTCATGGTTAAACAAAAGTATCATTCAGGGCTTCATTCAAAGGCAAGGCTTTAATATATCCCAAGGTCTTATCCTAGGACCTGTTACTTATTATTATTATTATTATTCTCAGTTAACTGCTTTCCTCAGACATTTTTCTTTTGCTTCCATCATTTTTCCCACACAAAGATATGTGTATATATATATATAATATATATTTAAAATAACTTATTTACAAAACTGTATCTTAGCAAGTGTGGCACAGTGTTATCTAAAGCAAACCAAAACATTTGCTCATAAACTATATAAGCAAAGCCATTTAATGCAATCAGCTTAGTTTTCCTTAGATACTAGGAGTCTAAGGTGTTGCTGAAGATTAAAGGCAAATTTTTCAGAGCTAAAATGTTTCACTGTTGAATCTGACATTCAACAGATGGTATACAGGGAACTCCTGTCCTTCATAATCACAAATTCATACAACTTTAGAATGGGGCAAGACCTTGGGATAATCTGATGTTACCCCCCTCATGTTACAGATGAGAAAACTCTCTCTAGGAAGGATTGATCTGACTTGTCCAAGGTCACACAGCTAATTAAAGGCAGAACTGGAAGTAGAAGCCTATACTCCTTATTCTTTAGTCCAGTTACCACAGTGGCTCTGGGCTATTTTATATGAAGACATACAACCCTTATTTCACAGGGAGGAAAATATTATTTTAAAATGGGGTTTTTAGGAATTTAAGTGTTAATTAACATGTCCTTAGTAAGGGCTTTATTGAAGGTATTGTTAAGTTAAGTTATGAGTCTATCTTCTTTTCTTCCTGAAAACTTGTATTGAGAGGCTCAGACCTCTATCTCTCTGTCCCCATTCTACTAGTGGGGCCTGACCCACCCCATTGCAGAGTGACCCATCATTAAGCAGTAGCAATGGATTTTCACTGATCTATGCCACTTTCTCAGGCTTAATCCCCCTTGTGACCAAGGACATGCATTTTTTAGAGCTTGAGTTCCAGCCCATGTACACTGAACAGAGTTCAACTAATTGTCCTAGGTGCTGATCGATCCCATGCCCTCAGCCTCATTAGCATGACATTTTAACAAACTCAGCTAACCACTTTAAACAAGGGGCTCAACGATTATTTCATTACAAGTACAAAGGAGGCGAAACTCAGGTCCTGAGACGGAAACTACTTGCTCAAAGTCATAGAACATCAGACAACAATCTCACACTCACTAAAGCAATGACTGACAAGGGATTAGTTTCTGAGTCTGAATTTTCAGTTTATTATTCTGACCAGTCATGCTGCCTTGCTCATGTTTTTATAAATATATACTGCAGGCAAGGGCTGAAATCAAGCATTTGGTCTGTTAAGGCTGTTAGGCAATCTATATAATGACTGAAAGCAGCAGATGATGTAAGAAATTGATGATGTGGTTAAAGCATTCCATGCAAGGAATGCTTAGTTATTTTATACACAATTGACAAATGGTTAGGGAGGCTGCACTATAACTATATGAACTGTGAGTTTTTAAGAAAAATTAATTCAGATGAAATCATGAGTAACTTTAGGTACTAAATAGAGAAAAGGTAATACAAGTGACTGTAAAACAAAAGCAATTATATTGTTTTCAGTGTGATAGGTATGAAGAGACTAAAAAAAGAGTGAATTGTTACAAAAAGATAAACTCAAGTATTAACCACCTCTTTACACTCTTGCCTTTTGTCACATTCTGACCATGTTGCATTCCTGTTAAAGAAACCTCAGTAGCTCCCTAGTGCTTTCCTATCATCTCTCTAGGATAAAATACCAAGTCTTCTGCCAAGAATTTGGCTTTAAACGCCTCTGAAATGACTCCAAACTACCTTTCCAGATTGATTTCACATTTTTTCCTCATAAACAACATTCCAACCAAACTGATCTGATGAATAGGACATTTCTTTTATTTCCCTGCCTTTTGCACAACTTGCCCTAGACCTAGACTGGTCCTTCCACGTCACTTTGACTTCCAGGAATCCTTAGGAATGGAATCCTTCAAGGCTCTGCTCAGGTTAACTGTCCTACGTGCTTTCCTGATCCCCCTGGTTAGTAGATATCTCCCTCAATACTTTATATTTCTTATTTCCTTATCCATATACATGTTGTCCTTTCCCTCACTGAACAAGCCAATTAAATACAAACTCTTCGAGGACAGGGACTGTTCTGTTTCTGGTTTTGTATCCCCAACTCCAAGGAGTGTCTTATATATAGTAGGTAACCAATAAATGCTTATTGAATTGAATTTTTGAGCACAAATTCTTAACTTGACCCAACTGTTACATGATAATAATATACCCCATAATTATATGTCTTGCACTAGACAACAATGTTTTTCTCAAGCATTCTAAAGCATGTGCTATATTATCTTTGCGATGCCTTCACCAAAGTCCTTCTCCTAAGCCTCATCATGGTGTGGTGATGACTTAGGGTTTTTGAAAACTATGCCAACGGGGCACAAGCTTCTGGAGGGCCTCCCAGTCTGGAAAGACATCAAGAATGCCCCTTTGGTGGATTCTAAGTTCGTGGAGATCCAGCCTGGCTATGTTTAGAGAGGTTCAACAATGGAAAGCTAGATACCACGTAATAAAATTTGGGTCACTGCAGCTCAATATATGATTCTATATCAGTAGAGGTATGGTGGACTCAATCTGACTCAGGCCTGTTCCTTGGTAGTTTAGGTCTAATATTGGAACAAAATTAGACACCGATAGGTCATTCAGATGTTTACATAAACCAGAACATAGAAAGGATACTCAGCCTAGGTAGATGGTCCCCTTCATCTCCATACAGAAAACCAGGAGGGCAGGATATGATGACTGATGTGGTCTTGTGATAGCTGCCAATCAGAAGCACCTTGATTCCACACAGGTGAGACTTTTGCCTTTAGATGACCAGGAAGCCATAATACCATGGCTTGAGGCCATTAGAAAGCTGCCAAGAGCCCTCTGGTCTGAGTCTTGGCCCTGTGAGCCATAAAGTTTTAGGGACTGCTTCCTAGCCTTTTATAGCAAGAACTAGATTAACCTACATATGTGGGTGGGGAGGAATCCCTATCACAGGAGGAAATACCCACATGAATTTATATAATGGATCTTTTACCATATTGAAATATATTTTTATAATAACTTTCTGAGGTAGGGCAGTTATTACCAGTTATTTTTCTCATTCATAAACTCTGGTCCAGACACAGTAGCCTATTTACTTTTCCTCAAATAAGGCTTATCTCTGCTTTTGAACTTCTTGCTTCCTAGCCTAGAATTCATTTCTTCAAGTTAACCTCTTGGAACCCTGGTTTCCTTCAAAATTTAGCTCAAATTCCACCTTCTACATGAAGTCTTCCTGAATTCCTCCTCCTCAGCCATCAGTGTCCTCCCTCTCAAAACTCTTTGTCCTCCTTTTGTTCTCTATGTGATTCTTCTAGTGAAAGGCCTGTTTGTTTCACTTTTATCTTCTGAATGCTTAAAGTAGTACCAGCCTGGCATATAGTAGGTGCTTAGTAAATGCTTGGTGACTGACTGGCAATCCTAGGTATTAAAGGGTGTGACAAGAACAAGTTTCTTCACCTTTTTATGTATGTAATTCTTCACCTTCCAGCTCAAAGTCTAGAATTTCTTTTATCTTGGAGGAGAAATTGAGAGCCCTAGAGAGAAGGTGACTTGTTCCAGATCACACAGTCCACTGGTGGAAGTGTTTAGACAAGAACTGAGGTGTCCTCACTCCTGGCCCAAACTGCTTTCCACCAGACTATGTCGTCATGGGATCATAAGTATCTGCAAACACTGGACTCTTTCATGGATTGTAAGGACACACTTGCAGCCATTGACTCTGATCACATGCAATGTCACTTTTTAACAATGACAACCTTAACATGAAAATATGCAATCCATTACCAATTAGTCACACTTAAACACACATTTTCAGAGTTTATGTTGACTTCTTGATTAGGAAACAGCAGTTTGATCCACAACTTGATCCATACATTGGTATGAAAAGTATCAGATCACAGATGTTTTTCTTCATTTCCCTATCCCCCACCTTTTAGGAGATAATTCTGAACTCCACTGTTAGACAATAATAACTGTTTACATGTAAATAGTACATGCAGTTACAAAGCACTTTACCTCACCTGATTCTCACAATAATCAAATGAGGTGGGTTCATACTGTAAAATTTGGAATTGAAAGAGACCTTATAAATTTCCTTCTCATTTTACAAAAGAGGAAACTGAGGCTTAGAGAGGTTAAATAAATTTCTTAGAATTCAATGTTTTATCAACTATATTACATTTAAATATTATTATTACCCTATTTTACAGGTGGGAAAAATGAGTCTCAGGTGAAGTAACTTATCTAATGTGGTAAAGTTGGTAGATTGAGAAGATAGAATTCAAATTTAGTTGTTCTGGCTACAAATCTAGTACTCTTCCCATGCTACCTATCAAAAAATTGTCATAGCTTCAGGCCTCAATGGCAGTTGAACTTATAGCCCCTTGTTTACAAAGTCATTAGCTTTAAACCCTGAGCTACCAATTAAAGATATGCAACTTCAATTATTTTGCTTAATTTTATCTCTAGATGAACGAGTCTGAGTATTCTCCATTGTGGGTGGTCTTTTCTCTTCTTTTCTCTTATGACTAGGATTATTATTTGCTGATTTCTGCTATGTGAGTTTCTCAAAAAAACTTAAAACTTAGAAGGTCATTTTACATGTTCCTTTTTTTATTTGTTTGTTTTTTAAGTGAGGAGTCTAAAAATGCCTGTTACCAATTCAATATTTTATTTTCAACATATATTGTCTGCCACTTTTCAAAAATGTTATCTCTCCCAAATAATCTATAGAATAGTCACTTTCATTTTCTAAGCAATGTCCATGTCAGGAATGACAGCTTGTATAACTTCACATCTGTCCTTTCTGTGTTGGGAACCAAGGGAAGGTGGATATTATGAGGAACAAAGAGAAGAGGACATAAAAATTAGGAAGAAAGAGTTCCAAATCAGATCAAATCTTGAGGAAAAGTTGGAGAGGATAAGAAAGATCTGGGCCACAAAGAGGTTGTCTTTGTGAAGACAGATCTGGTGTCTACCAGTAGAAATTAAAGGAATCAAGAAGAAAAAGACAGGGAAGGGGGTATAGAAACAGTACTAATATACAGATTGTTTGTAAAGTTTGGATATGAATGAGGAAGGGGATAAAGTAAACCAGAATCTGATTTATTTACTATTTAATTTTAAAAGAATACAGAAACTTCTCAGAATGTTCCCTTATAACTGTGCAGATCACTCCTATTGAACACTACCCAGCACTTCCACTGTGTCCTCTGGAGCTCCCATTCTATTAGACCTATGTGTGCCCTCTCTTGAGAAATTAACTTTTATATTTAATTGTCTGTGTACCTGTTTTTTCCTAACAGACTTTTAGAAAGATCTGTGGCATTTTTGTTTTTGCAAGCCCAGTAGCTAACATATAATAGGTACTTAATAAATGCTTGTTCAAGTGAATTGAATGAGATGAGAGATATAGTTTTAAGATAACAAGAGTGGATTAGGTAGAACTTTTTGAGATGGAGAAAAATCTACTTATGTATATTTAAATGTAGCAAAAATAGTTTATGGAAGGAAAACTTTATTAATGATGCTAAAAGAGCAAAGATGGCTATGGGGCTAGGGCTAATAGAGCTAAAAGGGATTTGGGGGAAGGGGTCACTTTCACCAGTGACCATATCAACTCTCAACCTTATATAATTTAACATTTTGATTATTTTTCTTCTGCATGTGAATTCTCAAACATCTTAGGAAGAAATACAGTGTTTAGCATAGTGCCTGGCATACAATAGATGTTTAATAAATGTTTGTTAATTGATTGATTGAAAACACAGAACCTAGGCCTTTCCACCTCTAAAATTAATGGTACCGCTACATGATCTGCAGTTAGTCTTTTCTCTACAGAGAGCTTCTTCCATATTGCTACATCATTGTATTACTGCTTTCCGTATCCTAGATAACTAGGCACTAGTCATAATATTTCAGGTTGGGCTTTGCAGTGTTCTTATGATAAAACTCAACTAAACAAATAGACCGGTTGAGGAACGAAGAACAAGAAGACTTTGCCAAGTGAACAGAAGAAGTAAAATTTGTAAGTTTATTGTAATGCTTTCTAGATTTTTAGCAAATCCTAGGATCTAGAACAAGAAGGGTTATTTGAAATCACTTCATCCAACCTCAAAATTTTGAAAATAAATGAACTGCAGCCTAGAAAAATTAAGTGACTTGTAGGATCACAAATTTAGAATGGAAAGGAACCTGAGAGGTGATTTAGCTAAATCCCTTCATTCAAGAGGAGAGGTTAGTTAAGTGACTTGACCAAGGCCCCAGGGGAAATATGGCTGGGACCTGAACCTCCAGGTCTCCTTCTACTATATAGTGCTTTTTTATAGAACCTCAGTCATATTCTTGCTTTTGAGAATCTAGAAACCTAATGTCACTGAATGAAATGAGAAAATAAGAATGCTTGCTATTGTACATCACAATTCATTTCTTAAAAATAAGGGTACATAGGCCATTGCATTAATGAAGATTGTTAAAACAATGTCATCAAACTACAGGCACAAAATAAAGATATGAAAGAAGGTGCCACATCTCTTGTCTATCCAATCAACCCTGTTGTGTTTATTTTGATACTCTGCAAGTAAGTCTTTGATTGGATTAATTACAATACCACCAGGGGGCACATCACATCTTGCAGAGAGTCCTCTTGTAGAGGCCAATAACAGATGTCAATTTGATAATAGTGTTGGAGACATTTGAGTTGAAGTTTAGCTCAAATTGAATTTTTAATCCATGCAACTTTGCTAAGAGTGTTCTCTGCAGTCTCATTCACAATTTTCTCCATGTTTTTCATGGTCAGTGCTTGGATTGTTCATCCACAGACAAACATCATTGCGACTGATTTAATAGAAAGATCAGAAGCTGTGATTTGCCCTCCTCTAATTAATTCTTAAACTTTTAATAGAATGAAACAGAATTGAATTAACTCGCCTGAGCAAAGTGGAATGCAAGTCCAAGACTCCTGCGCACTAGAGTTACAATGGGAATTTCCAGTTTGATGCTCTTTAAAAATTGCACTAAGTAAATGTGTTTATTAGTTCTATGTTGAGTTCCATATACAGCCATCAATTATGCCACCCTGAAAATGCACTTTTTTAAAAGACTGAGTTATAGCAATACAAAACAACTACCATGCACAACATTAGCCAAGCCTAATTATTAGGGAACTATATTCCATTTGGTATTTTCAAATTCAATGCTAAGTGAAAATCAAGGGGATAATAAAGAAGAAAAACACTCCTTTGTGGATATGCTTATCCCATGGAGGAAGAGTTACGTGGATCACTTTTCAAATATATGAAATCTATATAATATTTTAAGATGGTGTTGACATTTTCTTTTATTTCCAGAGATTGAAGGAAAAAAGAGGCTTCTCAATTTAGGGTGCAGCAAGAAGGGCTAAACCAAATTTTAGGAAGAATTTTCTGACCTTAAAGATTACAAGACACTGAAATGCGTTGTCAAGGGATCATAGGATCATAGATTTAGAGCTGGAAAGGACTTTAGAATTCCTATAGTCCAACTTGGACATTGCAGACTCTGCTTCTTTAGTTTGAAGAATTCAAAAACAAGTATCTGTTGCTTACTATATACAGATCCCTGTGCTAGGTCTGGGGTAAGGAACAGAGTGGAGTTAAGAAGAGGCTGGCAGTATGAAGTAGTGGCTTAGATAAAAGACTAGGTTCAAATGCCATTTCAAATACAGTGTGGCCCTTGAAGGTAGTTCTTGAGAAGATAAAGAGGTCTTGTCTGAGATAAAAGAAAAGTGGCAGGCCCTACTAGCAGTTGCTACTTTTAACTAAATGATTCATTTTATGAAGGTCTAACCTTGGTCCAAGATCTCCAGAGATTCTAGATCTCTGATCTAGTAGGGCCTTTTAATACTTTACATTTGGGACAATGCCTTTAAAAAAATTATTGTTGCTTTTTCTTTTTATACCACAGTAACTTCCCTTAATCACTGCCCTTTCTTGTCATAAAGAAAAACACTTAAAGTCAAATGACACAGTGACCATAGCTGATCATGGTTTTTACCTTGTTCAACATCCACAGTCCTCTGCCCTATCTGCCAAAAAGAAGTATGTTTCATGTTAAGTTCTATCTAAAAACAAGACTGTTTATTACAATTTATAAAGTACTTTATGGAACTATATGTTCCTTCAGTTCAAAAGTGTAGTGGAAATATGGATAAAGAACCTGAAGAACTGAGTAAAGTTCCAGCTGACCTTTATGACCTTGTGACCTTAGATAAGTCTCTTCACTTCATAAGCTCCCACTTTTTAATATGTAAAATGGGTATAATAATACTAACTTCACAGGGGAAAGTGCTTTGTGAACTGAAACCTGTTGTATAAAGAGAGTTATTATTATTATTATTATTATCATCATAGTCCTTATTCATCATCGATTCAGTTAGTGCTGATGCTTGGTTGATTTCTTTGTAAGCCAATTAGCTATTAGCCTTAACCGCAAACCAGTTGTGGGTCAAATATGTGCCATTGGTTGTGAGTGTTGATCAATCAGTTTAAATCCAAAACCACTAGTAGAAAATGCATGCCCTGCTAATCATAGCTCATGTGATTAATCTGTACACAAAAGCCAACATGTTCTTACCTCACCTCCTACTCAAGGCCAGTCCAGTTCTAACCCAGCTCTGGAGATGCAAGGCCTAATCCCGGCAGGTGGTGGTGATGGGATGTCCTCTGGTAGGTCCAACAGCACAGTCCACGTGTGGCTGACTCAAGCCTGAGGTACAGAATCAAAAATTCATAGAACTTTAGAGTTTGAAGGGACCTCACTAGTCATCTAGTACATTCAATGCATAAAAATTAATTCTCCCTGTGATAGCTAATGATCATCAGTGGTAGCATCTGTTTGAAAACTCCCAGTGAGAGGAACCCTCCTGCCTCTCAAGACAGCCCCTTCCATTTATGTAGAGCTCCGACAGGAAGTTTCTCCTCACATCAAGCCTAATGTGGTCTCTTTTCTTGCTCTACTACCTGGGACCAAACAATTAATCAAATCCCTTTTCCAACATGACTGCCCTTCAAAAACTTAAGGATAGCAATCCTATCACCCTGAAGGTCTAAACATCTTCCCTGGTTCCTTTAGATAAGCCTCAAATGGGACTGGCTCATCCTGGTTGGCACCATTCTGGCTCTCTTCTGGAGGCTTGTTAGCTTACTGATGTCACTCAGGATGCTCCAGATATGATCACATCAGGGCAGACTACATGGTGACTCTCAACCTCTTTATTCCTGGAAGCTGTGCTCATGTCCACATGTGAGGTCACATTGTTGAATCAGCTAGTAACCTGTCAGTCCACCAAAGCCCCATATCTTTTTCAGACAACTTATTCTAGCAATGCCTCTCTTGTCATATATTTGAGGCTGATTTGGGGAACCCAAATGTTGGATTTTGCACTTATCCTAAAGCAGATCTTCTCTGGGTTGATTTCCTCTTTTGGAATCCTGATATCAGATTATAGGTCGTCTGAAAATTTCAAAAGCATGTCATCTTTGTCTTTATCTGTGTCAATGAGAGAAGATTGAGGGATGGGCCTGTGATTCTGGTGGTCCCAGTGAACTCCTGGATGAAGAAACTCTCTTCCCCTGCAGGTCTGTACCTTCTCTGCAACCTTGACTCATAGATTTGCTCAAAGAACTAGGAGGCTTAGTGACTTGTTACTATCACCCAGCCAGTGTATGTCAGAGGCAAGACTTAAACCCAAGTTTTCTCAGCTTTAAGGCCAGTTACCTTTCTACTCCACCAATACTAATCCTCTCACTGTGAACCATTAATCAGAATACTGAATAGTAAAGGGGTAAGCACAGATCCCTGGGTCTCTTCACTGGAGCTTTCCTGACAACTTCTTGGGATCCCTAGCTTTAAAGCCAGAAGGGACCTGGAGTCATTCAGTCCAATTTCCTCATTTTACAGATGAGGAAAATGAATTCTGGGAGGCAAAGTGAATTGCCTGAAAGCTTGACAGCCAGGATTCCACCCAGGTCCCCTAATGTCAAGGACCTTAAATGGCCTCTAGTTCAATACCCTAATTTTACAAAGAAGAAAACTGAGACTTAAGGTAGGTTAAACGACTTGTCAAGATTACAAAAGTCATGGCAGAGGTGGTATTTGAACTCAGGTCATCTGACTTCAGAACCAGTGCTTCTTTGACTTGACATTGAATCATGAAAGACTATTGAGTCCAGTTCAACTAGTTTCAAATCTATCTACTTTTACTATCATCCATTCCATGTCTCTCTACCTTTTCCAGAAGAGGTACAGAGAGGTTCAATCATTAGTTATTTAGGTGAATATATTATAAAAGAAATTATTATTAATAACCAATGATTGGGGAGATCCAGAGTTCCCCTTTTTTTATCATCTTCATTTCAAAGTTCAGTTTCTTGAAGGACATTGAATTAACTCTCCCTAATCTAGGTTAGACCCCACCTAACACTACAAGGAATGCCACTCAACTAAGCTTGGGTGGAGATAGATCCTTTTGTCTAGACTGCCCAAGGCTGAGGGTGATCTGGATATAGAGATAGTCTAGTGACACTTCACTCTTAGCCCTTCATTGTAATATTCATTTTCTCATTAATTGTTAACCAGAGTTGATTGCTCTGAGCCCACCACCATGATTGTCTTTGGCATGCAAGAGTGCCGTAGACCTTTTATTAAAATGCTAGTATTATTAATAAAATTGTTAATTACCCCAAAATTGTCTTTAACTTTTGAAATGCCACAAGAGATATGATTTTCTTATCTAGTCTTTAAATTAGTCTCTAGACTGATTAATAAATTTATTATTTTCTGGAAAGATCCAATTTTATTTAAATAATCATTTAGATGATACCATGCCACATATCTTCCAAAACAATGTTCTCCTCAGAACAAGGACTATTTGAAATCTGAAGGACAAATCACTAGCATTTGATCAGTCCATCCAGCCCTGGATAATCACCCTCTATTTGGTTTTGGGGTTTTCCCAGGGGCTCTGGTATACTGTAGGTTTCATCCTAACCTATTCAGGAATCTAGGCTAATCTTCAAGTGAACTTATAACTTCTTTAGCCCATATATGAGTTCATGCAATGCAATGCATTGTATAACACAAGATTTGAATTCAAAAGAGTTCAGCTCAAATCCCAGTCAAATACTACCTGTGTGATTTTGGATAAGTCATGTCTTCTGTCTAGGAATGTTTCCTCAGCTGTAAAATGAGGATATGAGACTGAATTTTCTCTAAGATCCCCTCCCAGTCATAAAATTCTCTGATTCTTTCATTCTTTGCTCTTCATGCAACTTCCTCTTTACTTTTGTGTGAAAATCTGTGGCATCACAGAAGTCTGAACTCTGCTCTACAGGGTGGAGAATCAGACTCATCATTTAAGTGCAGCAACACACTGTTCTTTCACTACCTCCTCATTATGCTCCAAATTTACCACTGGGTTCTCGTTCATCCAAGATTACTGTGTACAAAGAGAGTTCCCTAAATGCTAAAGTTAACTTTCTACTTTATGAAAAAACACCATTGCGATACTCCAAGCAATTAGCCACAAGTAGCCACAGATTTTGGAAGTGGAATAGGTTTCAGCTGTAATTCTTGTCTCTGTCCACTGGGAATGCAGAATTAATTTCTTAATGTAGTAAATCATCAGGAAGCCCTGTCCCTTTTTGTACCATTTACAGGAGTTTAAAGTAGCTTTTAAAGTGTTTATCTTTGAATGTTGGCTGATTGTTCTCACCCCTCCAACCCCCAAATTTACTATCTTTACTGTGACAGATACCTTTACAAATTTAGACTTTCATTAGTTCCCAAATACTTAGGGGAAATAACATTCATTAAGATCTTTTTTTTTTTTAAATAATGTTACTATACTGATCCTGTAAAGTATAAGGTAATTACAAATCTATCTCCAGGAAAAGAATAATTAAAACAGTAGTCTTTTTTATTTTTAATAAGAATAGAAAATTATTAGTATTCATTCAGGACTTGAAATCCAAATGTCTCAAGAATTAAGCTCTCATGGAATTCACAGAATGTTGATGGTGAAAATGGAATCAAACCCAAAGCCAGAAAGGTATGAGGAGGTAGTGGCAAGCCTGATAGCCTATCCTGGCTTTGTCATTTACTCTGTGATAAGGGGCAAGTCACTTGAGTGTTTGGGGACTGAGTTTCTCCATCTGTAAAAGGAAGGGCTTGGACTAGAAGATTCCCTAAAACCCCTTTTAGCTCTAAATCAGTCATCACAGTAATGAACCAAATCAACTTTATCTGAGTGCCAATACATTTTTTTGTAAGAATTTTAGAAAGGTTGAAGTTTGAGTGGTGTCAGAGGTGGAATTACATAATTAGAATGGAAATGTTTTTGAACAGTACCAGTAAGAAATGAATTAACAAAGAAATGAAATAAGACAAATTTGTAGCAGATCAGTAACCAGAGTTTTGTGTTATTATTATTGTTGTTTTTCCCTAGCAACACTCCCGAAGCCAGGACTGAAAGCAAACAGTTGGAACAGTGGATAACTGCTCCACTTCAGAAAGCCTAGAGTTTGAGTCCTACCTCAGACACTTAATTAGTCTTAATTTCCCCATCTATAAAATGTGAGTAATAGCACCTGCTATTATTAGAGTTCTTGTGAGAGTCAATTATACACATACACATGTTGTGTGTAGAATTTGTATGTATATGTAATTTATATAAAATATACACAAATGATTCACATGTAAAGCACTTTACAAACTTTAATGTACTACTTAGATGTTAGTTATTACTATTGGCAGGATGACATAATACATAGAGCACTGGATTTGGAATCAGGAAAACCTGGGATCCCTGGGCAAGTCATTTAATTTCTTTGCGCTTCATATTCCATATCTGTAAAAGGAAGGGTTGGATTCAATGGCTTCTGTGGTTCCTTCTACCTTTAAAGCTATGATCCTCTGAAAACAAGGTGGAGGCTGTTCAGGGGAACAGGCTGGCAAGAGAGAAAAATGCAGAAGGCTAAAAAAGGAAAGATTCTAGGGTAGGGGCCAACTGTTATCCTAAAAAACCTTTACAACTTAACAAATATTCTCTTATTTAATTCTCACAGTAACTCCATGAGGGAAGTACCATTATTACTTCCATTTTACAGATAAGGAAACTGAGGCAGAGGTTAAGTGACCTGTCCAATGTCACACATCGAGTATCTAAGACCAGATATGCACTCACAGCTTCTGTCTCCTAGTCCAGTACTCTGAGATTCACTGTGTCATCTAGCTCATGGATCTAAGTTACAAGGATGAAGAACATGTTTTCCATGGACATTAAAATCACTCACAATGATGGCATGGAGCAAGGTAGGGATGAAAACCTTTTTGATTTCTATTCAATGATCAACTTGTTAAAAGTTGTGGAGAAAGGAGAGAGCCTCACTTCTAAGCTGTGATGAGGCTCAGCAGAATGTGGTACAATCAGAGAGCTAAGAATTTCCAAAGAGGAAAGGATGCTAAGTAATAGCAGGAGAGAGAATATATTCAACTAGTCCAGTTAATCCCCGCTTAATGAAATGTTATCTTAATACCTCTTGACAATATATGCCTAAGAAATTGTGAATAAAATGGAAAACTCATCAGTTGTCTGTATTCAGAAGATTAGTGCATGATAAAATATAAATTTCTTCAAAGATTAAGGTATATTACTAAAACTCAATAAACACTAACAAATAAAGTATTAACTATAATACAGCAAAAGGCAATTTCTTTCCTTTATAATTTTTTTTTTTAACCAACCAATCATGGTGGTTAACTTTTGTCAACTTTGTGACAAAATAGAGTTCTTAGTTCAGCTATTTCCTCAGGATTAGAGAGAAGAATCACAAGGTATTAGAAATACAACTGTTTGTAGAAGAGTCATGCAAAAAGTTAGAAAGAAATCTTTTTCCTAGATGGGACCTTTTCTATTTCTTATCTAAAGAGATGTGAATCATTTAACAAGGGTTAAGTGTTTGCCATGTGCTAAACACTTTGCTAGGCACTTGGAATAGCAAGGCAAAGAAACAAAACTATCACTGGCCTCAAGGAACTTACATTCTATGGGGGGGACAGGGAACAATACATGTATATAGATAAGTAAACATGATGTACACAAAATGGATACAAATCAATATTAGGGATTGGTACTAATAATAGGGGGAAATCAGTAAAGATCTTCTGTCTGAAGAGGCTTGAACTAAAACTAAAAAAAAAAAAGCTATGGATTCTAAGAAGCAAAAATGAGGAAGGAAAGTGTTTCTGTCATGACTAGCCTGTGCAAAGGTAGGAAGGTGGGAGCAAGTAGGCAAGTTTGGGTAGAAGGGGAGGGTGTGAGGAGGAAGTGATGAGTATTTAGCCCACAGAGAGAGCTTAGAGCTGATGGGGATGGAATCTGAACCTCTAAAAGGAAAAGACCATGTCTTTGGGATCTGGATCCCAAAAAGGAAAATCCCTGGACTTTCCCAAATCCCAGGCATTTGACTGAGGCTGTAATCCACTCAACTGGCCTTCCATTGTGGCTATACCCAATCTCCCAATTCTGTTCTGTTACCTCCCTATTGCCCCTGGCCACTTTCCACCCTTAATCCTATCTAGACTCCATTCTCCTTGGCCACGTGGTCCAGGTCCCTGGCAGTCTATTCACCCCAGTTTACTGGCCACTCCCAACCAGATCTTCCTTAGACCCCTTCTCCAGTCACTCCAAACTACTTTGCCACTCCTAGATCTCTCCCAAAGTCATTTTACATCCATCAAGTTGCTCAGATTCTTAAAATCTAGCTAAGTGCTAAGATTCTTAAAATCTGGCCCGCTTGCAATAGCCATACAAATGTTTAGATTCCTTAACAGTCTGGCTAACGTAGCAGATTCTTTAAATCTCACCCACCCCCGATCGATGTTCTAAAAAACCTTGTCTTTGGCTGAAAGAAGGCTTGAGTTGAATTCATTTGGGCAGGACCCAACTATTGTGATTTTGGGGGTCCCGGAACCCCTAAACCTCTAAATCTCAACAGAGCCAGATTTTAAAAAACTTTACATGTCAAATAGAGAAAGTTTACATTTTATCCAAGAGACTATAGATAGCCACTGAGCTTCTTGATTAGAGATATAACACGGTCCAACATGTGCTTTAGAAATATCAACTTTATGCATAACCTGTATCGAGTTGCTTGCCTTCTCAATAATGGTGGGTGGGGAGGGAGGGAGGAAGAGAATTTGGAACCTAAAGTTTTAAAAAACAAATGTTAAAAATTGTTTTTACATGCAACTGGGAAATAACATATACAGGTAATGGAGTATAGAAATCTTCTGTTTTCCTGCCCTACAGGAAAACAGAAGGGGAAGGGGACAAGAGAAGGGGCGGGGTATGAGAGAAGGGAGGGCAGATTAGGGGAAGGGGTATTCAGAATGCATGCAGTCTTGGGGTGGGGGGAGGGAAGAGATGGGGAGAAAATTTGGAACTCAAAATCTTGTAGAAGTGAATATTGGAAACTGAAAATAAAGAATATCAATTAAGAATGTGGAAAAAATAAAAATAAAAGAGTTAGACACAACTGAACAACAACACAACAATAAAAATTCTATGATTCTTACAAAAAAGAAATATCAATTTTAATGCTTTGTGGTAAATGGAGTGGGAAGGGGATTGCTGGATGCAGCAAAATCAATTAGGAAACTCTTGCAAAAATCTAGGCAAGAGGTGATGAAGGCTTGAACTAAGGTGACTGTGAAGTGAGTTGTAAAAAGGATTTGAAACCAAGAGCTGTGAAAGTAGAATCTGCAAAACTTGGCAATTGATTGGATATAGGGAGGAAGAGGAATGGGAGAAGGAGAAGGCGGAGGAACTCCAAGTGCAGAAAATAGGTGACTAGAAAAATGGAGGTATCCCCAACACAAATAAGAAAGTTAGGAGGTGGAGAAGCTTTGGGGAAAAGAAAACGAGTTGTTTTAGACATGTTGAGTTGGAGCAGTCTATGGGATATCCAAGTGGAGATGTCCAGATGGCAATTGGAGATGTGCAGCTACGTAGAGAGGGCAGGACATCAAAACATCCTAGTAGTGTGAAATAGTTTGGTGAAGTAGAAAATGTGCCAATTAGGAAGTCTAATTCTATTGCTGAGTCTTCTGCAAACTCATTCAATCTGTCACTTGGGCAAAAGAAGTTCCTCTCTCTGAGCCTCAGTTTGTTTGTTCATCTGCAGGATGAAGGTTTTAAAGTGGATCATCTCTAAGGAGATAAAAAGCTCAAAAACTACTGAATCCAATCCAACACAAGCAATTAAGAGCTTACTACATATAAGGCTACTACATACTGTAGTATGTGCTGGGGATACAAAGACAAAATGAAAAGCATTGCCTATCCTCATGAAGTTTCATTATACACGTGCAAAGTATTTTTGAAAAGTGTAATATGACAAATTATATAGGTAGAAAAGGGTCATTGAGAAAAAGTGGTTCTGCATCTTTGTTAAGCATAAATTTTAGATTCCTCTCTCTCTCTCTCTCTCTTTTTAAACTTATATAATTTAACCTACTCTAGCACAAAACGCTGGTGTCCTCACCTACATCTCAGGTGCTGGTTGATAAAGAGTTCGTCAAAAAAAAACATCTCTAGATTTCTTTATTTAGGAGCTTAAAGTCTGACCATACTCAGTACAATGACTATGATTCACTTCATAACTTTCCAATTATGAGCGTGTGGTCTCTGAATTGGTAAATTATAAGTTGATTTATTTAAAAATAAAAAAAATTTTCTTGGTAACCAATTTTTGCATTTTATAGAATCTATTATAGAATCTAGTAAGCCTCTTGAAGGGAAGGGCTTTCTCACTATTATATATGTATCCCCAGCACTTGGTACTTAGAAGGCACTTAATAAATGCTTGTTAATGAATTAGTTTAAAAGCTTGTTAATTAGTTTAATTTATCATTGAAATGGCTGAAAACTGAGCCAATTAATTTTTGGTCTCATTTCAAAGTATCTATACATTTTAAATTAATAATGATCTTGTAAATTGGGAGGATTACATAACAAGAGTGAGGGATGAACAGGGATGGATAATTATTCCCTTCATGTCAAGAGAACTTGAAGAAGGTTATCAGAGTATTGGATAGATCCCCTATGGCAAACTTACAGGAGGATATGGGCAAGCCTGGATAGATTTTAAGCTGCATTATCACATCAGTGATTCCTTGTACTCCTTGGAGTACTGAAGATCACCCTAAGTAAATTATTTTTATATACATTTTGAGATTTAAGATTTCTATCTAAATTTAAGAAAATAAGTCCACTAGAATGATTAAATATCATATTTGACCTCTCAGATGACCTTAATTTACCCTTCTTTCTCAATATCAAACAGGGATTGGGGCAGAGAACATAGTACAATAATAAATTTTGTGGTTAAACTTTTTTTTAATAAAACCAGTAAAACATACTTTATAATTATTTTCATTCTGAAAAAATCAACATACTAAAACAGCTATAAATGAGAAGTATCAGTTACTACTTCTATGTCCTACAGAATGTTAAAGTTAGAAGACATCTTGAAGAACACCTAATCAGTATTACATATGATGAAACTGAAGCCTAGAGAGGCAAAGTCACTAAAATCTAAGTGTCATAACTATACCACAACAATCATCGATGCTCCTTTCAGTATTCTTTGAGCATTCATTTCAACTTTAGTGTAACCATCTCTTCTTTTATGTAGTTGTGGTTAGTATATACATAATTCCACTGAGTGTTTTCTCACTGTTATTTCATGTCTTCCAAATTCCCTGTATGCCCCACACTGATCAATATCACTTGCATTACAATATTCCATTATTTTAATATACTAGTTTATTCAGTCATTTCCCGAAGTTTGACAATTATGTTGACCAACTGATTCCCTATCCGGTATTCTTCCTTGCACTGATATGCTGAGGACTAAAAGTGTTTTTGCTCTCAAAGAAAAGTATTAAACTCATCTATTAGCTTTTGCTTAAGAAGTCATAAGGATTCTCTTCTATAAGTCATACATAGAAGAAAATATTGCCACCTTTCATTTAATAGATATCTGAAATTCACGTTGAGCTCTCTGGATTAAACTCACTATATAAATGCTAAGCACCACTATTACATATTATGACACTGCTGTCTGGGGCCTACTCCTCATCATGTATGAGATTGTGTATATATTTGCATTTCTATTTCATCACTTTCTTTCACAGACTAAGCTCTCCAGACATTAACTTGACAAATAACATGATCAAGCCATCAGTTTCAGTGTGGTTCAGTAAGTTTTAAACTTCTTAATGGAAGTATTTCCATACGCATTCAGTCTTGGAAATTTTCCATTTTTTTCTCCTCATAAGGAATTTTGTCATTGATTGATCTACAGATCAAACACATACATTTTCAAGAAAAATTTACAGTCAATTACATATGTAAAAGAGCCTTTTTCCCAAATAACTCAATGTCCACATACAATTAAGGCTAGAGTGCAAATTATTTTAGAAAGTTTACATGGAAGTCATTGTAGTGATTCTAATAGGAAAAAGTAGCATCAAGAGACTGGTGTGATGCTATGCCACCTCCTGAGGGAAACTGAGTTATAGAGTAGAAAGTGCAGACGAAGCACGGGGTCCAAATTTTAGTGTCATTTTTGCTAGTATCTCACAGGGTGACCTTGGGGAAGCCACATCCCATCTCTGAGATGCTCTAAGTTTCTTCATTCTAACTGACCTTTCATGTTATAATGGTACTTGAAGTAAGGTGCCTGTCACCTGATGGAGTATCCCAATGTCTGTCTGTGTGAAAGAGGAGAAAATGGAAGAGTAATAGGACGAACTTCGATTCTTTAATTTTTCATTCTCAAGGGTCTCTACCCTAATATAGAACTGCATCACCTTTCTCCCTAAATCTAGTATCTTTTCCCTCCAACCTAACATTATCCTGCTACCAGAAGAGCTGTTTTTGCATTCAGTATTCTTCCTACTGAACTATACCACCTTGCTATTTAACAATTTAGTTAATCAGTCAGTCAATAAGCATTTATTAAGCACTTACTCTGTGCTAAGCACTGGAGATACAAAGAAAGACACAAAACAAAAACAAAAATGGGCCTTGTCCTCAAGGAGCCAACATTGTAATGTGAAAGAAAACTTGTAAATGACTAGATACAGAGAAGAGTTCTACAGAGTAGAGGAAAATATTTGGAAAAGGAAAGTTATTAGCAAATTGAGGGATTAGGAAAGGGATTCTGCAGAAGGTGGGAAGTGAGCTGAGCCTTGAAGGAAATCAAACAAAGAGATGGAAGAGCATTCTAGAGCAGCTGGTACAAAGGCATGGAAATGGAATTTGTGTTTACAGAGAAAAGACATGGGATGGCTGGAAAGGTAGGAAGGGACCAGATTGTGAAGAATTTTAAATGCCAAATAGAGGACTATATTTGATCTTGGAGGTAATGTGGAGCCATTGAAGCTCAGTGAACAGGGTGAGGACATGGTCAGATCTACATTTAAGAAAAATCAGCTTGGCAACGGAAAGAAGGATGAATTGAAGTGGGGAAAGACTTGAGGCAAGGAGTCCAGTTACTGAAGCAATCTATGCAAGAGGTGATAAGGGCCTGAACTAGGATTATAGTTGTAAGAGTGGAGAAAATAGAACATATATGAGAGAAAATGTGAAGGTGAAAATAACATGATTTGGAAATAGATAGGGTATGTGGAGTGACAGGTAATAGGAAAGTTTGGAAGGTACAGAACAAGATTTTAGGGAAAAAGATAACAAGTTCTGTTTTAGACATGTTGAGTTTGAGATGTCTATGGAACATCCAGTTCAAGATATCCAAAAAGCAGTTAAAGAAGTATGACTGTAACTCAGAGAGATGAGAACTAGATATATAGATCTGGGAATTATTTGCATAGAGAAGACAATTAAACCCATATGGTCTGATGATATTATCAAGTGAGATAGAATAGAGCAAAAAAAAAAAAAATTAAAGGGACCCAGGACAGAGGCTTGGGGGACATCCATGGTTACATAGCATGGCACAGATATAATATCAGCAAAGGAGACTGAGGAGTGGACAGAAAGGAAGAAAACCAGAATAGAGTAGTATTACAAAAACTGAAAGAATAGGAATTATACAGGAGGAAGAGATAAACAGTGTCAAAGGCTACAAAGAGGTCAAGGATAGGACTGAGAAAAGGCCATTCGATTTTTTAAAAAAATAATTTATATATTTTTAGTTTTCAACATTCACTTCCATAAGATTTTGAGTTTTAAATTTTCTCTTTCTCCCTCTCTTCTCCCCCCACCCCAAGATGGAATGCAATCTGATATAGGCTCTACTTATACATTATATTAAGCATATTTTCCCATTAGTCATGATGTAAACTACAATTAGAACTAATGGGAGGAACCACAAAAATGAAGCAATAAAACAAAACAACAAAGGAAAAGGAGAGTAAATGGTATGCTTCCATCTGCATTCAGACTCCATAGTTCTTTGTCTGGATATGGATAGCATTTTCCATCAGGAGTCTTTTGGAGTTGTCTTAGATCCTTGCATTGCTGAGAAGAGCTAAGTCTATCAAAGTCCATCACTGCACAGTATAGCTATTACTGTGTACAATGTTCTACTGGTTCTGCTCATTTCACTCTGCATCAGTTCATATAAGTCTTTCCAGGTTTGTTTGCAGTCTGCCTGCTCATCATTTCCTATAGCGCAATAGTATTCCATTGCATTCATATACCACAACTTGTTCAGCCATTCCCCAGATGATGGGCATCCCCTCAATTTTCAATTCTTTGCCACCACAGAAGAAATGCTATAAATATTTTTGTACATGTGGGTCCTTTTCCCATTTTTATGATCTCTTTGGGATACAGACCTAGAAGTGGTATTACTGGGTCCAAGGGTATGCACAATTTTACAGCCCTTTGGGCATATCTAAATTGCACTCCAGAAGGGTTGGATCATTTCACAACTCCACCAACAATGCATTAGTGTTCTAATTTTCCCACATCTTCTCCAGCACTTATCATTTTCCTGTTGTGTCATGTTAGCCAATCTGATAGGTGTCATGTGGTACCTCAGAGTCATTTTGATTTGCATTTCTCTAATCAACAGTGGTATAGAACATTTTTTCATATGACTACAGATAGCTTTAATTTCTTCCTCTGAAAACTGTGTGTTCATATTCTTTGACGTTTTATCAATTGAGGAATGAATTGTATTCTTATAAATTTGACTCAGTTCTCTATATATTTTAGAAATGAAGCCTTTATCAGAGAGACTGGTTGTAAAAATTCTTTCCTAGTTTTCTGTTTCTTTCCTAATCTTGGCTGCATTGGCTTGGCTTGTGCAAAAATTTTTCAATTTAATGTAATCAAAATTATCCATTTGGCATTTTGTAATGTTCTCTATCTCTTAATTGGTCATAAATTCTTCCCTTCTCCATAGATCTGAAAGGTAAACTATTCCGTGCTCTCCTAGTTTGCTTATAGTATCAGTCTACATATCTAAATTCTGCACCCATTTTGACCTTATGTTGGTATAGGGTGTAAGATGTTGGTCTATGCCTAGTTTCTGTGATACATTTTTCCAGTTTTCCCAGCAGTTTTTGTTATACAGTGATTTATTCCAGAAGCTGGAGTTTTTGGATTTATCAAATAGTAGACTAATATAGTTATTGACTGTTATGTCTTGCATACCTAACCTATTCCACTGATCCACCACTCTAATTCTTAGCCAGTACCAAGTAGCTTTGATGATAGCTGTTTTATAATACAATTTAAGGTCTGGTACAGCTAGGTACAGGAAGGTACAGCAACTTCCCTTGCATTTCTTTTCATTAGTTCCCTTGATATTCTGGACCTTTTGTTCTTTCAGGTGAATTTTGTTATTGTTTCTAGCTCTATAAAATAATTTTTTGGTAGTTTGCTTGGTATGGCACTGAATAAGTAAATTAATTTATGTAGAATTGTCATTTTAATTATATTAGCTCGGCCTGCTCATGAGCAACTAATATTTTTCCAATTATTTAGATCTGACTTTATTTGTGTGAAAAGCGTTTTCTAATTGTGTTCATATAGTTTCTGGGTTTGCTTTGGCAGGCAGACTCCCAAATATTTTATAATATCTACAGTAATTTTAAATGGAATTTCTCTTTCTGTCTCTTGCTGTTGGGCTTTGTTAATAATATATAGAAATGCTGATGATTTATGTAGGTTTATTTTATATCCTGCAACTTTACTAAATTTGTTTATTATTTCAAGTAATTTTTTACTTGATTCTCTAGGATTTTCTAAACATACCATCATATCATCTGCAAAGAGTGATAGCTTTGTTTCTTCTTTGCCTATTTTAATACCTTTAATTTCTTTTTCTTTTCTTATTGCTAAAGCTAACATTTCCAGTACCATATTGAACAACAGTTGTGATAATGGACATCCATGTTTCACCCCTGATCTTATTGGAAATAATTCTAGCTTATCTCCATCACATATAATGCTTGCTGATGGTTTTTGATAGATGCTATACATCATTTTAAGGAAGACTCCATTTACTCCTACGCTCTCTAGTCTTTTTAATAGGAATAAGTGCTGCATTCTGTCAAATCCTTTTTCTGCATCTATTGAGATGATCAATCATATGATTTGTTAGTTTTATTGTTGATATGATCAATAATGCCGATAGTTTTCCTAATATTGAACCAGCCCTGTATTCCTGGTATAAATCCTACCTGGTCATAGTGTATTATCCTCGAGATAAGTTGTTGTAACTTTTCTGCTAATATTTTATTTAAAATTTTCACATCTATATTCATTAGGGAGATTAATCTATAATTTTCTTTCTCTGTTTTGGCTCTTCCTGGTTTAGATATCAGCACCATATTTTTATCATAAAAAGAATTTAGTAGGAAGACTATAAGATTTAGCAAGTAAGAGATAATTGGTAATGTAGAGGACAGGTTCAGTTAAATGATGAGATCAGAAGCCAAATTGCAGAGTTTAGAAGATAATGAGATGAGGATAAATATGAAAAGCACAAAAGAATATGAAAAGATCCATATGAAATGCAGCACACTGATAGCTGCAGAACCAGAACTGCAGAAATAAAAAATAATATGTATTTTTCTATCTTTCAAATGGGACTCTCCTATTGACACAACTACATTGGAACCTAGAACCTGACAAAAACATAGGCTATGATTCCAGAAGAAGCCCCAAATGGATGCTGGTGAAGAATGGAACTCGTAAAATTAGAATGACCTATATGTCAAACTATTTGGTCTCCTGTGTATACTAAGGCCAGCAGAGTCATATATGTGTACTTTTGCACCTAGGGTAAACATTAACACATGTCACAAAAAGTGTACTTAGTTACAGAGTGCGCTGGATCCTACCTTGTGGAGGGAGAAAGAGAAATGCCTGAGTATACCAACAATGAAGGAAGTAGGCTATTTAGTAGCTTCTTGTTTTTAACTAAATCTTTTTAAAAAGATTTTATTTAGTATTTTATTTTTCCCCAGTTACATGTAAAAACAATTTTTAACATTTGTTTTAAAAACTTTGAGTTCCACTCCCTCCCTCCCTCCTCACACTTTGAGAAGGCAAGCAATTCGATATAGATTATATGTGTGTGGTCATGCAAAACATATCCAAAATAATCATGTGAAAGAAAACATAGAAAAGAAAAAAACCTCAAGAAAAATAAAGAAGGTAAAAAAAAAAGTATGCTTCAATCTGTATTCAGATACTACCAGTTCTTTTTCTAGGGATATATAACATTTTTCATCATAAGTCCTTCAGAGTTGTCTTGGATTGTTGTATTGCTGAGAATACCTAAGTCATTCACAGCTGATCATCTTACAATATTGCAGTTACTTTGTACACAGTACATTTCACTTAGCATTAGCCCACGCAAATTTTCCCAGGTTTTTCTGAGAGCATCCTGCTCATCGTTTCTTATAGTACAATAGTATTCCATTATAATCACATACCACAACTTGTTCAGCCATTCCCCAATTGATGGGCATCCCCTCAACTTCTAATTCTTTACCCCCAGAAAAGAGCTGTAATAAATATTTTTGCACATATAGCTCCTTTTCCTTTTTGTTTTTGTTTTCTATTTCTTTTGGGATACAGACCTAGTAGAGGTATTGCTAGGTCAAAAGGTATGCATGGTTTTATAGCCCTTCAGGCATCATTCCAAATTACTCTACAGAATGGTGGAATCAGTTCACAACTCCATCAACAGTACATTAATGTCTCATTTTTTTCCATATCCCCTCCACCATTTATCATTTACCTTTTCTGTCCTATTAGCCAATCTAATAGGTATGAGGCTGTACCTTAGAATTGTTTTAATTTGCATTTCTCCAACCGATAGTGAATTAGAGTATTTTTTCATATGGCTATAGATAGCTTTGATTAATTCATTTGAAAACTGATCATATCTTTTGATCATTTATCGATTGGGGAATGGCTCTTATTTTTATAAATTTGACTTAGTTATCTATATGTTTGAGAAATGAGGCCTTTATTAGAGAAACTTGCTTCAAATTTTTTTTCACAGTTACCATTGTTAACTGGATTCCCCTCCATCCTATTCCCCACCCCAACCCCATTAATTCTATTCTCTCTCTCTCACTCCTTCCTCAAAAGGGTTTTGCTTCTGACTACCCTCTCCCTCCCTTCTATCACCCCCCACCCCTTATCCCCTTCCTTTCCTACTTTCCTGTAGGGTAAGTAAGATAGATTTCTATAACAAATTGAATGTGTATGTTATTCCCTCTTTGAACCAATTCTGACGAAAGTAAGGTTCACTCACTCCCCCTCAACTCCCACTTCCTTCACTCCATTGTAAAAGCTCTTTCTTGCCTTTTTTATGTAGGATAAGTTACCCCATCCTACCTCTCCCTTTTTCTTTCTCCCAGTACATTCCTCTCTCACCTTTTAATTTTATTTTCTAGATATCATCCCTTCATATTCAACTCACAACTGTGCTCCTTCTAACTACCCTAATAATGAGAAAAAGGTCTTATGAGTTACAAATATCATCATCCCATGTAGGAATGCAAACAATTTAAACTTATTAAGTCTCTTATGATTTCCCTTTCCTGTTTACCTTTTTATGCTTCTCTTGAGTCTTGTATTTGAAAGTCAAATTTTCTTTTCAGCTCTGGTCTTTTCATCAGGAATGCTTGAAATTCTTCTGTCTCATTGAATGTCCATTTTCCCCCTGAAGGATTATATTCAGTTTTGCTGGGTAGGTGATTCTTGGTTATAATTCTAGCTCTTTTGCCCTCTGGAATATCATATTCCAAGCCCTCCAATCCTTTAATGTAGAAGCTGCTAAATCTTGTGTTATCCTGACTGTGAATCCATGATACTTGAATTGTTTCTTTCTGATTGCTTGCAATATTTTCTCCTTGACCTGGGAACTCTGGAATCTGGCTATAATATTCCTGGCAGTTTTTATTTTGGGTTCTCTTTTAGGAGGTGATCAGTAGATTCTTTCAATTTCTATTTTACTCTCTGGTTCTAGAATAGTAAGGTGGTTTTCCTTTATAATATTTTGAAAGATGATTTCTAGGGGGCTCTTTTTTGATCATGGCTTTCAGGCAGTCCAATAATTTTTAAATGATATCTCCTGGATCTATTATCCAGGTTAGTTGTTTTTTCCAATGAGATACTTCACATTGTCTTCTATTTTTTCATTCTTTTGGTTTTGTTTTACAATGTCTTGATTTGGCCAATTCTGCTTTTTAAGTTATTCTTCTCTTCACTGGCTTTTTGTACCTCTTTTACCATTTGGTCTAATCTGTTTTTTAAGGTATTATTATTTTTTTTAGCTGTTGGCTCTTTTTTCACAATGTTCTTGCATCACTCTCATTTCTCTTCCCAATTTTTCCTACACCTCTCTTGCTTGATTTTCAAAATCCTTTATGAGCTCTTCCATGGCCTAAGATCAATTCATATTTTTCTTGGAAGCTTTAATGTTGGAGCATTGACTTTGTTGTCTTCTTTGGAGTGTGTGTTTTGATCTTCCTTCTCACCATAGTAGCTTTCAATAGTTAGTTTTTTTTTTCCCTCCATTGTTTGCTCATTTTCCCAGCCCATTAGTTGACTTTTAGCTCTTTGTTAAAGTAGGGTTGCTTCCAAGGTGGAGGGTGCACTATCCCAAGCTTTATGGGTTTCGTGCAGCCATTTTCAGAGATACTTCTTGATACCTGTAAGTTTTAAGTTCTTCCAAGGCGGTATGATCTAAGGAGAGGTGTTTACTCCTCTCATTGCCTATGATCTGGTCTGTGAGTGACCACAATCACTCTTCTGTTCTGGCACTGTGAGGAGGGTCCCCCCTCCACTGCTGCCTCAAACTCTGCTATGCTAGTGCTCCTCCTCACCCTGAGACTCCCACCCAGGACTGTGACCCATATCCAAGTATGGGTAAAGCAACAGAGTCCTACCTCAGAGCTAGCAAAAAGACTCCTGTAATCTCCTTCTGCCCAGTTGTTTGACTTCATGTAGGCCGAGAGCTCCAGAATGAGCTGCTATGGTGCTGATTCAGTGGCTGCCAAGGTCTGCTCCTGGTTTGCTGGGGTCAGGGCTGTGTTGGTGCAACCTTGCTACACTTCACTCCACTCTCACCCAGGTGCAAGGGACCTTTTCTGCCAACCTTCCATGTTGCCTTTAGTATCTGTGGGATGAGAGGTCTGGAAAGTGCCACTGCTGCCACTGCTTCAGTCACCCCAGGGTGATTGATGCAGGGGCCTATTCCAGTAGCCCAGTCTGCACTGGTGCAGCCTGCACTAGACTGAGTTCCTCTCTCACTCTAGTGCAACAGACCTTTCCTGCCGACCTTCCAAGTTGTCTTGGGCTGGAAATTTATTTCACTCTGTCTTTTTGTGTGTTCTGCTGCTCTAGAATTTGTTTAGAGTAATTTTTTAAAGGTATTTGGAGGGGTTTGAGGGAGAGCTCAGGTGATGGCTCATTTCTCATTATTCTGTCATCTTAGCTCTGCCTCATTCTGTTTTTAACTAAGCCTTGAAAATTATGTGCTAAGGTCAGTTATTTCTTCACATTTGATGAATAAAGAGCCAGTTAACTGAGGGATACAGTGTTAACTCCTGAAAAAAAAAAAAAGAAATGCTTTCTGGGAGAGTACTGAGAGCTTGAAGTCTATTATCCTCTTTCCCCTAAAACAAAACAAAACAAAACAAAACAAAACAAAACAAACCCTCAAAGAAAAATAAAAATTTAGAGTTGGAAGAGATTCTTAGGGGCATTATTTAATTCAACTCCTTTATTTTACTAAGGGAGAAACTGAGACCCCAAAGAAGATAAGTTACTTGTCCAAGGTCTCAAAAGGGAGTTGATCAACTCTTACTGAAATGAGGCTGATCACTGAGACTGTCAAATGGAACCAAAATCTCAGATTCACTGATTATTAGAACTGGAAGGGACCAGTTATCTTGTCTAACTCCCTCATTTCATAGAGGAAAGAGCCCCAGAGTTAGTGGCAAAGCAGGAACTAGAAGCCAAGTGTCCTGATTCCCAGTACAGTACTCTTTTAGTCCAGTTGCTGAAACCTGGTCTTTCAAGATACTATATTTCAGGAAATTATAAATAAAAACTGCCTGGATTTATTAGGAGAGAAAAAAGTGAAGACAGCAAGAATTCACCAATCAATTCCTGGAAAGAATTCCAAAAGAAAAAATCCTAGAAATCTCATGGAAAAATCTAGAGCTTCCAAGGTCAAAGGAAAAATACTACAAAGTGTTCCAGAAAGAAGCAACTCAAGTACCAAGAAACTCAAGTAGTCATGATCACACAAGACCTGTCAACTTCTACTTAAAAAGAAAGGAAATCTTGTAATAAAAATATTCCAAAAAGCAAAAAAAATTCCAAAAAAGCAAAAAAGCAAAAAATTCCAAAAAGCAAGAATAACTTACCCTGTAAAGCTGAGCATAATCCTACCCCCAAAAAAGATCTTTAATAGAATAGAGGACTTTCAAACATCTCTGATGAAAAGATCTGAGCTGAGCAGGAACTTTGAAATGCAGATACAATTAAGAGAAATCTAAAAAAGCATTTATTTGAGCAACTGGAAAGAATTATATGGTGATATAGTATTAATATTCTGATAGAAGAGAAGAAACAAGTCCCTTCAGAAACTTAACAACTTCAAAGAGCACTGGGAGAATTAAGTAAGAAAAACAGAGTTCCTGATGATTCTTGTGTGCAGATTTACAGAGGAGAAAGAGAAGAGAGAGTAAAAAAACAAATAAACTAGTATAGAAAGCGGGGGTAGAAAAGAGTATGTGAGAAGTCTACAAACAAGGAACAATAGGCTGGGGAGTATCAGATTAACTTTACTCTTATTTGAAATGAACAAAGAGTGCTGAATAACACAGAATTGGGGGCTAAAATACACCAAATTCAACTTTCTGTTGTTGTATTGGTTTGCATATCTTTTAAATATAACTCTTTGGTAGTTACCTTAATATTGTACTGTAATCATTTTGTACTTTATATTGCTAAAAAAAAATACACCTTTTATGAGGCATTTTTGCATTTGCTTATCCAAATGATGCATGCTCTTCAGTAAAATATTTATATGCATAAAATAGTAAAGGAAAGAGATAATATTTTTAATGATTTTTGAACAATATTTGATAATGTATACCTGCACTATGGAAGAATATGTATGAATAAGGCCATATAAATGTCTTTGAAGTCACAATTTTGTAAAATGCATGGTGGTGTTTTTGTTTTTGTAAATGGTTAAACACATTTCATGTGACTTAAGAAAATTAGGGTGCTTTTATGTATTGAGAACTGGTTAGAGCAGTTGTCATAAATACACAAAGACTTCTTATTCATGTATTAGATATACATAGAATAATTAGTACTGCCATGTCAAACTTTCCCTCTTTTGGTGAACAATTTTTTTCTCAATGTGAAAGTGCAACTAAAAAACACTTAAAAAATACTTAAAATTTAAAAGGCATTTCATGAACTGGATAGTTAAAAGGACTAGGAATTGGTGGTCATGGTTGTGTGCATATATATGGAACTTTTCAACTTTTCAACAGGAACTTTTCACATGTCTTGGATTTGCTTCTGAATGTGAAATAAGTTGCTTGTGTAAGATGGCATTCTACTGAATTGGTAAATACTAGATAGCATTGCAGAAAATGTGGCAAATTGTACACTGTCACTTTTTGTTACATAGACAGCAAGAGCTTAATTTTTTTTTCCTGTCCATCAAATTAGGTACCTTTTTTTTAAACAGAATTATTTACTTCTCTATCATGCATTTTTAAGAACTAGGTGTTTGACTTAGTCCATCAATATGTTTTTTCCATTCTCAATCATGTTTTACAGCATAAATAATAGAAGTTGACTGGAGAGCTAAGTAAAATTAAATAGTGTTGATGTCAATTAAAAAAGGGAAAAAGAGTCAAGAGAAAAAGAAGGGAACTGGGAGGTGAGAAAATGATGCCAGTCACAAATAAAATAAACTTCCTGATCTTGACGGAGGAATTTTTAAAAAATGAGTTGGGGGTGGGCTAGAGAGGAAAAGAAATACAAAGTAGAAACTAAGATGGGTGCTTTAAATGGCTTCTTAGGCAATTGGGAGTGTCTAAACAAATTATGATAAGTAAATGTAATCAACAAAATTGAGAAATAAGACATGACAAAAATAGATGATTTAGAAAATCCTAGGTAGTCTGAACTGACACAGATAGAAATGAGCAGAACTTAAAAAATCCAAGTTATACAGGGACAGCAATAGTGGAAAGAAAAAATAACTTTGAAATATTTAATAGCTATGATCAGTGCATGGCTAACCATATTTCCTAAGATTCTATGAAAGCATGTTGCCCACCTTTTGATAGAGAGGGGTTGGATAGAAGGTGAATAAAAAGACATACATGTTTAGATATGACTATTATATGAATTTATTTACTTGATTTATTATAAGGGTGAGTATTTTGGTCCTTTCGTTTTTTAACTAGGAGGACTTGGAGGAGAGCAGGGGGTTATCAATAATGATGAAAAAAGAGAGAGGGCCATTGAAACTTTTTTATGTATAGATGGACACAAAATAAAGTTCAGAAAAAGCACAGATAAGCAGGGCAGTTTTGAAAATAACACATGGAATTTGTTATCAGCCTAAAGAAAGCAAAATGAAATGGAGATTTGTGGCTTCATGTATAACCCTCTTTTTATGTTCTGCTGTACATATGGAAATGTTGTTTTTTGGTTTTTAAGTTCAGAATAAAAAACAAAAAGGATAAAATTAACAGAGGAAGAATTTATTCATAAATGAAGGTAACATGAAAACAGAACATATCAATTTCAATTTAAACATTAAAAAAAATCACCCTTTTACTACTAAGGACTACAGCTCACAAAATGTAAACAGAGTCAAGACTTGGTTTGTCTCGCTCAATTTAATCTTCATCCTTATTCTTGAGAGCAAGAATAGTTATAAAGCAATCTTACAGCTTCTAACACCTTTAACACTTTATGTAATTTATGAAACTGTGACCAGGATGATATGAATTTGGCTGAAATCAGATAAAATGAAAACATTTGGTCTTTGAGACTTCTGTGAGACCCTCTATACAGTGTGCTACATTTCAGGGCTATGCATGCCCTCATCCCACTACTTGTATGCTCATTCAGACAGCCTGATACAAACTGGATTGACTAAAAGTTTTGATCCCGGTTTATTTCGGTCCTTTAGGAGTCATGCTTATAGAGACATAACTAATATGAAAGAGATAAAGGTTCAATGACAAGAAATATGATAGATGTCCATTATTCTTCTACATATGGGAGTAATAATTCTTAAATCTAAATCATACTATTCATTTAGTATGAACATCCAAATTTGTTGAACATCCAAACTTCCTTTGAGCTCTGGACCTGACAACACAGACACAGACACAGACATACGCATGCATGTATACATGTTTATGGGGGAGGAGCAGAGAGAGAGAGAGAGAGAGAGATTCATCTGTATCTATAAACACACAGCACAGCATAAGAACAAATCTTCTATTAAGCATCAAAAAGCTTAACTTTCTGCAATTATTTAATCTTCACATTGTTGAATTAAATTCTAGTAACCCACTAAGCATTTACCATAGATTCTCAGAGTTGGATGAGACCTTAGAGGTCATCTAGCCTAATCCATACTCTGAATAATATACTTACTACTATTTAAAAATGTCATTTTGTTGGGGGTGAAGCCTCTTTCTGAACTGATCTATGTTCAACCCCCTCCAATTCTGAATTTATTTTATCCATCTCTTTTCCCTCATATACACATTTCTATTCTTATCTGTGGGGACACCATAGCACAGCCCAAATCACAAAAGGGCTGTGGGACTGAAAACACCCTTGGTAACCCATGGTGAGATAGGTGAGCTTGTATGTGCCTATGGGCTTAAATGCCTACTACCAATCCCAAGGTAATGCACTCGGTTTATGGGAGAAATGTAAATGAATAAGATGCCTCCCCTGCCTTCAAGGGATTAATAATCTAGTAAGGGAGATAAGGCATGTAAACAAATAACCATTATATGAAATAGACACTCATAATATAGGAGCATAGGAAAGACTAAAATAAAGTGTTAAGAAATAATCATGGAAGTGAATAAGGCACTGGCTTTAAACAAACTCAAAGCAGTATAGGCATATTTAGGCAACAATTTAAGCACTGTTTCTTCTTAATCTAGATATAGTAATTATTTCAATGCAAATCTGCTTTCCAACTTGTGGGCTTTATGGACCAATGAATTCACTGTGAGAACAGAAATGGAAAGGACTGGATTGTCTATACTATCTCATCATCAATCATACTGTTGATTCTGATCTAAATGCAAAAAAATAGCAAAATGTTTTCTACCCATGTTATATTTAGTCATGTGACTCCTTCCCTAATATAACATGAATATATACATACACAGTGATCCAACTGAATATTCATTTCATCAAATCTTACAGTTCCTAACCAGAAGCCACTAACCTTTCTAACAGTTACCTTTTTATCTAAAGCAAAAGAATTTGTTTTGGCTATATCTAAGATTGTTTGATAATTGTTGCCTTTTCATTAATATTCTTTCTTCACATTGGTAGAAAGGTTTTGATTCCCAGTCCATGTTTATATCACAGAAATTATGGAATATTAGAGATGAAAAGGCCCTTATAGATCATCTGGTCTACCTCCCTCATTTTACAAAGGGAGAAACTGAGGCCCAGAAAAACATGGGACATCCAATCAAAAAGTTGTAAATTATTATCTAATAATACTACATATAATAGATGTAAATGGTTATCTTAATGACCACATCAAACTCACCATTTGACCTTTGCATATGATCATCATGGTAACTTATGATCATTTTTCCTCACATTGCAATAGTTTGATTTTATCTTTTTTGTGCTACCAATTCATTTGACCACTACTGTTCCTTATCTTTTTATTGTGGATGGTAGCTACATGAGTTGACTAATATTGTCTGTTAAAGAGTTGTGAGGTTCATCTTCAGTTGTACAGTATACACTCAGTTACACTTAAAATCCTGAGATCTCTGAGAAACTGTCTATATGTATCCCCTCACACCCTTCTTAGTATCACTTTTGCCTACAAACAAAAGCAGCTTGAGTTCTTTTTGATTTTTCTCTGTCCCTTTCTTTATATTCTCATTACCACTAGTCAAGACTAAAAGATTACTGCAATGGCCTTCTTAAAAGTCTTTTTACTGTCCTCCCTCCAATCTATTCTTCATATTGCTGTCAAAATAACCTTTATTTTGCATAGATATGATCACAATTTCCCTGCTCAAAAATCTTCACTGGTTTACTATTGCCTCACAAAGTTCAAACTTCCCTACTGGGCATTTTGGGTCCTCCAAAACCTCTTCCTTCCCCCAGTACTTTTCCAGACTCATTTCATATTTCTCTCCTCTCCTCCCTGCTTTGGTAAACTCTGGTCCCAAAACATGCACTCTACTCTTAAACCTCATGCCCTTCTTCAAGCTGTTTCATATATGTAGAATGCCATCCTCCTTCACCTTTTGTTCTCATGCCCATCCTTTAAAGCTCAACACAAATGTCATTGCTGCAGGAAATCTTCCCTGATCTCTCTGGCTGGCAATAATCATCACCCCAGGGCCTCACATAGCACTTTGTTTTATTTTTATATCACATATCATGGAAATGTTTGTGTATCTCATTTCCCTATTAAACTATAAGCTTCTCAATGGCAAAAACTCCATCTTATTTATATTTTCCATTTCCTCAAGTGCCTAGCACAGTGTTGTTCAAACAGAAGGTCCTGCCTAACAAGTATGTGCCCATGGATTGATTGGTTGTTCCAACTCAGACCCTGGTGATGCTCATTTACTAAATAAAAGGACAATGCTATATGTAGTATAAAAGAATGTGTAACTCCAAAGGCATTCTTATCTGAACAACAAACACCAAAGGTCTTCCGTGATTGTTGGAAACTCAGTTGTTGCAAAGAGCAGACTGTAGTCCATGTTGCTAAATTGCCCCATTTGTATCAATTAAAGCAAAATTGCATTCTGCTTGCAACTGAAAAAACAGCACAAATTGGGAACAGTTGTTTTGGTGATGATCTATATTTTCATAAATGCAAAATAAAAGTGAACATACGTTGTTGGAGACTGCAAACTTGAAAATAGTTAATAACTTACCTGCTCTTTTTTAAAAATTTAAAGTGTTATTAAAACTTAATATTGAACTTCAATATAATCAGCTAAACTTCCTACTGACATTCAAATTAATTTAATATATAAAATACAACAACTTTTCAGGCACTCCCTGTAAATGACCATTTGGGTTGTTTCATACCTAACTCTTCCCTCTCTACTTGCTCATATTTAAAATATGGGAAGAAGGTGTGGGTGACTCTTTATTCATTATTCTACAGGGTTGAGAGGAGAGAAGGGTCATGAGACTAGAGGGGATGTTACATAAGCAACTCATCCTCTCCCTTTCCAGGGTGTTCTTGTCTTCTCCCCTCACCTTCTTCCCACCCCCAACCACGAGGTTGTGTAAGGTGAGCTGAGCTTCCTAGGGAGGGTGAGATGAGACAGCTGTAAAAGGTGAGTGGGGTTAATTTAATTGCTCTTGGGTGGAGTGCCTATCTACAACCTATTGTTTTAAGTTTAGACAGCTACCGGTGATGTTTGGGGTATGTGTCCTGGTAGCCTGCAAATCTAATGAAGGTAGGTTTTCTTGAAGCATTTCCCCTACTTATTCCCATAACTTTTGGAAGAAATACCTATTTTATTATTATTTGTGACACTCAATCTTTTTTATCAGAAATAATAAAATAGACCTGAAATGTTTAAAAATCCTGAATCAAATAAAATAACTGCTATTCTTAACACAGGGAAATGATTCAGGGATTTCTTCCTCTTCCTAAACCAGCCCTTTAACTTGAGGCTGACTTCAAAATCTAATATAGTTGGGAAATTCATGCCTATCTTTACTGGATCATTTAGAAATTTCCAACTTTTCTCAAATTTCTTACTTTTTAAACGGGCATTTTTGCAACATGGTTAATTGGCTTACTTTTGCCAATATTCTCATTAAATTGGCTATAGATGCAAGATAGAATTAGGGGTGTAATTTTAATGATGCAGTAGCTGATAACAAAGCTTTTTGCAGTCACTGGCTAATTTATGCACTTTGAAATGAAGAATATAATTTACCTAAACTATTATCATCATGTTTTTCCTGAGCCTTGAGATTCCTCAGTATTGTTGGTATCATTACCTCGACCTTTGTTAAATTACAATAGGAATTTTGGAGTGTAGAACCCTTGAGGCACTAAGAATTTGCAAGCTCTGATTCTAGGCTTTATCAACCCATGTTAAGTGAATGCACAAGTTAATTCTTATTCTTGCTATCCACATGGGTTACTAAGCCAAAAAGAATACTGACTATAGAAAACGGAAAAACTAAGATATGTAAGAGATTTGTCTTTTATTTATAGAAAGGAGGAAACTGAGCCCAATATCCTGACTGTGGTCAAACCCTAGAGAAAGCAAACAATGACTACAACAAAGGAATGACAGCAACTACTCAGAAAAAGTAAAACAAACCAAACAATTCTTCATGGAAAAGGTAACAGGTCTTTGTTTTAGATCTTTTTTTTTTTTTAATAATATACACAGGCTTAAATATTAACCTGAAAAAACTGAGATAAAGCATTAAGTCAAAGCATTATAGCTAGAAGGTTATCTTTCTTCAATATTTAATGGATCTGTGATCTTACTGTGGTGTGCCTTCTCCTTCAGTTCACAACCCTTCCATCCTGCGTCATTCTCTTTTCCATATTTTTAAGCAAATTTTTCACAGAAAACCTACTCAACATACTTGAGCCTTTCCTCTAAATCTTTTTACATTTTATGAATATCAGAAATAGCAGACCTTTTTAAAAAATGTATTTTATTGACTCTTTTCTCAAGGCAGGAATGCTCTCTATCCTTGCAAGCAATAACTATTGTTACTGACGTTCAGGTACCTCAAACTCGTTAACTGTCCAAAATGGATACCACCACCTTGCAAAAGGGCCAGGATTTGAAGCCAAAGATCCTAAGCTGAAGTCCTAGCTCAGCCACTCGCTATGCATGTGATCTCACCCGCTTGTGTCTCAGTCGAGCATAAAATTTGGGGGCTGGACTAGATAAATTTCAGGCTGGAAGGGGCTTTAGACTTTTATGATCCTATCAATGAACAAGATAAAGTTTAATAAATTGCTAGAGCCTGATAATTTCTTTTCTGTGATGTGACACTGGTAAAAAAAAAAAAAGAATTGCTGTTGAGTTTTTTTTTTTAGTTGTCTGATTCTTTGCAACTCCTTTTGGAGTTTTCTTGGCAAAGATATTAGCTAGAGTGGTTTGCCATTTCCTTCTCCAGCTCATTTTACAGATGAGGAAACTGAAGCAAACGGGGTGAAGTGAGTGCTTGAGGCCACATTCGAACTCTGGAAGAGGTCTAGCACCTAGCTAGCTGCAGTGTTAAAATATAGAGGATCACAGGATTGTAGCTATGGAGCTGGGTGGAGGCAAAGGTAGCTTAGATGAACTGCAATAAGCACCAGAAACATGATTAGAACGTGGTCTTTCTGACTCGGAAAGAGCCCTGCATTTGGAATCTGAAGGTCTAGTTCAGATCTTGGCCTTGCTACTGTATGACCTGGGGGCAATAGCACAAAGTCTCTTATCAGGCCCCTGTCTTGTAAAATTAGAAAGGCAAACTAGATGACCTCTGTAGTTCTTTCTGGATCCTGAGCTCTCTACAGCCTTTCTGGAAAAAGTAATTCTTAGAAGGACACTAGGACTAGAATTTAAGAATATCTTGGGGACAGCTAGGTGACACAGTGAATACAGCTCTGGCCTTGGAGTCAGGAGGACCTGAATTCAAATCCAGCCACAGACACTTAACACTTACTAGCTATGTGACCCTGGGCAAGTCACTTAACCCTGATTGCCTCACCAAAAAGAAAAAAAAAAAAAAAAAGAATATCTTGAAGGAGCAAGCAATCAAAAAAAAATATCAATTGACTCATCAGGTCCTTCTAATGAAAAAATTTCAAGCTCGATATCTATAAGAGTTTTGTGCTTGAAAAATATATGACTACCTCCCCCTTCAAAATATAAGACGAATTTCAGATCTTGCATAGAAATCATCATTTTTTGCAACAACTGTTCTAGTTTCATACACAGTCAGCAGGCAATAAATATGTGTCCAACTGAATTCCACTTTCTCTGACTCAGTATAAATCAGTACCCAAGATTCTTCAGCGGTTTTTATAGTTTAGAGAGAGATTGATATTTAATAACTAAAACCCCCCGAGAACATGTTTTGATTTTTGAATGATAATGCATATATTTGGGTAAAGCAGTCATAAACCAATGACCAAAATTTGCTAGAGCTTTGCAAATTGATTTTTGTTAGTAGGGTTTGAGATGAAAATTCCCATAAGAAAAGATGTCATTTCTTTGATGGCAGAGGTTGGCCTTACATAAATTGTTCATTAAAACCTAGAAAGACAGGTGTGTATTTTCAATTACCTATTGTTAAGCACTGAGTAGATGGTCTCAAGATGAATGAAAAGAAGTAGGGTAAGTATATTTAATGAAGTATCCTTTTTTTATAACATAATGATTGTGCGGGAAGGGAAAACTGCCTTTCATATACACTAATGACTGACAGTGCACTTATCTCAAAAGTTTAATTCATTTTCTTATGGCACAGGGTATATTATGATTTTTCTTTTGATCACTGAATTCCCATATTTAAAGGTTTCTAGCTAAAAAATCCAGGGACTAGAGACTGTATTCAACACGTAAAAAATGTTTTTCTGGTTCCTGAATTCAATTTTGATGTATTACCTTAAATGTATAAACATTTCTATAGGATTGGCTAATGTCATATTTCCTCTTAGGAATTTTTAGGCCAGTTAAAATCAGTTAAAAAATGTACACTAAAATAGAATTTAAATTGAACAAGCATACAATCATGTCTCAGATCAGGTCCTTTTGGCAATGGGATAGGAAATTCATTTTCTCAAGGCATGAAAAGTATACTGGACTATTTTTCTTCTGGTCACTAAACCTCAATTTTAAAAGTTCCTAGACTTAAAAAGCTAGGGACTGAGGAGATGATACATATATACATACATGTATACATGAATATATGTTTGTGTCTATGTGTTCATGCAAATGTTCATACTTTCACATTCCATAGAACTCTTGGACCAAGAAATACAAGGTCTTTTCTTCAATATATAATTGTGGTTTTTGTTTGTTTTTTTGGGGGGGGGGGCTAGGCAATGGGGTTAAGTGACTTGCCCAGGGTCACACAGCTAGTAAGTGTCAAATGTCTAAGGCTGGACTTGAACTCAGATCCTCCTGACTTTAGGGCTGGTTGCCTAGCTGCCCCAATGTATAATTGTAAACCTGAAATTGGACAAGAGGCCATCAAGTCCAACTCTCTCATTTTAGAAAGAAGAAAACTGAGTCCCAGGGGGGTTTGGTGACCAACCCAAGGTCAAAAATAGTACTAATTATCAGAGGTATGATTTGAAGCCAGGTTCTCTGATTTCAGAACAAGTACTCTTTCCACTGTACAATGCGCTCTCTCAGCATGACAAAATAGAAAGAGCCTTGAATCTGGAGTCAAAGGAGCAACACTCAAATCCCAACATTGTTGCCTTGGATTAATTTAGGTAAATCACTCTGGTCCTCAGTTTCTTCATTTATAAACTGAAGGAAGTGGACTTAGATGGTCTTCAAGATTCCTTCTAGATCTAATATGAGATACTTAATGGTAGCAAAATGATTACTAGGATAAGAGATCTCAATTATAGTTTTCATTTTTCCATTAAATGTACAATCTCAGAGAAGTCACATAACCTGTCTGTGTTTGAGATCATCCTTCTATAAAAATGGCAATATTTGCCTCTTTCTCATAAAGATAATGAAAAAAAAACATTAAATTAAAAATATTAAGATTTATCCATTTACTAACATTTATCCATTAAGAAATTATTTTGTATAACTTTATTTAGAAACCATTTAAAAAAACTCAAATTGTGCTTTGGAACTTGCTGATGACTATTTGACTAGTAAGTGGTGCAACTGTGGTCCAAAACCAGGTCTTCTAACTCTTAAATCTATTGCTCATCCACCCTACTAAGCCACTGGAGTGTAAATCTTAGAATATTTAAGAGTTCATTCATTTATCTATTCTGCGCATTTCCAGAGAAAGGCTATTATGTGCAAGGAACTATACTGTGTAGTTTGGGGGCAATGGGCATAAAGAAGAAACAGTCTCCATCTTCAGCAAACTTAAAATTTTATAGAAGAAATATGATACCTGAGCAAATCACTATCATAATAACAAGGTACTTAAGGTACTTAAAGTACTTTTTCCCAAACATCCCTATGAAGGAAATAGTAGAAAAGGCAGAGGTGACAAACAGACCCAAAATATTCAATGGGCATTCAGAAGTGGATGAGATTACATCTAGAGGGAAGAAGATCAGAGAAACCTCTTTATGAAGAGATAGCATTTGAACTGAATTTTCATAGGTGGATATGCGGGTGGTGCTTATAGTATGAGCAAAAGCGAAATGAGGGATGAGTGTGTGTCACGCTTGGGAAATGTCTACTGATCCACTTTACCCCAAGCATATAGTGCTCTTAGTGGACCACTTGGAAATAAACTTGGAAAGGTACACTGAGGCCAGATCATCAGAGGCCTTAAAAGTTGGTTTAAGATATTTTTGTTCATTGGAAAAAAATAGTATTTACCCAGAGAAACAACTCTTTATAATGTGAATATCCATAAGCTATATCTTTTTTACACATAAAAATATAGGAGTTTCATATTTGAACATGAAAAACAATATTTGACATAAATATGTGTAAATAATGTCTTAAGTGACAGAAAAATTTCAGTTACCCACTTGGCTCCTAGGGTTTAACATAAGAATTGGGAGAATAAGTCTCACCAGGCATACACTAGGCATACACATCAAGTTACTGTTGTTGCTGTTGTCATTATTATTACATCGTGCCTTAAGGTTTATAAAGTGTTTTCTTCAAAACAATGAATGTGATGAGTTGCCTGAGAAATGTAGGTTAAAGTCAGATCATCAGAGCACTTGAATACCAGGTACATTTTTGCAAACTAGCTTTTTCGACCATTGGAAAAAATCATGTTTTACAGGAGTACAGAAACGTAGAAATGACTAATAGTAATTTTTTAAATAAAATATTTTTATACACATTTAATTACCTTAATTTTCAGAGATCAGACTGTCATCAACTTCAGCCATCTTGAATAAGGGTTGAATCTAGACATAAAATAGAGAAAGAAATAATCCCTGAGAAGAAAGTAACAAAAATAGCCAAAGACCTGATGACTATTATGACCCAAGTCTTAGAACTATAGATTATTAAGATTTGGAAGGAATTTAAAAGTTCATCTAATTCAACCCCCTCATTTTACAGAGCAGGACACTGAATCACAGGGGGATGAAATGACTTACCCAAGGTTGTAAAAGTACTTTGTAGTTAGTGACAGAGCCAGGATTTGAACCCATGTCTTCAAGTTCCAAATCCAGTGATTTTCCCCTTACACAACAGACTGCTTGAAATGAACAGGTACAATGGATGGAAGTGCAAATATCCAAGAAGAATATTTTTTAAAGAAGGAGAAAGTCCCATGTAAATATTGTCAAGAAGGCTAAAGCCAAGAATGAGCAGAAGTTTGTCAAAAAGAGCTAAGAACAACAAAAGGGCTTTTTGAGCTTTCTCAGAGTAAAGAGGAAAAATAAGAGATAGATTCACTGTATGATATAGATAGGATACTATTACAGTGAGGAAGTAGAACTAGTCAGCACCTACTTTTCTTCTCCCCTAATCAAGAAGAATACTATCCAGACTAAAAAGGACAGAGCTAAAATGGTTAAGAAAAAAACATAACCTAAAATAAGTGAAGAGATAATTGCCAGAAATAACTCCAAGTAATCTTGCTCAGATGAATTATAATCCAAAATATAAAAGAATGTACATAATAGTGATCTTTGAGAAATCATGTAGATCAGGTTAAGTCTCACTGGACTGAAGACAGAAAAATATCTCAATTTTCAGTGGGAATAAGGCTGATTCTATAAACCATAGTCTGGAAAGCAAGAGTTTTCTAGCAAAATTCCGTAATGAGTGGTTTGTGAGCCTGTAGTGAGGAAAATGGCAATCACCAGGAGCTAGCATGGATTCACTGAGAATAAATAATACAAAATCAACTTAAATTCAGTTTTTGTATAATTACTTGGGGTGGATCAAGAAAAGGTCAACAAGATAGAATACTGGTATTTCTATAAAGCATCTAAAAAATCTCTTACAATGAGGGATATGTGGGCACCAGTTCAAACTGACTCACAAGTGCTCGTTGTTAAATTTGAAATTGGTAAACAGACTATAATTCTCCAGGTGAGATCTGATAAGGGCAGAATACAATGAGATTTCCCCTTCTCTCTTCTATGACCCTCAAAATACAGTCCATGATGAATTAGCCTTTTTTGTTGGCACAACACACTGCTGACTTATATTGAACTTACAATCTAATAAAACCTTTTTTTTTTTTTAATCATTGGTCAGATCCCAAATAGCTACATTTGTAGCTTTCACTAAACTAAGGGAGTAGGAAAGGATGAAGGGGACAAATATTGGCTCTTTTTCATTAAAAAGTTATTGGTGCCTTTTACGCTAGTCAGTTCCTGAAACATTTTCTCCCCTACTCCCCCACCAAACACTTGCCTACAGAACATTTCTTTGTAACAGAGAAAAACAAGCAAAATCTATGGACAAAATGATACTGTCTGACAGTATACAACATTTCACAACCCTAGTAACCAACCCTTCTCCACTGAGAGACGGGAAGTGTGTCTGACCTTCTATTCTCTGGGACCAAGACACTGCAATTATTCTGAACTCACATCAACTTTTGCTGTTATTTTCACCTATATTATTGTAGTCATTATTTTCCTAGTTCATTCAGTAACAATTCACACAAATTTTCTTATGTTTTCTGAATTCCTCATATTAACAATTTCTTACAGTGCAATAATATTCCATTTCATATACCATATTTGTCAACAATTCTCTAATTGATGGGCAGCCACTTGATTTCTAGTTGTTGGTTGGTTTGTTTTATTCTGTTTTTTTTTTCCGTGTCACAAAGTGCTGCTACAAATATTTTGATACATATGTGACCTCTGTGTCTTTGGTCAATTTGAGGTAAATACTTAGCAGTGGGATGTCAGGGTTAAAGGGTTACCAGAATGATTTAATCAATTTACAGCTCTACCAACAATACATTAGTGTGCCTGTCTTCACATAGATTCTGCAGCAAAGACTATTTCTGGCTTTTATAATTTTCCCCAATTAGATGGGTGTGGCAAGAAATCTAGTAAATTGCTTGAAGAAAGATCATTTAGCTTCTATCGATCTCCAATCTAGCACAACAGCTTACACATAGCGATCACTTAATACTGTCAATTTTAATTTCATCTCAGAGTTTTTGTTTGTTGTGACCATTTAAGTAGTCTATACTTTAATTGGTATTAAACATTACCAGCCTCATTAAGTTCCGTTCAACAAATATTTATAAAGCACCTGCTATAAGAGAAGCACTGGTATAGATGCTTGCGTGGGAAGACAGAAATGAAACAGTTTATCCAGAAGTTTACATTCTATTGAGGAAATACAACATATACACAGGTTAAGTAAATGAAACGTAATTTGAGAAGGGGGCTATTCTTATCAACTAGGTAGATCAAGGGAGCTTTCCAATAGGAGACATCACTGAGCTAAGAATTGAAGGAAGTTAAGGATTCTAAGAGGCACTGATGAGGAAGGAATAAATCCAATGCATAGCAGGGGTGAAGAGTGCCACAGCCTTAAGAAAAGCCTATGCAAAGGAAAAAAACACATCAGATTGAATGATGTTTGAAGCCAATAGGCCAGTTTTGCCATGGTATAGGCATATGAAGGGGATTAATGGCAAATCTCAGAAAGGAGTGGGGAGGAGAGACAGAGAAAGCAAATTGAGGCCAGAGAGTAATATAAAGCAACCAAAGTTTTCCTCACTAAATAGAGGTACACATATTGTATGTGTGTATGTTATTTTAAAATAATTGTCATTCAGTATTTTTTCATGTTTGTGCTAAAAATCCTAAGCATCAAGCAAATTTTAAAGAATGTTGTGATCTATTATGATTATATTGGAGTCAAATATTATGGGCCAATATAAGTTTGAAGGATGGGGCTAGCTTCAAAACTGGGGTGATGGTACCATCGGGGACAAGATCAAAATTGTATTATCCCTAGAAACATGAGCCACTACTAAGTCCTAGTACATAATGTTGAGTTGGGTAGGAAAATTCTCCTTGGTTTATTTCATGGTCATTTTAGGTATATTCTGTATATGATTATATATATAACTATTGGGTCCCCATTAGAATGTAAGCTTATTTAGGGCACAGACTTTTATATTTTTCTTTATATCTCCATTGTGTTTGACACAATGTCTGGAACACAGGCTTAATAAACGCTTGCTTGTTGATAATTTATCTATTCAGATGGAGCCTGGAGTTCTTTATTGTTCACCTTTCACACTTCATAATATTTCTATCAGTAATTGTCAATAAGCATTTATTAAGTGCTTACTAAGTGCCAAGGACTGTGCTAAATGCACATTATATTATTACACAGTTGAAAATGCACACAAGAATATGTGACAGAAAATGAAAACAATAAATGTTGGAAGGGATATGGAAAAATTGGGACACTAATGCACTGTGGGAGGAGTTGTGAACTGGTCTAACCATTCTAGAATACAGTTTGAAACTATGCCCAAAGGGATATAAAATCATGAACACCCTTTGAAACCAGCAAGTCGACTACTAGGTCTATATGCCAAAGAGATCAAAGTAAAAAGAAAAGGACTCCTATATACTATAAGATTTATGGAAACTTTTTTGGTGGTGGCAAAGAATTGGAAATTGGGGAAATACCTATTAACTAGGGAATGGCTATACGATTGTGACGGAATACTATTTTGCTATAAAGAATGACAAAATGACAAGGAGGATGCTTTCAGAAAAACCTGTGGAAAGCCTTACATAAACTGGTGCAAAGTGTAGTGAGTAGAAGTAGGAGAACATTGTACATAACAACAGCAATATTGTAGAATGATCAAGTACAAGTTACTCAGCTATTCTAAGAAATACAACCAACAATCCAAGACAGTTCTGAAGGACCTAGATGAAAAATGTTATCCATCGCCAGAGAAAGAATTGATGGAATCTGACATGCAGACTGAAGCACACTGTTTTGTTTTTTCCACTTTATTTTTCTTGGGATGTTTTGTCTGTGTTTTGACTGCACACATATAACCTTCATCAAAATACCTGCCTTAACAATGAAGAGGAGGAGAAAAAGAGTGGGAGAGAATTATTTGGAATTCAAAATTATAAAAAACAAAGGTTAAAATTGTTTTTCCATTGTAATTGGAAACAATAAAATTTTTAAATTTTAAAAAGAAAAGAAATGATGAAGGGGATGGCTTCAGAAAAACCTGGGAAGACTGATATGAGCTGATGCAAATAGCAACAATGACCTGAGACAAATCTGAAGGACTTATGAAAGATGCTATCCACCTCCAGAGAAAGAACTGATGAAGTCTGAGTGCAAATTGAAGCATAATTCTTGCTTTTTTTTTTCAACATGGCTAATATAGAAATGTACAATTGATATTACATTTCTTGCCTTCTCAATGGGCAAAGAAGGGATGGATAGAGTGCAGAACACCAATATTTTTAATGCTAAAAATAAATAATAAATTGAATTTTTAATAAAAAAAGAAAATATACATATGTAATTTTTTTTCCATAAGAAAGCCAACAAAAGAAACCTTTCCTATGCTCTTTAATGCCTAGATAGTGGTCGATACTAGAAGGCCAATTTAAGCAAGAATTTACAAAATGAACAGATCCTTCAAAAGAAAGAAATGTTTACTGATCTTGACAATATTTACATTGCTGCATATAAATATTAAAATACAAATTTTTCCATAAACAAATTTGTATTGCACATTTTATTTACACTAAAGTAATATGTCTGGGATATGCTTAATAAATGCTAATGTCTATCCTGTATTCTGTGCATTCCAAGGGGTAAGAGGTAACGTATCCACTATTCCTGCTATATTGGTAAAGTTTTTCTTTAAGTTCACTTTTATGTCCAAAGAAAGTGAGACATGGTCGTTGTCCTTTTTCCCCACTCAAATAGGAGAGATGGAAAAAGAGGACAAGAGAGGGAGAAAAGAAGGAAGGGAAGGAAAAGAGAAAGTCAGAGAAAGTCTCAGACCTTGGTTCTTTCAACATGTGATAAGGAAGCCTAAATCCTGAACCCTCTTGGAGCAGATGGCGATGACATCAAAACAATGTCAGCAGGGACTGCATACTTGCAAGATCATTCAATCAGAGTTCTCTCCTGGTCAGTAGATCAGGCATTGCTAAGCAGGAGATATTCTGATTATAACTTTGAGACTTTTTTTAGGGTGGTCCCTACCAGTCTTTTCTGAAGTTTGACAGCTTGACCTTTAAAAAAAAAAAAAAAAGGAAGTTGAAGAATTTACAAATATGAAAAAACCTTCCAATACCAGTTTCTATGGTCCAATGATTTAACACTCTATAATTTGAGTAGGTCATATTTTTAGTTTTAACATTTGCTTTAAAATAAATAAAAACAAGGAAATTATAATTAGGAGTTCCCTTTGTCCTCTTGAATTTTGTTCTAGTTTCTATAGTCTTCTATTTTAAAATTGTTTAATTCAGACCAAAAGGTGTGCACCTTCTTCCTACCCCCTACCCCAGCAAAGTTTATTAGTTCAAGAACAAAGCTCTGAATTTAATGAATCTTAGACCTACTTGTCTACTGAAATGGTTGTTTTCCACATCTGGCAAACACTACAGGTTGCCCTTCAGTGAAAAAAACAATGGAGTTATATATCCAATGTGACCTTTTTCTATGCTTCAGAAACATATGGCAGGTTACTAAAGATTGATTGTATAAAGAATGGACCCAGATGCTTTTCTGATTTCATTTAAAACTTCAGAAAGATTAAAAGACAAAGTACAGAAATTCAAGGATGCTTTTTTTTTTTTGGCTTAAAACTGTAAAATAAATTCTTTAAAACATCCAAGTTCCAGATAATGACTGTTAGTATATTTTTCCTTCTAGGTGGTACTCTTATGCTGTTTTTCTTCCCTTTCTCCATTCCCAGATTCTGTGTAGCATTCTTCCCATATTTAACTTCCCCTAGTCACTATCCATGATCAGGATCTTTCTCCTACTTCATCTACATGAAAGCTTGCTTGTCCTGGGTCCTACTGCCTCAGAAAACTGCTTTAGAAAGGCAGTGTAGTTTAGGGAGAATTGGATAAGAGTCAGAAAAGACCCACTTTTGAATACTGTTTCTGGTACTTATTTGTATGGTGACGAGCAAGTTACTTCATTTTTCCAAGTCTCAGTTTCCTTGGCTGTAAAATGGTGATAATGATACCAGTACTATCTACCTCACAGGGATGTTGTGAGAATCAAATGAAATGTGTATAAAGCACTTTATAAATCTTAGAGTGCAATATAAATATCAATTATTATAGGTGTTTTATTTATTTTTCTATCCTCCCTGTCTCCCACATCTAACCTAGCAGTTTATGGAGCAATGAGTGAGATTACCATAACCCATTTTAAAGTACTATTGGCTAATTCAGTGCAATTCAAGGCAATGAATATACCCATCTAGAAGTGTTTATATTTCAGCTGGGAATTAGTAGTCAAGCTTAAATTAAAAGGGGAAAAAAAATGCAAAAAAACCCAAAACTTCTAATAAGATTTTCAGGTTAATTTTAGGAAAATCATGTGGGGGAAAGCATTTGGAGACAAAGGATCTTTCAATAGGCTTCAAATCACCAGATAGGCACCTGCCTAATATGTATAAATGGAAAATTTCTCCTGTTGGCTAGAATGTGCATCTTAAGACATCAAAATGGAAAGAGAGAGTTCATGCTTCAAGATACTCCATTCAAAAAGTGAACATACTCATAGTAGCATGTGCATTGATTTATTTAAAAATTAATCTATGGCTAACATGACAAAACAGGAAAATGATAAATGTTGGAGAAGATGGGGGAAAATCAGAACACGAATGCATTGTTGGTGGAGTTGTGAACTGATCCAAACATTCTGGAGAGCAATTTGGAACTATGCCCAAAGGCTATGAAAATGTGCATACCTTTTGACCCAGCAATACCTCTACTAGGGTGCATCCCAAAGAGAGCATAAAAAAGGGAAAAGGACCCACATGTACAAAAATATTTATAGCAGCTCTTCTTGTGGTGGCTAAGAAATGGAAATTGAGGGGATGCCCATTAATAGGGGAATGGCTGAACAAGTTGTGGTATATGAATGTAATGGAATACCATAGAAATGATGAGCAAATGGACTTATGTTTCACAAGAAATGATGAGCAGGTGGACTTCAGAAAAACCTGGAAAGACTTACATGAACTGATGTTGAGCGAGTGAGTGAAATGAGCAGAACGAGGAGAACATTGTACACAGTAACAGCAACATTGTGTGATGACCAACTTTGATAGACTTAGCTCTTCTCAGAAATGCAATGATCTAAGACAATTCCAAAAGACTCATGATGGAAAATGCTATCCAAATCCAGAGGAAAAATCTATGGAGTCTGAACGCAGATCAAAGCATACTATTTTCTCTCTCTCTTTTTTTCTTCCTCGTGGTTTTTCCCTTTTATTCTGATTCTTCTCTAACAACATGACTAATGTGGAAATATGTTTAATATGATTGTACATGTATAGACTATATCAAATTGCATGCTGTCTTGGGGAAAGGGGAAGGGAAGAAGGGGAAAAAATTTAGAACTCGAAATCTTATAAAAGTGAATGTTAAAAACTAAAATTAATTTTTAAAATTACAATTTAAATAATTCACCTCAAACAAGCCCATTCTGTCTTTTATGTCCAAGACTTAATACAGTAAACGAGAAAGGAAATAAAATGTGATATAGGTAGGCAAGCCTGAACCAGATTGTAAATGCCAAACCAGAATGAACCAGATAGATAAACCCCATATCATATCCAAATACCAGTTTTCATATTGAACTGTGAACTGACTCAAAACAAAACTAAAGCAAGCAAACAAAAGCCATCCACCTATCAAAAGTGAGCCAGAACTATATCCCACAGTTAAAAAAAGTACCAAATGAGAAAACAGGAACATCAGTCACTTCTAAAATGAACTTGAAAATGATCCTCAAATGTATTCTCTTTGGGTTCCTACAGGTGCACTAATATAGGTGCACTACTTGCCATAACCATGTTTGAATCTGACAGCATAATCAGTTGATCAGGATCTAAAAATCACTGGAGAAGCTGAAAAAAGGTACATGTCCAATAACAATCTTGTCCAAGTAATCACTGGAATCTTTTGGTGGACAGATTTTGAAGCTACATAATCATTGCCAAGACTGGAGCTACAGAAGAATCCACAATAGGACCAGGCAGAAGGAAGCAGGGTTGTTGACAAGAGCAGCAGAAAACATTTTGCATTTTTCTAGTTCTTTGAGATACAGATGAGGAAATTGAGGTTCGTGTTTCCAGGGTCACACGATCAGTAACTGTCAGAGAATGGGAGAAAGTGTTATCTCTTTTGGGAAGCAAAGGATATATTTGAGACTGGGCTATAAAGTCATATTTGTGAGATTCATCCTGAGGAGTCTGAATCTCATGGATTATTAGCTTTGGTCCCAACAGTAAGTGGTAACGATGAACTTGATTTCCAGGCCCATGATGACTGATTAGCTACTCAGAATTACAGGATTTAGAGTTGGGTGGACTTTCAAGAGATCATCAATTTAGTATAATAGTTCCTAACCTATTCAAATGTGAGGACCCTTCTCTGACAAAAAACTGTGTGACACGTCCCTTAACCCACTGTCACTCAATGTATTACACTGTATATTGTGTTGTAATAATATACAAAGAATCTGTAATGTAGGTAATAAAATTTAATGGACTTCTGCTTGAACGTTGACTGTTCATGACTATTCCATGAACAGGGAAGATTTCCTTCTGTCTTCCTCTGGAGAACATATATGGACTCTCAAACCAGAAAGGGACTACTAGGTAAAATATCTCCAAAAGAAGAAATTAGGTATCCTATGATTATTGAGCCAAATATGCTTAAATATAGACCTAAGTATGTATCTTTTGTAATGTCCAATATATAACAATGTAATTTTTTAAAGGTTCCAAATATACTTATTCATAGGGAGGCAGTATGATACAATGGAAATGATGCTGGATTTTGAGTCAAATTCTTGCCTAAATCTATAATGCTATTTCAAGAGCAGTATTCCCTCTAAATGCAGCATCTTTGTCCTGGTATTCAGATTGTTGTGAGACATAACTATTCCATGTAGAAAAAAGGTTTTCCATTTTGTGATTCTGTAGAGTATATTGTTATATCTGAATTAGTAATCTACTTTCCTCAAAATCATTATGAGTATCAACATAAAGCTTACTGAACTTGAGTTAACCATTGCTCCAAATTTTCCCTCTTAGCCAATCAATGGCAAACAAAGAAACAATCAATTAGATATGTGGATATCATTCTCTTTCACCTCTCCTTGTATTCAATTTGAACATGGAAAGCAAGTGCCATTTATGTGTTAGGGTAAAGAAGGACCAACTTGGGAAGTGGGGGAGGGGCAGATAAAAAAAGAATGTTGGGATACACTTTAAACTCAACATGATCAAAATTTAATTTTTCATCTACTCTTACTCCTCCTTCAGGATGAATCTCACAAATATGACTTTATAGCCCAGTCCCAGACATATCTTTTGCTCCCAAAAGAGATTTCCCCCATTTTCTGACAATTATTTATTGTGTAACCCTAGAAACACAAACCTCAATTTCCTCATCTGTTTATCAAAGAACTAGAAAAAATGCAAAATGTTTTCTGCTGCTCTTGTCAACAACCCTTCTTCCTTTTGCCTGGTCCTATTGTGGATTCTTCTGTAGCTCCAGTCTTGGCAGTGATTTTATGTACCTTCAAGTTTTTTTTCCAAAAAATGTCATCTTCTTCCAACATCTCTCTGACACTGATAAATCTCTTATTTTCCCAGTTACTTGGGGTCTTGCAATTTTTTACCCCTTTCGGGTATGTTGTTTTCATCATTAGAATGTAAGCTTCTTGAGAACTTTCTGCTTGTTATTTATATTCTTAGTGCTTAGCACAGTGCCTGGCACAGAGTGTTTAACAAATCATCCATCTATCCATTTCACCTCTCTCATCTATCATCTATCATTTATTAACCTATATATTTTCACCTCTCCTATGCATTTTTAATTAGCCAAGTCATGCAATTTTTTCCTTCAGAATGTTTCTTGTTTCTGTCCTCTGTCTTTAAGCCTGGATTACTGCAAATTTATCCTAGTTGACCTTGCTGCCTTTAGGTTCTCTCTAATCCAGTCTTGCACACCACTGCCAGACTACTCCTTTAAGACTATTTTCATCATGATATTCTCTTCCTTAAACATCTTGTATATAGTCCCCAATTTCCTACCCCATCAAGTCTTACTGTCTTCTCAAGGCCCTCCATATTATGAATCTCTTCTGCCAATCCAAGACCTTCCTTTCCCCCACCCCTACTCCTTGATATGTATCTTTCATACTAATTGGGCTGGTGTCTTCACTGTCACACAAAGATACTATTTCCCTGAATCTGAGTCATTATTCATGCTATTCCCCTGCCTAATATACCCTCCTTTCTTCCTGTTTCCTATCTAAATTCTATTCATCTTTTGAGGCTTAGTCATCCCAAATCCTCCATGAAGCCTTCCCTTCCTCTGCCAGCCCACACTGATTTATCTTCTAAAGTCCCACATAACTTAATCATTCTATAATAGTCATTATTACATTACATAATTTATGCATACATTGCAATGTACATAATATATAATGTATATATACACTAATTATAATATAACCAAATTTTCTGCAAATTGAAATAGTCTAAGAAAGAGTTTTTTTGTTTTGGTTTATGTTTATATGAGAAGTTTTATTAAAATACTAAAAAGTCACATTTAGTTATACATTTAAAAATAATTCCAAAAAATGTATGGATATGCCACAGAATCATTATCCATTGCAGGGGGTTCACAGTTGTGATTGCAATGGTATAGGGAAAAAACTCTAAATGAGAGGAAACAACCAATGCAGTTTCACAACTGTTCTTGAATTTATAGTTGTGAAGAGTTGTCTGGGACAGTGAGAGACTAGGAAACTTGCTTCAGGTCAGAGAACTATATCATAGGTCTAGAGCTTGAAGAGACCTCAGATAGCATCTGGTCCAAGCCCTTCTTTTCACAGATAAAGAAACTGAAGCTCCAGTAGGTCAAATGAGTCCAAGTACAAAACCAGTTACAAAACCAGTATTTGTCAGAGGCAGCACTTGGATCCAGGTCTTCCTGATTCCAAGGTAGGCCCTCTATTTGGCATTGGTTTCATACATACTGCTTCCAAATTTCTCTCTGCACCTTCAACTTCTGTCCAGAATTCTAGGGATATTTCAAAATCCTTGCTGGACATTTCTACCTATCTCACTGGTACCTCCAACTCAACATGTCCAAAATGGAATTTGTTATTTTCTCCCCAAAATCTACTCTTCTGCTTTTTTATTTCTGTGGATGGCAGCAGCATTCTCTTTGTCATCCAGGCTCAAATCTATAGTTATCTTTGAAGCTTCCTTCTCCTTTACTCCTCACAGCCAACTCATTGTCAAGCCCCATGGATTCTTCCCATGACGTAGTTCACATCTGTCCCCACCATTAAATGCCTACTACAAACACCAAAGTTCTGCTTTTGACCTCTTCTTGCCAGCTATATTGTAATTCAGCAAACATTTATTAATGCTTTGTTCAGGATAGCAAATGAATAATTAAAAATGGAGAAACAATGCCTGGCCTCAAATTTACATTCTACTGGGAGGATAAATGAATATAATTTGAGGAAGAGTTCTAATAGCTATGAGGACTAGGAAAGGATTCTCATTAAAGCTGTCACTTGGAGCCATGAAGGAAGAAGGCAAGGATTCTGAGTAGTGGAGGTAAGAGAAATATACATTCTAAGAATGAAGGTGGGGTAAGGATGGGACAACTGGTATCGAAGCCACAGAAACGGGGTGAAATATTGAGTTCATGAAACAGAAAGCAGGCCAGTATGGCTGGACCCTGGATTGTGGAAGTCTGGAAAGGTAGGATGGAAACAAGACTATGAAGGATTCTACTCATTGATCATCCTGCTTCTAGTCATTTCAGTTGTGTCCAACTCTTCACGACCCCATTTAGAGTTTTCTTGGCAAAGGTACTAGAATAGTTTATCATTTCCTTCTCCAGCTTGTTTAACAGATGAGGAACTGAAGGCAAACCGTGACCGGCTTAGGGTCACACTGCTAGTAAGTATTTGAGGTCATATTTGAACTTGTCTTCCTGACTCCAGGTCTAGTGCTCTATTCACTGTGCCACCTAGCTGCCCCACTTCTAGTCTATCCATTCTCTAGTCTAACCTTCCCACTGTTGCAAAAGTTACCTTTACAATGTGTAAATCTAAGCACGTTTGCTACACTCATTCTTTGGCACTTTGTTCTTACAGTTGAAAATTTAGGCTAGAATCTTTGAAATTATCAAAGAAGTACAATCTAAACATCTGAATTTTTTCTCTCTTTAAAAGTTTTTACACACACACATTTACTGTTTTCTCTGCAATGTTTCATCTTCAGGGAATAGTCTTTTAAAAAGATATTTTTCATCCAAATACTGGAAACTACAGAGCTAATAACAAACAGATCGCTCTTTGAATATGTGAAGTGTTGGCAAGTACATTGCCATAGTGGGTATAAAATGTTAATGTGTTCTTTGAGAATGGTTTTTTTGTTTTTGTTTTGCAAAAACCCATTAACCAAAAACCTTGACCACAGCACTACTTTTGACCTAAAATAAAAGTTTATAATTAAATAATTTCACACACGCATTAAGCAACTTCTAATTATAGAAAGAGGAACTACCCACAAGATCCCTTGGAAATATTCACCATCATTATTACCTTTGCTTTGTGGCCTTAGTTGCTGGAGTTGTTATACTAATCTCAAGACATGGTCAATCTTTGGGACTAGAACCGTTAGAAACATTATGTCTAATGGCCACACCAAAAGCGGACTCCCTATTAGCTACAAACGTAACTATGTACACTGGTATAGACTTAACAGAATACTTATTGACCGCTATGCATGATTTTCATGAGCAATTGTGATATTTCTTCAGTATTTGATTCTCCAATTTTTGTATTCTCAGGCTTTTGTAACATGAATATTTTATTATAACACTGACTTGATTCATTGTTACTAGTTACCAATCAAACAACTGGACTATCTAGGACATTGTAGTAGTTTATAGGAACAATGAGACAGAATATTCTAGATCCTGGTTATTTGTCTTACTACCTATGTGATCTTGGTTAAGTCATCTATCCTTTCCTGACCTCAGTTTCTTCATGAAAGGAGTTTAGTCTACACGATTTCTAAGATCTCTTCTAACTCCAGAGAGTTTGATTCTATAAGTTACAAGTATCTTGGAAATCTGATATATGGTTTCTATAATTACACACTTCTTAATAGTCATTTTCTAGTTATATTAATGTATTACGTATGATTCTTTCCTCCTTTATTATGTAAGTGTATAAGATTTTTGGAAGCTGGGACCATGTCTTATACAGATAAGTCTCACTTTTCACCAAATTGTATTCCTGGACACTACAGCAGAAAGCAGTGGTAAAAATGGATTTTTGGCTTCCTTGCAGTTGTTTCTTCCATTACAGTCCCACCCTGATACCTCCCTCTGGCATGGAGATGACCCTGATTATTGAAGACTATGGAAGTAGAACATAATTTCTGGCAGGTCCTACAAAAGGCTTTATAAATAGTCCTGTTGACCAACCCACTGGTTTGAAGATCCATTTCAACAGAAGGTTGGACCCCAACTGATGACTTGTTTTTTTTTTTTTTTGGTCACAGCAAAAATGAATCAAAGATGAAGTCTTTCTACTAAGGCATGAAAGGGTTATGAAATGCATTGGTGAAAGGAGCACCTACACTAGATGAAATTATGGGATCTTTGAATTGAGCTGGACATTTTTGTTTATGCACAACTCTGAAGTTACTAGCTTTTGACACTAGATGGCAATATTTAAGGAAAAAAATGTGTTGATTGTGTTACAGGGACAATTGCATACATTCCAACTATTTTTGGAGTTGAAGGAAACTGAAAAATAATAAAGTTGAAATGAGATGAAGTTAAGTGTAGATGTTCTTTAAGTACTATCTGAGTAGCATAAAATTTGGAATCATGGAAAGTATATTCTTAGAGTATGAAGACAAGAAATTACTTGTTGATTGAAAAGTAAAAGAGGACAAATTGGGGGAGAAAATGGGTAGGTTTGGAATGGGGAGAAATGAAGGGGCATCATTTTATTTTAAATCACATTTTAATATTGGGCCTTTACTATTTTTTCTGAATTTTGACATTATTTAGCTCTTTGATTTGAGGATACAGACACTGGTCAGTAACATCCACGTCACCAAACATTATTTTATTATCTGGTCAGATCTATATAGACACAATTACCTAACTAAATGGAGTTAGGAGAAGGTAGCAAAATTCCCACATTGTTTTATCACTTGATATAATTGAGAGGAAATGGAGGTCTTGACCTGAATTATTTGTCAATACTGGACAATTACTACCTTTCCCTCTCCATAACATTTTTTTTTTTTGCTTTTGAAACTTGACTTCTGGTTACATGAAATACTTTTTTGCTATCCAGCTTTGGTTAAAGTCCCAAATATTAGTGTACTCTTAAACCCAACAAGTCCCATTTAATATAGCATATTCACATAAGTGTATAAATAACACTTTTCAAATAAATACAGGTAGTCTTTTTGTCATTTAGGTTCTTAGAAAAGGTAATAGAAATTGAAATTATGTCAAATCTAATTTTCCCATCAAAATGGTACAAAAAAGGATTGTGAGCCTAATTGAAGACCTGCTACCCAACATTATATCAAAATCAGCCAATTTTAAAAATACCCTATACACATAAAGAATATATAACTCAAACAAGGCAAAATGGTAACTAAGCACGTACAATGCATTTAATATATTTAAAACTCTTGATCATGGGCGAGCCCTAACTTTTGTGGACCTCAGTTTCTTCATGTAAAACAAGGATTTGAACTAGATCTTCAACATCTCCTCTAGCTCTTAATCTTGTAATCTTTAACAGCCAGTTCTCTATTTTATGCTTATATTCCCAGCACCCAGTACGGTACTTCCCACATAGTAGGTATGTAATGTTTGGCTGAATCAAATTTGAATTATAGCATCAAAAGCAGTAAATGAGAATGAGAAATGAGCAATGAGCAGAGTCATCACATTCAGATATGGAGGAGGGATTTATTTATTTATTCTTGAATAAGCATCTTTGAGGATTTAAGGAGAGGGCCTTCACTTTTTTTACGAACATAATGTCCATTTTGACAATTTTTTTTTAAAAAAACTGTTAATTTTCCTGTAGGAAAGCATAAGTGCCACACTGTTAGTTATATAGTTCCAGGGACAGATTTCTTGAATTACCCTCTGGCTGTACTCAAATGTTATACAAGCATACTTATCTCTAAAATGCACGGAATAATCCTTATTTACTCTGAAATTTTCATCCTTTGATATTCATCACTACTTTTTGGCTTCACAAGTCTCAAGATTTGCGTTTAAATGGTGGCCAAACATAATATCCCACAACACTGAGTTTGATCTTGGGTCCACAAAAACCTAATGTTAATATTTCTCAAGTGTTGTACTTTGTCTTTCAACAATGAACTATAACTCTCACTAGAAGAGTATTTTCCTTTTATCAGTCATTTTAAAGAATTAAATGTGTGGCTATAAAGTAATATGACAAGGATTTTTTTAAAAACAAATATATAAAAAATTTATAACTCTAAATTCTCCTTTGGGAGGTGATAATTATTCAAATGATATCATTGTTCAAAACATTTTTAATGTCTTTTTTAGAGTTGCCTTTAGAGATAATTTCCCAACATAAAAAAAACCCCAAAACAAAACATTATAGGATCATCTTCCTTTCTTTCAACACCCTCAATAAATCTCTATTTGATTCATTTAATTCAGTTTACCTTTACCTCCTTCCTCCTTCCTCTGCCACTTGAGCCAACAGGCCCAAAGTCTACAGAATATATTGCTGAGACATTCTGGGGGAAAGGCTGTTCAGTGTAAAAGAGAAGCTGTGGTGCCATAATCAGTTTGATAGCCAGGGGGAGTCTCAAGCATAACATGTTAGGAACATACTAAGTGACCTAAATTCACTGTGTACTGATGCTTGCTGTAATTTGATAACATGGGTTTAATTGACTAAATACCAAATATGCACTATCAAATAAAATGAGGACTGCCTGAATTGTTATGTCCTATTTGGGACCATACATTTATAACAAATATTTGTTAAATTGTATTTGTTGAAAAATATTGTAATAGGCAATAAATTAGTATGTGTATGTATTCATATGCATTATGGGCTAGGGTGGAATGAGAGAACTTGAAAATTTAGATATATATTGCTACAAATAATTTCTGGAAAGCTAAAGAATAACATGCTTTTGAAAAAGAATTTTTACATTTCAAGTTTCTGAAAAATTCAAAAGAAGTACAGGATAGATACATTTAAGATACCCTATTTAAACTCGGGGAATAAAAAACAGATTAACATCCTAAATAAGGGAATATCCAATTAATAAAACTTGTAAGCCACCATAGGCATAGAAGGTTGACTTTTTTTGTTTCCAAGGCATTTATAAATTAAAATTTCAACACTGTGGGCACTACTTCTACAATAGTACTCACAATCTCTCTATGAACTAATAGTAGTCATAAATTATGTGACTAGAAAGCTGGTGGCATGACCAAGCTTCTGGCCTTTCAAAAGTTAGCTGGGCTTGGGGTAGCTACGTGGCACAGTGGACAGAGCACTGGCCCTGGAGCCAGGAGGACCTGAGTTCAAATCTGACCTCAGACACTTGACACTAGCTGTGTGACCCTGAACAAGTCACTTAACCCCAATTGCCTCACCAAAAAAAAAAAAAAAGTTAGCTAGGCTAATCCTTGGACAGATTATACATTCTCATTTCCTGGGCAGTAATGGAGGCCTTTCTTACTAGCTTGGTAAAACAAGCTTTTGCTTCACTGGCACAGCCATGATAACTTCCATACTACAATGGGGCAATTGATTGGATGAGGTCTTTTCACACAGAGAATGTAATACATTGAAGGAATTTAAGAAATGATCTGGTTCCCTCCTCATTTGTAGATGAGAAAACTGAAGCTGAGAAATCCAAAATGACTTACTTAAGGTCATATAACCAGTCAATATTGGGAACAAGATCCCTGATTTCTGCCTCTTCAGTATAGTACTTTCCCCCATTACTGAAACTACTTCTTTGTATGGCCCTTAAAAGCAGTAGGAAATGACAGGCCTTCCACATCCCAAGCCACCTGAGATATTCAAAAGCTCTTACTCTACATTTCTAATTTTATCCTTAAGACCCTTTTTAGTGGAAGGCATGCCCTATTGGAAAAGAAGAAGAAACAGCCTTCTCTTTACTCACTTTTATATCATCCCAGGCAACCAAGGTCTTAAATAACACTAGCAAAGGAATTAGTGTTTCAGAAGTGGCAAAATATGCTACTGCTCAGGTACGTGTCATTATCCATCATATAAAGAATATAACTGCTATTCACACATTATTCCTGTTTTTAGAAATGCGAATTCAGTAGTATGCTGTGCTCCTTGAAACATTTCTTCTTTTAGAGTTACAACATAATCATGGGGTTGGGAAAGTTTTTGCAGTAGAGAAAGAGGATCAATATTTTCAATTCAAGAGAATTCAACTCAAGAAACATTTATTAAGCACCTACTATGTGTAAGCATTAGGCCTAGACAGTAGGCATATAAATATGAAAAGCAATATATTCCTTGCCCACAGGTAGCGTCTACAAATCACATGTAAGTAAGCTTGACTTACAATCCAAGTAAAATTCTATATTGTTATAGAATATACTATAATTATAGAGATTGTTTGTGAATATTTGGAAAGGAAGTAGTGATCCCTAAAAAACAACATTGCTTCATCTAGAAAATGTCATTCCAGAGTAAACACATTTAAAAAAAAAGTTTTATTGGTATCCTTTTATATTAGTCATTTTATCTCCTCTCTCTTGAATGAATCCTTTCTCGTGACAAAGAAAAATAATTAATCAAAAACAATAAAGTACACATTGCAAGCTGTCCTAAGCACCCAGTTTTTCTGCCATAAAGGGGTAAGATGATTTTTAAAATATTTTTATTGATATATTGTTTTGACATTACCTAGATCTTCCCCTGAATTCTCCACTCCCTCTTAGACAGCCAGTCCTTACAACCAAGATTTTTTTAAAAAATAGTATTGAAATAAATCTGATAATAAATGCCTCAGATACCAACCTCTGTAAAGGAATGGAGAGGGGTGTGTTCTCATACCAATTCTTTGGGGCCTATTCTTTATTTTTACAACATTCAGTTTTAACTATTCTGTGGCTATTGTTTTTATTCACATTGTAGTCATTATGTATAGTTTTCCTTGCCCTGCTTATTTCAATTTGTATCAGTTCATATACATCCTTCCATGCTTTTTTGTATTCATCATAATTGTTTCTTACAGCATAATAATATTCCTATTTTTGCACCACAATTTGTTTCCCCATTTGATGGACATATCTATTTTGTTTCTTTTTTTTTTTTTTTTGCTACCACAAAAAGTGTTGCTACAAATATTCTGATGTATATGAAACCTTTTGTTGTTATTTTTTGTTTTGTTTTGCTTTTTTGCTAGGTAATTGGGTTAAGTGACTTGCCCAGGGTCACACAGCTAGTAAGTGTCAAGTGTCTGAGGACAGATTTGAACTCAGGTCCTCCTGACTCCAGGGCTGGTGCTCTACCCACTATACCACCTAGCTGCCCCTGGAACCTTTTTATAATGAATGCCTTGGATTATATGCTAGTAGTAGAATCTCTGAGTTTTCAAAGGGTGTGGCAATTTTGCTCATTTTATTTGCATAATTCCAATTATTTTGAAGAATGGTTGAGTAAAGCAGTATATTGCATTACCTGTTCTTCAGGACCTTTACTGGCTTTTTAGTTACTCAGTTTGATTTTTCTTTTAGCAATACCTTCATTTCCATTGTAGTAGTCACTGGGTAAATTATTCTCTTCATTTGACTTAGTTTGTTCTACATCACTTCATACAAATCTTCGTGTTTCTCTGAATCCTTCAGATTTCTCATTTCTTACTGCACAGTAATATTCTATTATATTCATATTATCAGTTATTTTTTCAATTGATAAGCACTCACTTTGCCTTTTATTCTTAGCTACCAGAGTGTGCTGTTATATGTTGGCATATAGTGAACTTTTATTTTTGTTTTTTTTACTTCCTTCTGGTATATGCCTAGTAGTGGGATTGCTGGGCCCAAAGGAAGAGATCATTTCATTGCTTTTATTGCATAAATCCAAACTGTTATCCAGAATGGTGGAACCACTGCACAGCTCAACCAGAAAGGGATCTATATGCCTATCTTCCCCCAGTTTCTCCAACATTTACTGTTCTCATCTTTTGTCATGTTTGCCAATTTATATTACCTAAGGTAAAACCTCAGAGTTGTTTTCATTTGAGTTACCATTAATTATTTTTATTTTTAAAAATTTGGAATTTAAACATAAAATAAAATGGGCATTTCCACATACATAAGAGGATTGTACATGAAACTGCAGATCTGTTATGTACTTCCCATTTTTTTTTTTTTTTTGCTACCCTATTTCTATCCTTTATCATCCTCCCTCCCATCAATCCCCACGGCAGGTGGGGGGAGAGCTTACAGCATAGTTAAGCAAAACAAATTCTCACATTAGCCTTGTTCAAAAATATATCTCATGCTGTATCTTGGAACCATCATTTTTTTAGTCACTAGGTGCTTCACCATTAGTCTTCTGGAATCCTGGTGGGTGATTGCATTGATTAGAGTTCTTAAGTCTTTGAAAGTTGTTTTTTCTTTATAGTAGTGTTATTATTTTATGACTTGTTCTCCTGGCTCTGTTCACTTTGCTCTTTATTAGTTTCTATAAGTCTCCATGTGTCTCTTTAAAACTATCCATTTCACCATTTCGTATGATGCATAATACCATAATACATTCACATATGATAATTAAGTTAGCCATATCCCTATTGATGGACATCTCCCCTTAGTTTCCCATTCTTTACTATAACAAATGGAGTTGCTATAAGTATTCATGTGTCCATGGGTCTTTTTTCTCCTTTATCTCCATGGGCTATAGGCAAGGGTGCGCTGATAAATGTTTAACAATTGGCTCTCAAACAAACATGACACATTTTTAAGTTTAATCTGCATTATTAACATTTTTAATGTAACAATCAACAAAACAATAAATCAAGCTCTGATTTGTAGCATTTGGCGGCTTCTGAGGTGTAAATGCTCATACAAAATTTAGCAACTGATTTTCGTGACCCAGTTTAAACTGGCTCCAGCACATCATTGGTGTAGGTCTAGCAGTGGTATTGCTGGGCCAAAGGACATGCACAGTTTAGTGACTTAGGAGAAGGGAGAGGGGATAGTTTCAAATTGTTTCCCAGAATGATCAGAGCAATTCATAAGTCTAACTGTTGACTTACTGTGCCTGTTTTTCAGTTTCTCCAACAACTGACTTTTGGGGGAAGGTGACATCTTGGCCAATCTGATGAATATGAGGTGGAATCTCATTGTTGCTTTCTTTTACATTTCTCTAATTATTAGTGATTTGAAACATTTTTTTTCATATGGTTGTTGATAGCTTAAATTTATTCCTCTGAAAACTGCCCCTTCATATCCTTTGACCATTTATTTTTGGGGGAATGGCTCTTATAAATTTGAATTAATTCCTTATACATCTTGAGTTGGGAGATATTTATCAAAGGAACTTATTACAAAGACTTTTTTTTCCTTCTAACTACATTGGTTTTTTTCTTTGTGGATTTTTAAATATTGAGTAATGAAAATTACCTACTTTATCTTCTATCATCTTCCCCATCCCTTGTTTGGCAAAGAATTCTCCCATCCATAAATCTGAAAAAGTTTATCCTTGTTTCTCTAATTTGTCTATATCATCTTTTATTTCTAAGTTATATATTCATTTGGTGCTTAAGTTGGTGTGATATGTTGGTCTATACCTATTTGCCAGGCTGCTTTCTAGATTTTTTTTTTAAAACAATTTTTACTAAATAGTCCTTGTAACAGGAGGTGGGATCTTTGGGGTTACTGAACATTTTGCTCCTGAGTTAGTATGCTTCTGCACATTGTGTAATTAATCTGTTCCACTGATCAACCGATGTATTAACCAGGGCCAAACAGATCTGATGATTACTGCTTTGTAGTTAATTTGAGATCTGATACTGCTAGGCCCAATTTTTTTTTCTATTATTTACTCAAGATTCTTGACCTTTTGTTCCCCTTAATTTCATTATTATTTTTCCTGCTTTACTAACAACAATTAGAAATTAAATAGTATTTTAAAGTTTCCAAAATACTTTACAACTTTTAGTTCACTTTATCATCACAACAATCTTGGGAGGTAGTTGTTATTATTATTCCCAATTTACAGATGAGGAAACAGAGAAATTAAGACACACAAATGTGTGGCCACATTTGAATCCAGGTCTTTCTGACTCCAGATCCGGCATTCTGTCCACTGTACCACCTAGAGTTTGTTTGGGATAGCACTAGCAATTAAATTATTAAATTTTACAGTGTTTCATGTGGTCACTTATAGTTTGTTTTTTTTAACAGTTGATATATTGGGCAAGGGTCCTTAATGTTGTCTTCATTGATTTTATTCATGCAAAAGTGTTCAACATTTTACGTAGTCAAAGTTATCTATTTTATCTTTTGTGATACTCTTTTCCCCTTCCTTAGGAATTTCTTCCTTACCTAGAGTTGTGAAAGGTACCTGATCTCCTTCTCTAATTTTTTTAAACATGGTTAGGCATTTTAAAGTCAGCTCACATAGCCATTTTGAATTTGAGTGTAAGATGTTGGTCTACTCTAAATCTAAGCAGTGCCAAATTATTTCCAGTTTTCTCAAGTTTTTTTTTTTTTTTTTCAAAAAGGAATTCTTCCCCTAAGCATAAATTAATGCTTTTTGTTTAAGTTTCGAATGAGCTTCTGTCAAACACTGGGCTACTTTTTTTTTTTTAAATTGATTCTGTTTCTTGCTTAGACTACTCCATTAATCCTTTTTTTTTTTGAAGCAGTACTAAATAGTCTTGCTGAATATTGCTTTAATAATATAATTTGAAATCTGGTAGTGATATTCTACCTTCTTTAATGTTTCCCATTTCCTTTGAGAATCTAGAACTCTTCTTCCAAACTTTGCTTTTTTGGGGGGGTGGGAGGGCTATTTTGTGTAGTTCTATCAATATATCTCCTTTGCAATTTGATCAGTATAGCAGCAAATTTATACATAAGTTTAAATAATATTGTTATTTTTACATTAGCACAGCCTAACCATGAACAATCAATACCTGTCTCCTTTTTACATAAACCTTGTCTTTGTAAGTTAATTCATAGATTTTATTCATTTTGTGGTTTGGTTTTTATTAATATTACATAGAAATATTGATGATTTTGTGGATCTATTATTTATTGTCACTTTACAGCAGCTATTCCTATTTTCTTCAATGATTCTTGAGTTTTAAGTAAACTGACATCATCAGCAAAGAGAAATAATCCATCCCCTCCATGCCAGTTTATACCTTTAATTTTGCTGTCTTACTACCAGTTAACACTCTTACAGATTTTTGACTGGTAGGTCAATAGAATATTATAGATATAGTTTACCTAGGTTTAATTAAAATATATGACAATCTTTTCTTACGTAAAAGATGAAGAACTGTGGAAAATGTCATTAGATGAACTAGAAACTGGTTGAACGATCAGATTCAAAGAGCAGTCATTAGTTGGCCAATGTCATCTTAGAGAGGAAGAGTGACTCAATGATCTCTCTGTGGCCCTATAGTATTTTACATATTTTACATTTTTACAAGACCTGAATGAAGCCATAAATGTGAAGCTCTTCAAATTTTTAGATATGAAGCTGGGAGAGTTTTGTGGGCTCCCTTAAAGTATAATTGCCATGATTTGTTTCATGGTTGCCATGATCCTTATTAAGATGTGTAATTATTTTTCCTTCTTAAAATTTTTTAATTGTCATTCTTCCTCTGAAAATTCAAATGCATTGATATTGCTTGCTAGAAAACGTACACATATTTTTCACCTATGCTGGGAGCTTGCAGCTTTGGAAGTTTATTTATCCCTCTCTTATTGAATGTGAATTGGTACTGATAGAGAATTCCAAAAGAAAATCTGTAAGCACCTATATCAAAGAGATCTTTAATCTCTTGAGGAATCTAAGGCCATCTCCCTGGCAAATGGTAGGCAATTAAAAGACAAGAAGTCTCTAGGAATACTCATATTCAATACAGACTGGTTAGTATAATATTGACACTTATGTAGTTACAATTATCTTTTGCTCTTTTGCTTGCACTTACATAACCAACCAAGATACCCTTGTCTCCTATCCACCTTGTCTCTGCAATTATAATTTCATAGCTATATGTTGTATGAGGGTCTAAGTGACCTTATAGCATCTGGGATTATTGAAAAGGTATCTGAGCTTTTCCTTCTCCATTATTAGCGGAGGTCAAATAATTTGGGGAATTGAGTAATATTCCAATCTTATCTCATTTCCATCAACCATTAGAATGCTCCAAGATCACAAAGAACATAGATGGAAGGGGTAGCAACAGATGACATCTTCTCCACCAATCAGCCCTTGGGAGTAAGACAATATATTAGAGAAAGGGCTTTTCCCATACAAAAGGGGAAAGCTGTAAAGCCATCTTGTTTGGACAAAGACTTAAGATTCATAGCATCCTCCAAGTGGTAAAAAAAAGCATTGGTTGTGGAGTCAAAGCTTGGATTCAACTCCTGCCTCTAGTCTTCAGAACATATGTGACCTTAAGCAAGTCATTTAACCATCCTGAGCCTCAGTTTCCTCATCTGTAAAGTAAGGGTATGGTTGAACTAGATAGTCTCTGAGGTCCCCCTTCCTGCTTTAGATCTATGAGCTCATGAGCCCATCCTGAAGCCTCTATCCACAGTAAAGCACATCCCTCAATAAATCTCAATTGGACAGGCAAATCTTTTGTGTGGATTTTCTCCTTTTCCCCTCCCAAGTGTGACTGTTGATTTTTTATCTGGAAATGCTTCTGTCAAATGTGACTGGAGAAACTAATCAAATCCTTTCTTATTAAAACTCTTTGATTTCACAAAAATAGCTCCTATTCAGATTGCTTCAGTGAGTGGCTCTAATTTGGAGGAATAACGCACTGTACAAGAAAGTCAGAATCCAAAAAGACTTTTGATTGTCTAGTACAATGAGCCAAATCTAGTAAGACAGAATTAAACAGAGGTAAGAAATAGGAGCAATGGGTATTAGTTGAATAGGCAAATTTTGCCTCATTATAAGAAAAACTTCCTAATGATTAGTAATATCCCAAAGTGGAATGAACTGTCTTGGAAGGTGTAGTAGTCTCCTGGTCAGAGAAGTCTTCAAGCGAAGGCTGGATGATTAAATTGTTGGGAATGGTTCCCATACAGGTTATAGTTGGACCAGATGGACTCTGAGGTTCCTTCCAACTCTGAATGTTTCAAAGTCTATGAAACAGCACTGAATTTCCTCTGGGCTAAGTTAGGTGGTTAAGGGGGAAGAAATAAACATGACAAAAAGTAAACTGCGAAAGGGATAAAGGAGAGGTCTTGACAAAATGCTCTAGGGAAACGGAAGGACAGAGATTGAATTCATTTGAAGGGAAATCATGGAGGTGGAATCTGATCTACCTTCTTAAAAGAAAGATAAAGATTTCAATAACTAGAAACCCAGTAGATACAAGCTTTGAAGACAGGGTTTAATTTTTGTCTTTGTTTTCTCAGTGTATGGCACAATGCCATAGTAGTACTTATGATATTTAAAATGAATTGAAATTGAGTAAGTGCGTTCGAGGCATGAGAGATAGACTACAAAAATGTATAAAATGTGAGAGAGTACAGAATGAAATCAAGGATCAGTTAGGAGTTCAAGCTAACTGAAATGTAGAACTGATATGAAATAAGTCTGGAAAGAGAGGTTAGAGGCAGATGGTGGAGGGCCTTACATGTCAAGGTACAGCATTTTTATTTACTCCTAAAGGCAATAGGGAAACAATGAAAGTTTTTTTAATGTTTTATTGATGCTTTATTTTACATCGCTGTCACTTTCCAAAAACCCCACCCCAGAAAATCTTCCCTTGTAACAAAAAAATGCAATTAATAAAAACAAACCAATACAGGAATTGTCTGACAACAATTACCTCATTATGCATTGTAGCCTACTACCTCTCCTAAAACACCAAAGGTTTTTCCACAGAGGAAGAAATGGTCAGATCCATACAGTATTCTTAGAGTATTTATCAGGAAAATTGGGGTGGAGACAAGGAGAGACTGCAGGCAGTAAGGATTTATTGCAGTAGGCCAATGCAACCCCTAAGCCGGGGTTGTGGGAGGAATCACAAGATCTAGAACTTGGAAATGCCCTTGGATATCATTCTAGTCCATCTCTCTCCTTTTACAGGTAATGGGTTGAGAGCTGTGTGAGATTACATGGTTAATAAGCTGCAGAGATAGCATACTTACTACCTGTGTAAACTTGGACAAGCTTCTTAACTTTTCTGGGTATATATCTTTATGTGTCAAATGAGTGAGTTGAACTAGATGGATTCTGAGGTCCTTCACACTCTAGATCCATGTTCTTATGGTTCAAATCCAGGACTTATATGACTAAATTATCAACAGACTTAGAAATAACAGATGATCTAGTCTAATAGTATCATGTCATGGGTGAGGAAACTCAGGGTTATAGAGGTTGGTTGATTTTTCTGTGGTCACCTAACTAGTACAGAACAGAGCCAGAGCTGAAATTAGGTCACACAACTCCAAATTCAGTGCTATTTCCCCTTCACTACATTGTTCACATATGGGATAACATGGAAGGGGAACCAAAAAGTCTTGGAATCAAAATGAATGAGAAGTGATTGAGCAGAAAGGTTCAAAAATAAATTTGGCATTTTGAGCCTGGGTGACCAAGGAAATAGGGATGTCATGAATTAAGTTGGGAAGAATGACAGTTTGAGGGGGAAAGATGAATTAAATAGGCTGAGCTATGACTCAGACATCTAGATGTGGATACACAGCAGGCAAATGGTGATGCTCAACTGGGATTTCAATAAGGAATGGAATCGAATATAGAGATTAGTGATTCATCTACATACTGCTGATAAGTGAAACTATGAATAAGATCGATTTGGGTGAAAATTTAAAGAAAAGGGGTAAGGACAGAACCTTGGGGGACACTCACACTTAAAGGTTCTGAAGAAAGACAATATAAACCAATTTGGTAACCAAGTGTGATCAGGCTTAGCAGAACCAGAAGAAAGCAGTGTTACAGAAAACCGAGGGAAAAGAGAAGAGAAAGAAGGACTCAAGAGTGTCAAATGCTGCAGAACAGTTAAGAATGAGGACTGAGGAAAGGCCACTTGATTCACCAATTAGAAGGTTTTCGGTGATATTGGAGAAAGCAATTTCAGTATCAAGTGAAGTCAGATTTTAAAGGACTGAGTAGTAAGTGGCTGGCGAGGCAGTGGAGGTAGCAAGTGCATACTAATCTTTCTATATGATTAGCAGTGAAGGGGAGAGTAGTGGAGAGAGATGTAGAACAACATCTTGAGGGGATGACAGAATCAAGGGAAGGTAGTTGTTTGTTTTAAAGGATAGGAGAAACTTGAGTATATTTGTTTGCAGGAAAGGACTAATAGAGGAAGAAATTGAGATAAGAGAGAATCACTGATATAGCAAGGCCCCAGAGGAGACCAGAAGGAATGGGATCAAGGCCACAAGTGTCAGGGTTAGCCTTGGTAAAGAGGAGGGTCACTTGTTCATCTAAGACTGGAGCAAAGGAAGAGAGGATAAATGAGGACACAGGGTTCTTCGGCTTCTTCTGTCACTCTTTATTCTATTCTTCAATGTATCAGAGTAAACCCCTCAAGAAAACCCATTTTCTACCTTTCCCTCCCTCACCCCTGCCTTCCCACCTTACCTTTTCAGCCTTCACTCCTCTTCTCCCTCCACATAGTGTGAAGTAGTGGATGGTTTGGAGCGAGTGCAAGAAGGGAAAGTCAAATGGTAGTTAGAGGATGGTAGGAGCCCTCTTTAGTTCCCACCTTTTATCTACCACGAGCCCTCATATGAAGTGCTTGAAAATAGACACGTGTGGAAATAACAATGACTTGGGTTTTATTTCTGTGTTCATAAAAGCTGAAAAAAGTGCTTCAGTACGCAACTGGACTTTTTATTTTGTCTCAATCGAGTAGGATCCTATTTAGAAATCAACTTTACTTTGACTCTATGACATGCAGATGACCTAAAATGACCATTTAACTTCAAAATTTTAGTACTTTACTCTCTTCTCATTGGTATAATTATCAGGCTTACTGGTTAAGCATGATAAATTATATTTTATTTTTGTATCAGATTGCCATTGATGGACATTTACTGCTACCATTAGTTATATCTACTAGATAAAATTTACAAATATATACACTGAATTAATGAATTTAGATATATTAATATATTAATTGCTGACCTCATGTTTATAGCAGATATAATAGCCATCTTTAATTATCACAATTTTGAATAAATTCCAAGTTCCTATTTCTACATGAAACACTATAATTTTTCAACAAAGATGATTTATTAATAACATAACCCAGTAATATATATGTATGTATTATTTCATAGTCCATAGCATGGAGGTACTATTTGTGATAACTCAAATCAAGTAAAATCCTTCCATGTTCCAGGACAGGAACATAAAGTGGGGTGCAATTTTCAAACCTTTCCATGTCAACTAGGTCTCTATACTCTATACTAGCACTTTTTCATTGAACAGATATGGAACCATTTCCTGATCTGTTGTAGATTTAAATGAATTTTTCAATATTACCCAATCCACTTGAAACAGCCACAGCTTTTTAATGATGTTTTGTGATGATAACTGTGAACGGTATTCAAGCTATCCAGGACTTTTCCAATTAACACAGATATTTAACAACATATAGATTCTATTTCACATTAGGAGCCAGGAATGCTTCTTTTCTTCTTTGTTATAAACAAAGAAACAGCTGATAAGCATAAAGATCAAAGCAATGGCTTTATAAGTATTTTTTTTCTAGAAAATGGAGCTAATATTGCTGAGCCATCAAATGATTGCTTTTAACAATCAGAGAAAAAATTGGTAATAAATATTTGTTGAACAGATGAATTACTAAAGGAAGAGATGAATACGTATTTACAAAAAAAGCACATCTAACAAAACTCATCTTTTTTAGTTAGCATCCTTTCAAGTTTTTTGTAAGCTATAACTATATTATTATATTAAAAGAAATACTCAAGATATTTATTTATATCTGTTTGAGTAAAAGCAATACCAACTTATTAAATACCTGCTATATGCAAAGCACATCTATTAAAAATGACATAGTTTGCACCTTCATGGAGCTTATAATCTTGTATGGAGATGAAACCTGTTCTCATGTAACTATGGTATAAGTAAGAAAAGTTTTAAATTTATTGCAGATATATGAGAATTCCATGAATGAGGGAGGGAAGCAGGAAGGGAAGAAAAGAAAGAGGGAGGGAGGGATCACTTCTAGCAGCAGAAATCTAGGAAGGTGTCATGGAAGGAGTGGCACCTGAACTGAACCTAAAATAGTAGTAGGAAAATGATTTCACTAGATGGGAGATGTACCAGGCCTAGAAAATAGCACCTGCATAGAAAGAGACATAGGGAAGAGTTGGCTGAGATCAGAGAATAGGTATTGATTGGAATATAGACTATGCAACGAGGAATATAGAAAATAAGGCTGGTGCCTGACTACTGGGGGCCTTAAATGTCCAGCTCTATTTTATGTTTTATTCAAGTAGGCAATGGAAAGCCACTGAAGCTTTATAAACAGGAGAATGATCTTTTCATATTTCTACACTAGGAAAATTAGTTTGGCAAAAAGGATGGATTGAAAAGGATAAAAGCTGGTGAGAGGAAAACTGGTGAAGTGGCTACTATTACAATGCAGGTGAAAGGTTTTGAAAGCCTAGATTGGGGCCTAAAGGATGTAGGTGTAAGGGAAAGAACAAATCAGATGTAAGGTTGAAAGAGAGGGAAGAATCAAGGATGATTTTCTCATTTCTAGGCTTGGTGACTAGGATAGTGGTGACATTGAGAGAACTGGATAATTGTGTTGATAGAAAGAAAATGATATTCATAATACTTTCAATTCTTTTATGCTGACAAAGTCACTAAAATGTTATATTACTTTTCAATGTAATAACAATATTAAGTCTACTGAAAAAAAAAGAACATTGTTTATTCTTAAATTGACTGTAAGCAGCAACAACAAGGCAACTAACAGATATAATCTATTAAACTACGAGTTTTCCCTAGTTATTCATTATCCTTTCTGTGGATTACATAGGAATGTTAGTGCAAACTGGGCCCTTGTCAGCATACGTTAAATAACAAAGCAATTTTTAAGGAATGAACTGAATACTTCCCAAATTTCCAAAGCCTTTCCCCAACTTAGCTAACCATTTTTTTTGTTGCATGACATGTTTCCATAGCTACACTTTAGCAGGATAACAATTGTATAAATTGATCATAATTCCAAAGAAATAAAATAGTATTGGAGCAGAATATTTTAGATTCGACTCAGCATAGTATCAAGACATGTTACTGCAATCTATGGAAATTCTTTTAAACCTTAGACTTAACGATTGTCAGAATCCCAACATGCCTTTTAAGGAATAAATACAATTATTTGGTTTTCCTCTTTTACTCCAGTTACTAACCTTAACTCTATTATTGATACCCGAACTAGTTTTCCTAAACATGATCAAAACTAATGAGACTTAAGAACATCTTATAATTATTTCCTCCCCTTGTGAATGTGTACAATCCATGTTTCAAATATCAATAATTTTATTTTTCTTTGGCCATTATAAGCAATCATTTAATGGCTCAAGAATATTCACTTAATTTTTTAGAAAAAAGATTTTTTTTTTTCCTTTTTAGGCAATTGGGGTTAAGTGACTTGCCCAGGGTCACACAGCCAGTAAGTGTCAAGTGTTTGGTCTGAGGCCGGATTTGAACTCAGGTCCTCCTGACTTCAGGGCCGGTACTCTATCCACTGCACCACCTAGCTGCCCTGAAAAAAGATTTTTAAAACCATTGCTTTTGACCATCAATTTTCAATGGATCTAAGATATATTTTATACTATATTTAAAAAGGAACTGGGGATAGGAAGTGGTCCTGTGATTTAACTGGTATTGGGAACTCTCAGAAGAGAAAACTCCCTTAATAATACCAGTCAGCCCCTTCTCTGAAACTTGTTAGTCTTAGATAATTGCCTGGAGGACTGAGAGGTTAAGGGACTTACCCAGGATTACTGAGCTAGTATGTATCAGAGACAGGGACTTCTAGGTTCCAAGGCCAGTTCTTTATGTACTACACCATGCTACCCCCTCTATATTAGAATATCTCTTTTAATCGGCAAAACTCTGGATAATTTGAGTATTGGTTACAGTACTGATCACAACAGGTCATTGTGGTTGTTTCAGGTGAACTGGGAAACAACAGAAAATCTTCTCATATTAGCATGTACCAGGAATTGAATCCAAATCTTTGAATGGAAAGGGTTGGTTTATGGGCAAAAGCATGGATTCTTAAACAAAGATTAGGCAAGGCATACAAATATCCCAAAGAAAATTTAAAAATTGTACTCCCCCATATGTTTCTTTCTACAGGAGAGGCAGAGTCTTCACTATAATATGCGAGATGGAGGTATTAAAATATAGGCATTTACAAATATTAATATCTAGACCATTCATTAAATGGTGGACTCTAGGTTCTTGAAGATTATGCTAGGGAACAAAAGCTCAGACAGGTCCTAGTGAGTTAGCAGCTTTGAATATGAGCTAAATGTCACTTGAGAATTAACTATGTTCAGAGAGGCTCCTCAGAAAGATGGCTATCAGTTGCCTCTTTTTTGGGGGGGGGCACATTGACTCATCAAGCCATCTATTAAAGCACAGATGGCATTACAACTCACATCACTAGAGGGAGTACCCATACACTGATGATATCACAGATCTTTGAATTACATTAAAATACTTCTCTTATTATGCCTTATTATAGATTGTGCTCTAGACCCTGTCTAATTTGCCTACCCCTAGTTTGGACTCAAACCCCCAAAATACATGAACTAGATGATAGATCTGGATCCAAATGATGTGATAATATCTGCATTGATTAAAATTCAATATTTTGGTCTGCTGTTAATTCGCTGTGTTGACAAATACAATAACCTAAGTTATTAAAGCTCTTAAGTAATGCTTCTTTTCAGTATTTTAAAAAATCTGTATATAAATACTCCTCCTTAGGTGTCAAAACCTTGAGTCTTGCCTAGGTACAATCAATAACTGTCAGTTACCTGGAGAAGCCATTCCTGAAGGTACAGGACCAATTCAGCTCCCGTTCCAGAGCCCAAATCACTGGCTCTCCTGGCTGCAATCAAACCACTGGTAGCCACCTGGGGATTGATTAGTGAAGGCTCCATCATATGAATAGTCTAACTTTGTGAAACTGAGTTACTGCCTACTCACTGCTCTTCCTTTTCTGTGACTAACAAACTTACCTCTATCTTCCTACTCCTCTCATCTCTTTTATCCCAATAGATGTCTTTTTCTCCATTACTTCTCCGTATAGTAATATCATGACCCATCTCAGCAAACCCTTTCAAATTCCTGATCCCTTTCTGCAACACCTATTCTACTTCCACAATAGATTCCATTTTATTCTCAGACTCTTCCCTCTTATGCTTTCTCATTTTTGGTAGTAACCCAAACCCGGATCCTTTGCTGACCACTCCTATTTCCCTTGCTTCATTGTGCCGAAAGGAGGAATTACTCTCCCACTGCCATTTTCAGATTTTAACTAGGTTACCAACACTGAAAAACCTTTTTTCTCTAAAGTTCAAACTATTCAATTGTTTAAACCATTCTTCTGACTTTTGTCACTGCCACCAACTAACCTACATGTCACTTTTTTACTTGCTTCAACAACATTCTTCCTGTACTATGCTCTCATCCTAGATGACTTCACTATTCATATCGATGACAACTTGAACATCAGCCTCTGTGTTCCCAAACCTCTTCAATTTTTACTGACCTCCAGCTTCACTACATTTCAGTCACTTACTGGTGTAACACTCAAAACTAATGAACCCCCAAATTACTGAATTCTCAGATTTCTTTCTCTAACTAGTCAGTGTCCTGTCCTTCTACCTTCTATATCCTCATTTCTCTTGAACATGCTGTGTCTTCTTAGGAGCACCAGTTCCTTTGAACTCTCTCAATTTTCCTGGTCCATCTGGCTATTCTAGCTCAAGACATTTTGTTCATGAATTCTACTCCATTCTTGAATCCCTACCCCTTTTGACATTCCTTTGTTCCCTTCCCACAATTTCAACCCTGGAAAACCTCCTTGTGTGCTTTTGCACTATTAAGTGCTTCTGAGGAAAGAACAGACCCCTGAACAAATTCTGACTTTCTCATCTTCCTCACCACTGCCCTTCCTGCCCATATCATATAATCAGTTGCTAAGTCCTACTGATTCTCTCTTACCTCTCTTTCTCATCCATCCCCTCCTTTTGAATGCCACTACTATTATCCTCCTTCAGGTTCCCATCACCTGTTTCTTACACTTTTAGTCCCCTACCTTCTGCCTCTGCCAAACAACTTTGTTAGCTTGTTTACTGAACACCTCCACAATCTGGTTCCAACTTGCCTTTCTTCACATTACTAATCCCTTCTGTTTTCTATGCTTAAGTATTTATTATTCTCTGATTTTATCCTGTATTCTTCCCCAAATGCCCCCATGTCTGAAACGGATCCTCATCCCTCTCTCCCTTCGACCCCAATGTGTACACATACAATCCCATCTTTTTAAATAATTCTTCTCCTATAAAATCTAGTTTGAATATCCTAAAATCTTTGATGCCTCTCCTTGTACTGCTCTCCTCCAAACAAGAGGTAACTTGTTCTACTAAATTTTTTTCATGCCACACTTACCTCTCCCCTAAGTATTCAAGTGCTAGCTTTGGCATCAGGAGGACCTGAGTCCAAGTTCCAGCTCTGACATATACCAGCTGTGTGACCCTGGCCAATCCATTTAGCCTCTTAGTGCCCCCAAGCAACTCTCAAGGACAGTAAATTACTGAAGAGATGCTGAGCATGTGTTTGAGTAGAGGGAATTTCCTCACAAGTAATTCCCTATTCCAATAAAATCGCAAATCTGAACCCCTTTTTTTCCCCAAATAAGAAAAAAGACTTGAATTATAATTATGTACATTTCATGCCTCCTACTAGATTTTCAGCTTCTCGAGGGCAAGGACTGTGTTGTTTTTCATTTCTATATTTCCAACAACTACTAAAGTGTCATGTGTGCATGAATATTTAATACATGTTGAATTTAACAAATAAAATATTAATTGATAGTAACACAAAGACAAATGCAACACTTTTGTAAAAATGTATTTTTAGGAAATTAAGATAATATTAGCCATAAAATAACTTTTTAACTAAGAAAAAATAAGTTTAAAGATATAATTTGCATGTACAGAACATTTCAAATGATGTGTGTATGCATGGGGAAATGTCAAAAGACCCTTATTCAAAGCTGCAATATGATATAGAATGACTGCTGTGCTGGGAATCAGAGTATCTCACATGGGTTCCACCAGTTGTGTGATATTGAATAACTTACTTCACCTCTCTAGATCTCTGCTTTATAAGCCATCAAATGATGAGGCAGGATTAGTCAGTCTTGTCTACAAGGCCAGCCCAACAAAAGCCAAAGCCGTAGGATCATAGATTCAGGAGTTGTAAAGAGTGTTAGAGGGCATCAAATGGTACCTTCCAGTTGTACCAGATAGTTCTAGACTATCTGAGCCTATAATTTCAGACTTTCAAAGTCTATACATTCTGATATACTGATATAAAACTATATCAAGTATAATATAGGAAGTATACAGTGTTATGTTATGTAAGCATACGGTTAATTATTAGATGTAACATATAGTGTGACTATATCTTTAAGTGTTCTAATTTCAAAGTGTTGTATGTAATCATACTCCCAAGGAATTCATCAGTTTAAACAAATGGAAGAACCATTTATGCCCCAACACTAATCATCTAAACTGCACAATAGTGCATGACTTTAGACTGCTGGGAGAATATAATCAACTGAATTCAACATTATTCAGGTTAGAGCAATAAATACAGAATGGTTAGACTAAACCAGGGCGGAAGAATATAAAGACTACTGAACTCAGGGCCTAGGGCTTTTTTTTTTGTGTATGAAAAGGATTGTTTCTGAGCCCACAATTCTTCAAACACTCATAGCTCCAGAGTAAAGACTAATAAATAATACTGCTAATCACACACATGCATATAAATTCTATTTGCAAACATCCATCTAAGAACTAGCTAAGCAATATAATTTCCTCCCCAAACCTGATTGTGGTGATTTGTAGATGGGCAGAAAATACCTACCTAAATGAGAACAAGTTCCCAATGTCTTCCTCCTGAAAGATTTCGTATGTCCGTATTAAGGTGCAATTGCCTAAAAAGAAAAAAAAAAACATAATAACCCTTGCTTTTGTTAAGTGTTTTTTTTAAAATATTTTGAAACTTTTAGTAAAATATTGATATTTGGAGATTTAGCTCTTCTAATAAGCAGACAGGGAAAAGAAATTGGTAAAGTATTTTCTTAAGCAACCAATTTTCTTCTTTTAGTAATTAGGGAAACCATGTGGATAGATAAAGGTGGTATGACACAAATTTGAGAAGGTGGTGTTTGCAGGTTCACATCACACAGATGGCTGTTAAGATTGTGGCTTTGTAAGTGACTGTATAAGGTAGGCAATTCAAATCTTTGAATTGGGTAGGAGATCTTTAGTATAATATTTGAATAAAATAAAAATTAGGTTAATAAACATAGTACTGCCAAGAATAGTTCCAAGAATAAAATGTATTTTTGCAAATATTTTCAAATGAACTTTGTAGATCACTAAAATGAATAATTTGGACCTTACATGTATAGGCTCTTAAGCTACAGGAAAAGATGTAGATTTGTTTATCTAAATGTATAAATCCAATGAGATTGTAAATTGTGTTTCTTTTACCCTTCCATATCATATGTTTACAAATACCAAATAGGTCATCACCTCCCTAGTGCTTAGGAAGGGTCCATCTGCTTATTTACAAATATAGTTTACCTGAAAATGAGTTTTAATATATTCACAACAATAGGGAGCACAGTGGTTAATCTAAACTGTAACAATCTTGTAGGTCAAAATTCAAAACTAAAAAAAAAATTAAACTATTAAAAAAGGTGATTAATACATTGTATTCATCAAATATGAAAGATTAATCCAGTAGCAAATGGATACAAATTATAGACAAAAATAGTTGCTGGAACACATTAATCAATTTACTTGGATTTAGACATTGAAATACAAGAAGCATTTTTTAAAAGTGCCTTATGTGCAAAGCATTGTCTTAAGCTAATGCATATACTTTATTGGACAACTACTGAAAGGCAAAGTGTTTAATGGCATGAACCCTTTTTTGGTCTTCCTTACGAATCTGATTAACTGCTTTCAAAATGGTCGTCTTTGGCAAGAACAAAGCATTTGCTTTAAAATACTTCTTTCAAGGGCAACAAATGTTGCCATCTATATAATAATAATCTGATTCTTGAAGATTTTCTACTACTTGTTCACCTTCATACAAGTTCCATCTTATTTTATTTATTTTATTAAAAGTAAAACCTTTTTAAAAGTTCCATTAACATAACTGCAACTATGAAATATGGACAATGGAAAGGTATAGTTCTAAGAGAGAAACCTGTTAACAAATGTGGAAAAGAGGAAGGGAAATATTTGTTTCAGATATAAACTGTAAATAAATTAAAACTAAGCAAAATATTCATTTATAAACTTGTTGCTTTTAACCATGGGAAAGTAGAGTATCCAAAAAAATAACTGTTATGTGGCACATTTTCATTCTGCACTATGCAGTTGATTTAAATGGTAATAAAACGACATAGCTTGCAATCAAAGGTTTGAAATGGACAATTTTTAAAGTCTCTGCAAACTATAAAATACTGTGATTTAAAGAATCTATAGTATCTGCCTTGGTGGCTTTTGGGGAGTGAAGATTTGGGAGTGGGGAGGAATAGGTAATGGGTTAGGGAAGGACTTGCTGGTAAGGCACAAGTGGCACTGCAGTTGGTTACATAAGCACATATCTATGCACGTCAGGTTCACACGTCGCCCTCTCCTGAATTTCAGGCAGACGGTTGGTAAACACTTAGTCTAACGCCCCCACAGTCTTTATTCCTGTCTCCATCTTGGGTCCCTTGATTTCACATATGCATTTCCTCTTAATATATACTATGGCAAAACATTAAAAGACACAAATGACTATATTTAATATAGAATCACAGACCTTCATAGCAGTAAAGAACCTCGGAGGATATCTAAACCAACCCTAACTGAATAGTAACCCCATCTACAATTATCCCCAACAAACAGTCTCCATTTGAAGAAAAAATTTGTAAAAATTATTTAAGGCTAGAATGTGATTAACCAACCACTATGATCTCTAAAGATGGACAATCCATTATTACAGAAATATATGTCTAGCAAATGTTGCACAACATTTTGCAGTATTCAGTGCCAAAGAGTCAATCAGTTGTTCCTACTGATGGGAGGTACGGAACTAGGGTACACTCTAGTGGAGCTCTGCCCAAATGACTGAGTTATATAAGGATCAATGATCTATGCTGGGGTTTCTGAAAGACTTAACTTCTCTTCCTACTAAGAAATCTTGTATTACCACCTTTATGACTGATGGAGTTCTAGAATTATAGTAAAATGATTCATAAGCATCTTCCATTGAATATTCACTTTAAAACACACAGAACAATTTTTAACACTACCATACGTGAAAACCATAAATTGCCAAAGAAACAGGAAAATCAGGGTGGGGCAAAGTTCAGTTTCTAGTTCAACCCATATGCATGAAGGCATAGCTTCAATACTGAGCATCCTTGACCCTCCCTTTTCTAGCTCTCCACAAAAATCTTATTAATTCTACTACTGAAATAGCTCTTGAATTCATCTGTTTCTTTTCATTTCCCCCACCATTTTTCAGGCCTTAATGAGTATAACAGCCTCTGAAATGGTCTGCTTTTCTCCAATCCATATAATACCTAGTTGCCAAGTGAATCTTTAAGATTTCTGCTCAAGTCATTCTTATACTTGAAAATCTTTAATGACTTCCATTGTTTTAAACTCCTCAGCCTGACCTTCAAAGACCAATCATTTATCAGCTTTAACACTTTAAGCAACAGTTTCCTTAACAGCCATGGCTTTAAAATATATCCTCTAATTTCTTCACCAGAGCATCCCCTCCTTTTCTTTGCCTAATTGAATTTTCTGCATATTTTATTACCCAACTCAAATATCACCTCCTCCAAGACACCTTTCCTAACATCCTTCCCCCTCATACTACATGTAGCATTGTTTTGTAACTCTAATACAGTACATATCAGGTAACAATATGCATTATAATTACCTACATTATTTTATCCCACTACTAGGCTATAAATTCTCTGAGGACAGGAACCACATCCTTGTGTGTGTCCCCCAACACCTAGCAACAAGTACTTGATACGTTGGTTGTTGCGTTGCATGTATTTTTATATAGTATCCAACACACTTTTTCCTCCTTAAAAAATGCCCCCAAAACATCAATCCTTATTTCTCTTTTCTTTAAAGGCAAGATGAGGAGGATATCTCATATCCTCCAGGGCCTAGGACCCAACTGAGTACACTTTACCTTAAATCAACACATTTAAATTCTTAATTGTAAATAGTATTTTTTTCTTCCAGATGCCTAATCCAAATTAAAATAAAACGTTAGAATTCTTTTGTATTCACTACTCTCACTTAAATCTAGTGGGTCTTTAAATCTATGCTAATCAATCAGTGATCAAATCAATCAGTGATCACTGATTAACTGATTCAAATTATCTATGCTAATGAACGAGGAACAAAATATTATTAGATTCTGAAGGTTTTTAGAAGACAAAGGTGACGTTGATTTACTTATCCTTCTCAGTGGGTGGTATACACCAGATTTATCTAGAAATCTAAGACACATAAAAAGAGGATATAGTTAACCTTAAAGCAGGTGCCATATAACAAAATCTTTGCCATAAAGATTATTTTACCTCAGAGATTTGTAAAAGTTGGTTTTGTCACTGGTAAACCTTTAATTGCTGCTCTGTTACTTTCAATAAACAAACACCTATAGGCACTGAACAGCAGTTCTATCTCCAGTATTAACAAATTTTATATCTTTACAACACACATGAATAATTACTTTTCAAAACTCAAATTTTTTCTTTTTCAATGACCTCTTATCCCCTTCATAATTGTCTTTCTATTTTTTGAGGCTATTTGGGGAGGAAGAAAAGGGAATTCATATTGGAACAAGACCTGGTTTTTCTTTGCTTAAGAAGTGTAATCTTAAAGGATCCTATTTGCTTTCATTGTCAACCTTAAAATTATCCACCATCCAGTCTCTTCTCTCCTCTAATCCAGACAACAATCCTTTGCCAGACACAATTTTCCAAACCATCATTTCATTAACTTATGCAAACAATAATTTCCTTAGAGCACTTGGATTTTTACTCTATTCTTATTACATTCTACCTCACAGCATACTCCTATTGCTCCATTAGCTTAAAATCCTGTCAGTGCCTAAGACTTCATACATTTTGGTAGAATCGAAATTTTAATCATCTATTATGAAAGAGGCATTTTATCACTCATCTGTGCAGTAACTCATCATAACCTGCTGCAAATGCATCAAGTCTAATTTCCCTTTCGTAACTTTCTAGGTTTTTTTTATAACCTTGCCCAACCCATTCATAGATGGGTGGACAGCTTTATTTACTACTATTTCCCAACAGGAAGCCTTCACTCCAGTTGGCTTGTTCTCATTATTTCATGAATGTGCTATATTTGGTCCTGCCTTTGCTTATATTTTTCTTTACCCCAAATAACCTGACTCTTCCCAATCTCTCCCAATTCTAACCATTCTTTAAAATCTTTTGGCAGAGAAACAACTTGCTTATGGAAAACCAACAAACACAACACAACTATTTATTACTCCATGAAGCTCTATGAAGCCCTTTTTCTTAGTTCCCAAAGACCACCACACTGATATATTCTATATAGCAAAATTTTCCCCTTTCCGGTATCATTACTTAAATTACCCAAGAATCACGTCTTTATGCGTCTCATGAATTTCCCCTTCCAATCTCCAGTACAAAGCCGGTCACAGAATATCCGCTCAACAAGTATTCATTTTGTGGTCGCTGACATACCTGTGGCCGGTATGATGCCCTGACAGAGAACCAGAAAGTGCTGCCCTCACCACGTAAGCACTTCTCAGCTTCCCCAGCTAAGCGTCCATATTTACGTTTCCTAGGCAATGGCATCCCACCCATTCTGCGTAAGAGGGGTCGCTGGAAAAAGGCGGCCTACCGATCTGCACATTCCCGGCAACCTTCCAAGATCCCATCGGACGTCGCTGTTCTTCTCTATAGATTCTGAAAGAAAGGTACACACTGTCAATATAGCGGCATCAGAAAAAATGTGATGAAATAAGCTACAAAAGCGTTTTACAGGATAGCGGCCAGGCCTCTAAAAAACCACCGACTCATTGCCCTCTTTCCCAGAAGCGCCAGCTTCTAGCGTGATGACGCCATTCCGTTTTCCAACGTGACCTTACGTTAAGGACAGCAGGAACGTGCTGCCAGCTCAGCAGGCATTACGTCACCGCGTTCTACCGCAACGTACTGCCGTATTGCGGCAGCGTACTGCGTATTTCATACAAAAAATTTCCCCAGCAACAGCCTGGCCAGCCATACTGCGCCAGGTCATCCACTACGTCACCTTTTCCGGAAACTTTTCTGGCAGGACAGCTTAGGCAAGTTGGGTGCCGTAAACTTTTAGAGGAAGTAAAGTAGATGATAAAGAGTGCCATTCTTGGGTACCCAAGATTGCACCGCTGTTTCATGGTACTTAAACGGGCTTATTTTAACCCATTAAATGTCAGTAATACTCCTTGAAATGACCTACTTGAATGCTTTCCGGTTCTCAGGTTTCCGCTTCCGCCTTCTTTAACTCCCCTCCCTACCCCTAGTGCTTTGGCCGGTTTGAGCTGGTTGAAGCTGGTTCTGTTCCTTCTGGCGGTGTGTAGGAGACTCTGGCCACCCTGCTGCCCTCGTGAGTCTAACCGCTTCCTCTAGTTTTCCCCTCTTATCCTTCCTCCTCTTTTGGGAGCATTTTGATCATTTATTTTTGTTAGCCCGAGGCCGCCGGGGCCCGAGTTCTTGCCCACCTGACTGATTACTCCTAACTCTCTTCCCCCTTTCCTCTCCTCCATCCTCTCTCCAGGTTCCTAGCGGTTTGATTCCTGTACTTCTCTGAGCCCCGCCCGGAAGTGGAGCGGCTGTCTGTGGAGCGTGGCTCGTGGCGCATATGCTTGTGTGTGGCCAGCAGAGGGTGCTCGGGTCCCACGGTCCAGCTTGGCGGGCTACACGCGCCCGCCCGCCCGGTCTCCCGCCCTCTCTCCTCCCCAGCACCCTCCCGCCCGCGTGGCTGTTACCGGGTGAACGCGTGAGCTCCTGAGCTCTTAAAAGAGCCCTCCTCCCCTTGCTCTTTGCGCAGACGTTCCACTTTGGGGCGTCTGTGTCCGAGGGAAAGCGGGTGGGTCCTCGGGACCCGAAAGGGGGGGACAAGAAAGTTAAGGGGGCGTGGGTGAGCCTAGAGAAAGAAGGTGGACAACATCGGAAAAGTAAGGGAAACAAACCCAAAAAGTAAGCAAAGTGGCCCAACTTGGGCACGGGATGGAAGGGAAGGAGATGGAGGGGATAGAAGGTAAGGAGGTGGACGGGTCGGAAGGGAAGGAGACGGACGGAACGGAAGGGAAAGAGACGGACGGGACAGAAGGGAAAGAGATGGAGCCCGAGGTAGAGAACAAAACCATTAAGGTAGAGCCCACGGATCCCGGTGAGACCCATCCCAGTGACAATGACCCAGAAAATGACCCCGACAACGACCCTGACCCCGGAGAAGGACCGTCCTCCCTGATTAGGGTCCCCAAGATAGGACTGTGCGAACCTAAACCGGGACCGAGCCACAAGATGATGGACGACGACGAAGATGACAGTGATGATGAGGATGAGGATGAAGATGAGGATGAGGATGAAGATGAAGATGATGCTAACTTGCCCCTGGTAGTCTGGGAGCAGCCCCTCAAAGTGGGCAAGGAAGAGCCCATGGACTATGATGATGACTGCATGCCTGGACCCAGCCGAGCCAAGCCCCTGCACAACTGGGACTCAAACAGGTGTGAAAAAGAGGGCCCCCCCCTGCCCCGAGGGGCAGGGGCGTGTGTGTGCCTGGGGAGGGCGGGAAGGGGAGGGCTGTGTTGTCCTCGGACAGCCCGGCCTGCCGAGCTCTGGGGCTGGGGGCGTGGGGTGCATGCGGCAAAAATGGCACTGTTTATGGTCCTCTCTGCTAGGCCGAGCTCACCCGTAACCTGTTGATATTTCTGCTCCTGCACCCACCCCACCCCCCAAAAAGTATCCGGTGAACCCCACTTTCTGTCTGAATGCTGGGGGACGATCTAGCCATCTATAACTTTTTGCGCTATTGAGTTTCTCTTCCTCGCCAGAAAAAAAAAAAAGTATTTTGTGCTATTTCTGAGCTTGAGCTGTAACTTTCAGCAAAAAGAGCTTTGCAGTCAATGACTTGTCTCCAAAATCGTTGGTCTTTAGCAGAAGCTTTTGAAGGCTCCTGCCATGCTCCTTCTTCCACCAAAAAAGTGTTATTCACGATTGAATTGCTGTGCCTAGCTATCTCTTTCCCCAAGTCACAAATGAGCAGATAGCAATTTTGCCCTTTCCAACTGCACTTCTAAAAAAGTGCTTTGTATTTGTAAATTGAGGTGATTTGTCCTCTACATTTCTCCTCCAAGGAATGAGTATTTAGCGATAACTTTGTTTTTGACTGCATTTTCCCTCAAAAAGGGAAAAAATTTAACATGTCTGTTGGAGCGACGAACCCTCTTCTCATCTTTCCCCGTCACACAAATATTTAGCCATAACTTTTAACCCTGCCCCTAAATCCCCTTCCCCAAGTACTTTACTGGCCTTATCACTCTCAAAAAGTGCTTTGCTATTCTTAATGGGGTGATTGGTTCCCTCTCCTCTCGTCCTCCCCCCAAACCTTTAGCAATATCTTTTGACACCCATTCTTTCCGGGAAATAATGTAGTTTTTTGGCACAGTTAATCTGGGGGATTGGCCGTTCTTCCTCCCAAAGTCAGAAGAATTCATCAGTAGTTTACCTTTCTGACTTAATGGCCCCAACACCAGAAGTGCTTTTCAATTTTTAATCAGGTGATTAACCTCTTTCTCAGTTCTGTGGACGCAACTATTTAGTAATATTTTTTTCCTCTCCTGCAGCACTTCCACTTTATCCCATCAAAAAAAATGCATTGTAATAATGCTAAATAGGGCTGATTAGTCTTTCTTTTTTACTCACCAAATTACAACAGACATGGTTGTTGGGTTTTTTTATTTTTACTGCTCAAGAAGTTCTTTGCTATCCTTGATCAAAATAATCTTTATGCTCTTCTTCCTTCCAAATTGGGGATATTTATATCTTTTGACTCTGTACTTCCTCCCCCAAAAAATGCTTTGCCAACCCTAAATTGGAGTAATTATTCTTTCCTAAGTCATGAGTATTTGCTCTCCTTACCTCCTCTCCCCTAAAACATGCTTTTCAATTATTAATGAAGTGATTAGTATTCATTCTTCTTAGTCACAACTATTTTGACCCTTTTCCCGTGCTTTTAGCCCTCCTAAAAATGCTTTGTAATGTTTTGTTGGGGTGACTAGATGTCCCCCAAAATCTTGACTCTTGTAATTCCCCGCTCAGAAAAGTAGTTTGTAACCCTTAATAGGGTTAGTCTTTTGCTCCCCCCTCACCCTAGGTCTTGGGTATTTAGCGGTAATTTTTGACTCTCCTGCATTAAATCTCATTGCTTCAAAAAAGGGAGTTACGGATTCTTAATAGGGTGATTAGTCCTACATTCCTCTCCCAGCCTTAAATCATCTTTTCCCTCCTGTGGCAATCCCCCCCCCCCGCCAAAATAAAAGTATTTGGGGGGGGTGCTTACTCTGAGGGACTATTTTGCTCCTCTTCTCCAAAGTGGAAGATAATTAGTCGTTTTTCACCCTTCCAACGGATTCTACCTCCACCAAAAAAAGTGCTCTTTGATCCTTAATCGTTAACTCCTCCCCTTTTCCCCTTAGTTATTGGTTAAGCTTCAGTCAGAGCTGTACATTTATATGGTAGCAGATACTTTGAGCAGATTGAAAAGGAGGGAGAGAGGAATCTAATCTGGACCCAAGATATTGATACTTTATTCTTTTCGCTTATTTCAGAGCCCTTACATTGCGCCTAGCCCTACTGAAAAGCTTAGGTGCTTTAGTACCTAGAGCATTCCTTCTTTGCTAAATTAGTTGATTTTACTTTGAGGTTTATACTGAATTGTGAAAGTTAATATTTTTTTTCTGCATAATTGCACAGATTTAGTTATCTTTGGACAGAACGGGATAGAATTAATAGCTGACAGCATTCATATTTAGTACTTAATTATTTTTTCAAAATGCTTTGTATATGTTTTCTCATTTTGTTCTTACAGCAAAGGATTGTTGTTTTAGTAATTATATTAGTAGTTCCTGCAGATTCCAGTTTCCTCATTTGATGAAGAAATTTTATCTCATAGAGTCTGTAGGACTTAATTATAGTTTTAACTGATAAAAAGTATTGAAAAGGGGATCGGAACCCCAGGTTTTTTTTTTTCTTTTTATTCCCAAGTGCGGTGCTCTTTCCACTGCAGAGGAGATAGATTTTTTTTTTTTGTGTAGGTTAGGGGGCGTGGTCCAGGATTGGCACTTTACCCTGATTGAGTAGCGGACTGGGTGCGAGGAGGAGGTTGGGCAGGATGAGGGGGCTGGGCGTGCTGAGGGGGCTGGGCTAGAGATGGTATATATTGCCAGTGCAGTACTGCAGTATACTCCACTCCTTCTTGGGGAAGAGAAGGAAACTTTCCTTTGTCTCTCTCCTTTACTCTTGGGCTAGATGAATTCCAACACTCCTTCTAGCTCTGAGTTCGATCTTAGCAAATTTAAAAATACGTCTCAGAAACTTAGCAGATGTGATGGTACTAGGAAAAAAGTGAGATTTCATTAGTTTCTTCTTGAGATTGTATTACAAAATGTTACCAATGGTTCCCTGCAAAGTGTACGAGATATCAGCAGCCTTTGCTTTTCTTGGGATGGGGTGTGCATACGCCTATTTAAGAATCCGAGTCCCTGAGGAAGGCAGGTGAGTTAAAGGTGCTTTAAACTGTTAGGGAAAATATGTATCAGAAAGGGTATTTGTGAGAAAAAAATACTATCATGTTTCTGTTTTTTACTTGATTTAGTTGAAGTTAACATTGTTGAAATGAAAAATTGCAAGAGGAGATGGAAGGTAAGGTAGGTGTTAATTGAGAAATGCCCAGAAAATTGGAAAAAAGCTTCAAAGATCAGCCTGGCTGGAGACTATTTCTTTTGACTGAAAATACCATTCTATTTGTTAGAATAGCCACCAAAGATGCCTTTTTTTGGGGGAAGGGGGTTCAACTCTTGAAATCCTCTTAAGGTGAGGAATAGATGTAAAACAAGTCTTTTGAAGTAGTCAAACCAGCGATTTTCCAGTTTGGATTTAGGCAAAGTATATTTCGATTTTAATGTTCTAGGAAGAGTTTACTAAATTTATTACTTTTTTTTCCTGCAGTGACTCGGGTTCTGAAAGCTCTGTCATATCCTGTAGAATCAGAGAACTTCGTGGTGAAGATGATGAGGAAGAAGATGATCAAGCTAGGGCTCCGAAACAGAAGAGCATCTTCTGCTTTAAAAAGAAAGACATACCTGCTGCTGATGTAAGAATCTGACTCCTTTTATTCCTTAACATAATTTTGCAAACACATTGAGCCCATTTCCCATGTTCCTACCTCAAAAGGCTAAAAACTAAACCTTTTAAAGGTGGTGATATCCCGACTTTGCCTTAGTTTCTTAATCTTTGAAATTAAGGCTTGATTTGGACTGGTAATTTTTAAGGTCCCTCCAGTTCAGACACCCTATGCTTCTTATTCTAAATTTCCCAATGCCAAAGCATAGGAAATATATCCTTCTTCCTGCCTCTTAGCTGTTGGTGACACTTCCCCATGCAGATTTACAACTTTACATGCAACATGCAACCATCCATGCCTTCTGATCCATAGGTTAGGGAATTGGGCTCAGTAATGATGGGAAATCATTGTTTTAGTTAAGACATTTCAAGAAACAGAATTAGAAATTGATTAGGTGTTAGTATTGGCCATTCTTTTACTCCACCAATGTCTTTTAAGAGACTTGGGAGTATATCTAGAGATGACCAGAACTCGATAAAATTGTGAGAGTAAGGTCCTGGCTATCACTTCTTTGTTTTGGGAGTATTAAGACTAGCACCAGTGAGGCTGTTTATTTCCTGCCTGCCTCTGTTTGCAGTGACACTTTGATATAAAAATATGTATCTTTTAAGAGCAGTAATAGAGACCTTTAACTGGTCCTTTCACTTATGGGAGTTTGAGGTCTTAAAAGCATCCGGGCTCTTACAGACCTTGCTGATACTTAAGATTTGGTTGTCCAGCAACCTTGATCTGTGACTGCCTTCTGCTAGTCCTAAAAAAGGCATTAGTCACCTTGTACCCTAAAAATCTCAGTTTGCCTTCTCTCTCAAAATTAACAGACAGGAAAGAGAGAAAACAGCAATGTTTGTCATATGTGACTATCCTTTTCCAGTCATAATTGTCCTAGCAAGATGATTTTTATTGTAATTTCCTTAAAGTTTTGTAGCCTTTTGCATATAGATCATTTGCATTTCTTTATATGATTATCATTTTTTCCTTCAGCATGTTTAAAAAAAACAAACCAGAACACATGGCATAAACAGCTGATTTTTTTTTTAAAATTAAAAAATTTCACAAAGGGAATGTTTATTTAAGGAATGTTGATTTACATAGGTCTGACTTAATTTCATCTTCTAAACCAAGATCTATTTCCTATTGTTACTTGCCTTGGAGAATAGGGTTACATGAAAGGTGGTGGTAATTTGTTTGCACAGGGCACACTGCCACTGAGGCTGTGACAAAGTCTAACCATCAAGCTATTTAACTGCTTAATGGAGAGTTTACATAAATGATGTGGTGATGGATTATGATTTAATAAAGTACCTGTTGCTTTTTTAATTTGGGAGAATCTGGAACCTTCTCTTGTTTGGCCCCTTGATTTGAGGGGTGGGGTATGGTGGGGGGGCTAGGGTGTGTGTGTGGGGGAAACCATAGTCCCAAGTTTGTACTTGTGGATTATTTGCTCAATGATTGTGATGGAGGCTGCTTTAGTTGCCTGTTGTCTCACCTCTGGCATGGTTGCTACTTCTTAAGATATTTGCAACCAGTATTTGTTTAATGAATCCCCGTTGAATTAAATTGCATAATAATTTCAGATGCACTTTAATCTATCTAACAGGTTTTGCTTTTTGTTAAACTTTGGTCTTTTTTTGGAGAAAAGTTAACCATTGCTATTTCTCTGGCCACTAAATTCATAAAATCCTTTTTATTTGAAGAGTGAATGTTCTGTTGGTTTTGCCTTTGAGGTCATGGGTGACTTTGTTCATCTCAGACTAGAGAAAAAAGGGTGGGTTCTTCCCTAGGAGAAAAACGGAATTTTTCCATGGGAGGACTGGATTCCATTCCTGATATCAGTAGCTGGGATGGACTAGTCCAAAGAGATTCAAACAAACGAATGATGTCTAGAACGGCCAGAGAGAAGTCACTTTTAAGTTGACCCAGGTCTGTGCAGGAGTTATACAGGCAAATGTCTGGGAACTCAATTGGGGTTGTTGAGGGAGGTCTTTACAAGACCTGTGAAAACCAGTGTGCCTAAAAGAAAGAAGAGCTAAGGAGAAAGGTCAAATTAGGGTTTTTTTGAAGGAAACTGTTTTAATGGTTTTCCAGGTACTGACTGTTTATGAGAATGAGGTGGGAGAAAGCATTGTTGACTTATGCTTAATTGCATCTCTGAGTGTAGCAGGTGTGTTGAAAGAATAATCATAATGATGGGTATTCATATAGTTTGCAAAGTGCTTTCCTCATCACAACTCTAGAAGTTATATACTTTAAGTACTTAATATTTTCCCTGTTTTACAAATGAGGACGTGGGCATTGAGATCAAAAAGAAACAAACAAAAATCCTGCTGTTTAGGAGCTGTACTGCATGGAGACCATTCCGTAATTATTTTGTATCCCCCAAAATCAACAAAATTTCCACCATCTTTAGAAGTAATATTAAAAACCAGAGGGGTTTTTGCATATCTAAAATAGTACCACACCTCTACTTAAAAATCTCATATGTCTCCATATTCTACTAATTAAAATTCAGATGACTTAGCCAGGCATTTATGCCCTCGAACTGTTGGCCCCAAACTCTTTATGGCCTAATTCATCATAACTCTCTAAAGCAAAAAAGTATATGTTTAGGATGTCACTGACAGCAATGACCTTCCACAAGTCCCCTGGTATCATTACCTGTTGGACCATGGGATTGAAGCAGTATGGTATTTCTTACTGAAAAAATATGATTCTTACTAAAAAACAATCTGGGGCACAAGTCCTATTGATGATAACATCTTTCCATGTGAAAAAAAAAAGCATTTTAGTTTTTATGAAGGAATAAGTACACATTCCATTTATCCTGTGAAACGTTAGATTTTATGTCAGCATTAATATTCTGATTTTTAAAATGGGAATAATAGTACTTGTCCTGCCTACTTAACAAGGTTGTAGGATTAAATATGGCAAATAGCATGTCTGGTGGTGAAAAGACTCTAGACTTGGAATCAGGAGATTTGACCTCTGGCATTTATTAGCTGTGTGACCTTGGGTGCATCACTTAGTCTTTCTGAGCCTTGGGCTTCTTACATCTGAAAAGGTTATAATACTTGAATCTCGTCTTTGTTATGAAAAAAGCACTTTGTAAATTTTAAAACACTATAGAAATATGAATTTCATTAGCATATGTACAGAAATTTTTTTTGCAAACTATAAAAACAGTACAAATGTGGGTATTAAATAATAAGTATCATTTTTCGGGGTATGGTTCATTTGTGAGTGACCATATACCTTGTACTCTTGTTGTCTTCTTTTTTTCAATATCACAATGCTTAATATACTATGAGATTTTATCTCTAACCAGAAGCCTTCATGAACATCTTGTACTCTAGCAGAGAAAGGAATGAATTCCATTCCTCTTAGGAAAATGGAAATTAGCCCTAGTGACTAATCGATCATAACATGTGATATAGCATAACTCTTACTTGGTTAATGTTATGGCTTTTGTGTATTTTAAGATGGGGTTAGATTTGAATTAATTCACTCTGGTAAATCAAAGTGACCTAAGGAAAATAACATATACATGCACAGACGGCTCCAAAACGTAGCAGCTGACACAGAATGGACTTTTTTCAGTTAGCGCTAGGGATATAGTTGACTAACATTTACTGACCATTAGAATCACAGTCAGCTATAGTCACATCATGTGGCTGCCATATCATTTCTATTAGTGTTTCAAAGATATACTAGTCTAGTTGGAAATTGTTTCTTCCAACTGAAATGGGAAGAAAATACCATTTTTCTCAGTTTATTGCAAACCATAATTATTCTTGGGCAAGTGCATTTTTAAACATGAAATAACTGACCTATAGAAATTATATATCCTGCACAAGTCTTAAAAGACTTAAAATTAATTATGACGTGTTTGTGTAAAAATACGTTTGACTTCCATTATGGAGGTAAAATTAATGCCCTAATCAGAGCCTGTACACTTTGTATTACCTATTCTTTGCAATTGAAATGAGCAGGTTGGCTAATTAAAATTTCTGTACCTGCTACCCAGAGTTAGATAGTCCATTATAAGGTATCTTAGTAAATGGAGAAAGACTGGAAAAAAGCTTTCTACTTGTATATCCCACTTAAAATCAAAATACAAACACACCTTGCTCAGTGAAAATATCTTTCATAATAGATAATTTAGAGAATGATTGTCTGTAGTCCAAAAGAAATAATTTCCATAATTCACTCCAATAAGGAGATCCTTTTGTGCATTTAAAATTTTATTCAATTTGAAAAAAAGTCCTTTTTGAGGAACGTTGTGTTAAGTGAATTACAGAAAAATTTGCTTTGTCTTTTGAATTATTTTTGTTACACTAAATTTTTTGTTGTTGGGATGGGATTTTTATTTGTTTTGGATTTGTGTGAGCTAGTTCTTAAATACGTTTTCATGGTCTTTGGCTAGTGAAAATAATTTTGGAAAAAATAGAAAGAGAACACTGAGGGAGGTAATGAGAGTAAATAATAGGTATTGTCTTTTAAGAGGAAAATTTAATGGTGTAGTCTGCTTCTATTGGCACAGTGCCTAACAGTGTCATGCACAATTAAGCATTTAATTAATTAATGCTTTTTGGTGATGATGTCTAGACAATCAAGGGATTTTCCAAGGGAGTTTATTAAAGTGCTCTCTCTAGAGTTGTTGATAAATTAAGATTAATTGTGTGGTTAAAGTTGAAATACAAGGTCCAGACTGAATTCTGTCTTCAGTGTGTATGTGTATTTTTTTTTTATTTTTTAATTTTTAAATTTTTTAAATTTTTTTTTTTTTTACCAGTTCTTGGGTAGGATAGGATGGGAACAAAGTAGTTGATGCATAGCCCCATGCATTCTCCAGGGTCATATGGATCCAACTGTATCCATAGTAGGAAGGATCTCATCATGTCATTGTGAAAATGTCTGAAAAAAGAACATGACATGATTTGAATTGCTTGCTTTGTTAGGGTTATTATAAAGATCATGTGAGATCATGTATGCAGTGTGTCTTAAAAAACATTAAAGTGCTGTTAGAAATGTGAGTAGTAGGTTTCCCCATTGTCTTTAGTAGCTAAATTAACACTTTTATTTGTAGGCACCTGCTCCAGCAGATGACATGACTCTCATTCTGCCTGAAAGTGTTGAACTACAGCCCTTTGGGAGGGTTTCAGGTATTATCGAAAAACTAGGTATGTAAAATGTTTTGTTAACAATATTCACTATTTATCCTTAACTGTTTGACACATTTTCTTAGTGATCTATATTTTCTTTGTTATTTTATCTTGCAATCAATTAAGGAAAAGGTAAAAAGGATTTTCTTTATATTTAAATACTGTGATTTTTGTCCTGCTCTTTAGGGAATCATTATGAAATTCTTGGATTCTCTTGGTTTTGTCAGTACTTTGCATAAAGTTGCACAATTTTCAAAATTTCAAAATATATAAGAAGTTAATATACCATTTACCCCAAAATATGATGTAGAAAAATGCATAATGAAGTAATTTGTCATCACTGTGAAGTAGGTAAGAATTACATAATTACATTGACTTTGAAGCACAGAGAGAAACTCACACAAAATCACATAGCAAGTCAGAGTTAAGATCCTCCCTTTTATTGTTCCATGTCATTAGAAAGAAGGCAATATTTACAAAATGAAAACCATAGGCTCAGGCCAACCCTGGGTCACAAGTAGTCTTTTAGTACATAGTTGATTTCTTACATATTTGGTAGTTATAAATGTCCAGAGTCCTCCAAATTAGGACATATAAAACATTTCGTTTGTCATATAAGGCAAAATGCTTCTTCCCAAACCTTCAGTTTTATTCCTGGCTGTATGAGACCCAGCCTCAAATTTGTTAATTCACTAGTCTTATTGCCTGTGAATAAATTGGATACCTTCACTAGCACATATAAATATTTCATCTAACAAAATTTTAATAATTTCACTTTTCAAACAGATTGACTTAATACATGTATATATGTAATAGTATTATTTGTTCCTTACATTTTTGTGTCAGGGTTTTATTAGATCAATAGCGGGATGTGTTAGATCAATGAGAAAATGAGAGATTCAAATGGGTCTCGATTAATTAGTTTTGTTTTGTTTTGTTTTTTTAAGAAAAAAAAGTACAATAAAATCAATAGAATCTGGGAAGTTCAAAGAGATGGCTGTGATGAAAAAGACCATATTATTGTGCAATCCATACCTGCTACACCACCTGTGCCAGCAGAAGATGCTTTGAGTCCTGTAAAAGCTTTTCATTTGTCATCAAATAATGCCTGAGGGCAGGATAAAGGGAAATGCGTGGGGGTGGGGGTGGAAAAAGTCCACCAAGTGAGAGGAATCTCTAAAAATGGGGAATTTTTATGATATTCTAAAACGTCTTTATCAATTGTTTGCTTATGTAAATGCCCAAAGCTAAAATTTGCTAATATATAATATACTTGAATTCATAACTTATAAAAATTTTATGATTTGTAGGGTTGCCTTATGAACAACTAGACCTCTTCTTAGATAATAGTGCACTTCCCACATCCAAGAATAGGTTTCAAGGTGTAAGATCCTGCCTTCAATTCTCGTTTAACTTGCATTGAAATTATCAGCTTCAACATCACATTAACATTTACATGTAAACTACCTTTGGCTGAAGCCTTTTTTAAATGCAACAAATTACTTATTCTGTCTGTTTTTTCAGTAATAATTGAATCTGTGACTGACCTACCACCAGTTTGTGAAGATAGCATGATCTTTAAGAGCAACCGACATGCTGCCGGAAAGGTTTGTATAAATTTAAAAAGGGAAAATTTTACCCAATGAAGTTGACAGTACATCATATCAATAGATTTTTTTCCCTCCTCCTATAACTGAGAAAAGATATTATAATATTCAAAGCTAGTAGCAATAAGGCTACCAGCCTCTCCAACACCATATCTACTATCATGAACACTTTATTTAAATCATGTTAAAATTTACAAAATTGCTTTTAAATCCTCGCTTTGGAAATATTGGAAAATTTGGTTTGTAGCTAAACTGCACTTTTGCATGCTTTTGTTGTTGTTTCTCCCAACCCTCCACAATCAGATTTTCGAAATCTTTGGCCCCGTTGCACATCCCTTCTATGTCCTACGGTTCAGTTGTTTGGAACACATCAAGAGAAAGGATATCAAAATCCGAGACATCATGTATTTTGCCCCCTCAATCCAGCACTTCACTCGCTATATATTCACAGACAGGATTAGGTGAGTACTTCTTACTGTAATTTTAATTGGCATGGCTAAATTTCATAGTTTTAGTACGTAACTCTTCTCTGTTGCTTGCTGTTTGTTTTATTAATGTTTTCCTCTTCCTTGAGGTTATGTTGGTATACAGTGTGCATTGCTTAATTTTCTGCCTTTCTAGGGATAGGGGTTCTGATGCTTCCTGGAAGAATGACCTAGAGCCACCGCCTGAAGTAAGTCCATTTTTTCTGATTTGTCAAACTTTTAGGGACTAGATCAGTGATTTCATTAGGGTTAAGAGCTGCTGGATGAAGAAACTTCCCTCTATCATTGAGGGTCAGCACTTTCTCTGCAACTTCATGGCCTGAGAGGATTGCCTTAAAGCACTGAAAGTTTCTAAGTATCTTGGCCAGAGTAACACAGCCAGTATGTGTCAGAGGCAGGAAGTGGAGCCAGGCGTTCCTGGCTTTAAGGCCATTTTTCTGTCTACTGTATGGAGGCTAATGGTATTCCATAAATGAAACTTATCTTTCCAGTTTATCACCAAACATTATGAAATATTAACAGAAGTATTATAAAATGAACATATGAATAGTTCTCATTACTGAAACCAAAATTAGCATCGTTGAACTTGGTGACATACATTCTGTTTAATTAAAATAATGCATTTTTTAAAATGTGGATCTGAGATCCCTAATCTGCATTAATTGCTTCCAGCATCAGTTGGGGAATATCATCTAGTAGCAGTAATGTACTTTTTCCCTCTCTAGGCTGTTGATTTCAGTGATGATGAAAAAGAAAAGGCAGCTAAGAGCAAGAAGAAATACTATGGACGGAATCGGAAGAAGCAGAGGGCAGAGTACAGGTCAAAAAGCAGATCCAGTTACAGCAGGGATGGTCGGAAGGGTTGCAGACCAGAACCCAGGCAGCTTGCCCTCGAGGAAAACAGCCAGGAGAATAGGCAGGATGATAGACAGGAGGAGAAGCAGGAGGAGAAGCAGGAGGAGAAGCAGGAGGAGAAGCAGGAGAACGAACAGGAGAAGCAGGAGAACAAGCAGGACAATAGGCAGGCTTCCCGCCAGGACAATAGGCAGGCTTCCCGCCAGGACAATAGGCTGGGTGCCCGGGAAAGAACAACTTCCCAGCAGGAGAACAGACAGGGAGCACACAGAGATCAGAGAAAAGGTGGCCGACAGGATCAGAGGAAATCTAACAGACATGATCACAGGCATTCCAGCCGCCATGATCGCAGGCAGGATCGCAGGCAGATGGTCCAGCATGATCACAGGCAGCTTATCCAGCAGGATTTCCGACAGGAATACTGTCAGGAGTTTGGCCAGGAGTATGGCCAGGAGTTTGGTCAGGAGTTTGGGGGTCAAGATTATGGACAGCTAGAATTTGGGCAGCTAGAGTATGGGCAGCAGGAGTTTGCGCAGGAGTATCAGGAGTTCCGACAGGAGTACCATCAGGAGTACCACCAGGAATACCATGCTGCCGCTGCCGCTGCCGCCACCGCCGCCGCCGAGTACCATCAGGAGTACAGACCGGTTGCTGAGTTCCGTCAGGAATACCGGCCTGACTATCAGAATCTTGGTGTGTAAATAACGTGACTTGACTTGGGAATTGCTTAGTCGAACTCTTCAGAAATAGAGATTTCTCTACAGTTTTAAAAAGTAACACCAAAAACCCATATCCATCTTGAATTCATTTTTCATTCAAATGCTTTAAACCCATACACTTTCTACTTTGTAGCTACTTTATAGTGTGGGAAATGATGGGAAAAATCACAGAGAACAGTTTATTGGAGTTTTGTTGCCTTTGAGTAAGTAAAAAAGGGCCACTGGGGAGCAAAGACATGCCAAAATACATTTATGTCTTAGTTGTATTGGAATTTTGTTTTGTTTTTGCTTTTGTGTATATGGCTATTTTTCCCTTGTTAGGTGCTTATGGAGGAGAAGCACCCCCAGCTGCTCACTGGTGCCCCCAGCCTCGTGAGGCTGGAAGGAGTTGCTACAACAAACGCGAGTACCACCGAGAATTCTCCCGGGGCAGACACCACAAGGCCAGCCGCTCCAGGTCCCAGGCAGCTGGGCAGTTTTACAGCGCCGAGCACAGGTTGGCCCAGGATGCCCCTCCCTCCCTGTTTGCTCCTCAGCATAGGCAAGACAATTCTCTCATGCAGCATTCCTATCAGCTGGCTCCTCAGTACTTTGACATGCACCATTACCAGGCTCACCCATCTCAGCATGTGGCTTGGTCTGGGCTGCCCCAGCATGTGCACAATGCACACTACCAGCACTTCCAGGGCCAACATGCTAGGGGTGGTGGGCACTGCTCCCAGTACAGACCCTTCTACTAGACAGATCATGTTTCATGAGCTCACTACAGAAACAGATGACAGAGCTCCTAAAAAACATGATTCCTCAGTCTGGTCACTAGAGAAAGTGAACTTGATAAAAATTAAAACACTTACTGTAAAATAATTTCATTATTCAAGTGTTCACGTGGTAAATATTTGTGTACTTTAGTGAAATAGTGACATACTCCTAACATAAGAAATTAGATCTCAGATTGAAAAGAAAACTAAAAAAAAAAAAACCAAAACCCCTCTAACAACCTAACCCTCCAAATTATGTATCACTTAACTAACACTTTGATTATAATCCAGAAGAATTTTCTTTTCTTCTCTCCCCCTCAGTATAGATCTAAGTAGCAGAAATAGACCACCTTTCATCAGAGATTAAAGTGTGTTGAACCATTGATTGTCTTAGAATACTTGTGTTAAATCCAGCAAGATAAGATTTTGAAGTCCCATTGAGAATATGTGGAAAAAAAAATAAAGTTTTTTTTTTTTAAACTAAATGTACTTGTTTGGAAATGGCTTTTGTAGATGCATCATATAATTTTCAAAAATCTTGAACCACATTGATTTGTAAAATTTAGCAAATGGAGATCACAGAATTAAAAACATGCATTCTTTGGCAATTAAAGATTAATGTCAAATTGTATAAATAAATATCGTGGCTTTGAACAAATACAAGATTAAAGCTGACAATTAGGAATACTTTAAAAAGGACATTGCAAATTTCCTTAATTTAGGTTAAGTACAGGGAGATTCTCTTCCATCTTCACTAAGTTGGCCAATTAAAAAAACCAAAACCTTCTAAAGATGAAACTGTAATATCCATTCCCTAGTGAAAATCATTATAAAATTTACTTATTTGGCTATCTTCCATTTATGAGGCATCCTAATGATAAATATTACTTTACAACATGTGTGAGACATAAAGCAAGAGGCTTTTTAGCTCTAGTCAAAACCTCTCTGGGATTCAGATTCCTCAGACTGAAAATGCAAGAGTCAGACTTGAGAGGTTATTGATAAGGCCCCTCAAGAGCTGTGAGGGCCCTAAGAGGCCATATAGGTCAATGCTCTTATTTTGCCGATGTAAAAACTGTGGCTCAGGATGGTTAAATGACTTGCCCAAGGTCACACAGGTAGTACAATATCTATGCAAACAAAATAACAAAAATTAGAACTGACAACAAACATAATCCAAACAGTACTACCTATGTGACTTTAGACAAGTCAGTTAGCTTCTCTGGGTCTCATTTGTGAAATGAGTTTGGACTAGGTAGTCTCTGATCAGTTTTAGATCTGAGATCCTAAAGGAGCCTCATGAATTACCTATCTCGTCTAGTCCTCTCATTTTAGAGTTGAGGAATTTGTAACCCAGAGAGACTGTGACTTGTGCTTTCTTGAAAATTGATTGCATTGGTAATTCTAGTCCTAAATTCTATCAAAAAATGTGGTTTTGTCAGAATAACTTTAGTTTTATCTCCCCCCAAAAAATTTTTTTAAAAAGTGATGAGAATGCTATAATTAATCTTCCTCTACCAAATAATTTATCTTGGGAAAAATAATTCAGGACCTGCCATACATTCATACTGTGTGTGTAGGTTAAGCATTCATTGGAAAAACTAGGTACCAAAAAAATTAGTGTTATTCTAAATTTCAATTCTGCTAGCTTTGCCATAGCCTTATCTATGGTAGTCTTTTTTCTTTTTTACAGGGTCTGAAATAATACTTTGTGTCTGTTCAGCCATACAATGCCATTGTTCTAAATTTGAATAAACTTACCTTCAAATCAGTTTTTACAGATCATTTCTGTAATACACTAATGAAATTTCAAAGTACACAAGAAATTCTTGAGGTTCTTGTCAATATTAATCAAATAAAAAAATTAGTCAAAATCTGGCAAATATTTATGGGTTCATGGATATGGAAAATTTATATTGAAGGTGTCTGACAGTAAATGCACAGCTATAAAGGTAAGTTAGTAATTATTGATATTATCCATGCAGGCAGCAAATAGTAGCCTAATTGTGCTTTCAGGTGAGTGTTCATTTTTCATGCATTAATCTACAAGACAAATTTATATATATGTATATATATATATATATATATCTGTTAACTGTTTATATATCTTGGATACCAAACATTTACCAGAGAAATTAGATGCGAGATTTTTTTCCTACTCAACTACGTCCCTCCTTATCCTCGATGTACAGTGCACCTTCCTTTATAACATTTCACTTGGCATTCCTAATACCATTTACTTCAAAACTAAATGGAAAGTCTTGGCCTATAGAACAAGTGAAAAGGGATAAACAAGAAAGAAGTGAAAGTTAAGAAAATTAGTAAACTGAGCTTGAATAGCTATAAATAAATAAACTGTGTAAGATATTCATTTATATTGTATTAATTAAGAAGAGACCTTCTTAGTCCTACCAAGTCCTATCTTTAAAAGAAAACTTGATGAGGTGAGGTTATCTTGAGGCAAATCAAATTGTTGGTTGGACCTTTATGGAATTTATCATACTTTATCAGATCTAGCTTCTAATGAATCAAATTTTAAAAATTATTTAAAAACCCATATGTATGTGGGAAACTAAATTTTTTATTTTAAATCTGACTTGAGAGTTAAAGGCCTGTGAAACTAAATTTAAAATTTTCAGAAAATATAATTCACAAATAATACATTCTAGACATTCCTCTCCCCCTTGAGAAATTCATAAATATCATTGTATACTGATTATTTTTAAAAGCCTTTTTTCCCTTTTAGATTCTTTCCTATTCATGTACCATCAATTTTTTTTATTTATTTTTTTGAGCATGCCATGGGAAAGAGTATATCCTTAAGGTAGTACAGCGTGCTAAATGCTTAATGTCATCAGAGCATTGTGAGAGGCGAGGCAAATCATCTTGTACCTCTCTAAGCCTCTAGTTTCCCTATCCAGAAGATGGGGATACTAATACCTATAGTACTTACCTCACAGGGTTGTTGTGAGGGTTCAAAGATTAAATAAGCACAATTGACATCTTACCATCTAAAAGTGTTACACAATGGCTAATTAACTAAAGTCTTAATTAGTTACTGTTTGTGCTGCAGTGGGAAGGCAGTTAAATGGCATGCCGTGTATAAATATTTTTCGATCATGAACCCCTAAATTGTAAGGGGGTCCTATATGTCCCTCTTAATTCCTAAACTATTCAAATAAAATTTAATATTTTTAGTAATTACCAATTCTAATTTGATCAAATGCATGCCACCCTAACAGTCTCCCAATTCAGTTCATATTATTTTTTTGAAAGATACCATATATGATTAATTTCCAGTACGTTAAGTTGAAAGACTTTTAAAACCACCACTAAATAAAATTGAGACTTAGAATGATTTCCTCAATATTCTTCCTCACCAGGTAGACCATAATTGCAATGCAAAATAAACAGGCATCATCTGCATGATTGAAACATATTGATATACTACTACAATTTAGTCCAATTAAATGTATTTCGTTACCTATACCAGTTTATTTAACACCTATTAAAATGGATAGTCAGTTGAACTTCTTATCAACTATACTCTTGCATGCTATAGAATTAGGGGCATCTTGGTTTATATGTTGAGTGCCATAGCTGCCAATTTTTGACTGTTTCTTTATGAGATTGAGTGGATGCTGGGTCAGAAATATCTATATTGGAAATACAATATTTTATCTGGTTCAAACAAACAAACAAAACCTATCAAAAATTAATTTACCAGGCAGGCCCCTTATACTTGAAAGGGGGCTCTGATTCCAAACTCTCAGATGAATAAAATGGCCTTAGAAATGTTAACCACTATGAATAAATATTAGCAGAATCAGGAAACTTGAGGTTTGGTTGCTTATAGTATTAGTACAAAATACTAAGTATGGCGATTAGCAGATACTAGAGATGTAGATGGGCATACCAGACAAAATCAAATTAGTAGTCTGTGATCAAATTTTCTTTTTAAGTAGATACTGCATGTAGTGTGACATGTCTGAACTCAGAAGAATAAAAACCAAGTTATTTTTTGCTTATGTGGTAATATCTCTCATAAGTGCATCTTATTTCTTGTGGAGACAGATGCTATGTCAAACAGAGAGATGATCTTAGGATCATAGGTGACTCAGATCCTAATGGAGAAAAACAAACAAACAACAAGCCCAAAGCAAAAAATCTGCTTGTTAGCATAGAACCCCAATTAAAGAGTGATGGCTACGTAAAGGTGGTCTCTAACAGGTTTGGGGAAAGAAAACTCTAAAGGGTTCTCAATAGTGTGCTGGAGTGAATGTGCTTTATTCTACATCCCACTGCTATTGTAAAGGTATACCTGCCTGCATTGTCGAACAATATCCCTTCCAAGAGATGGTTTGACATTGTTGAGTTCGGTTATACCGATTGTGATGAATGTTGCTACCCATTCAAAGCTAAGTAATTTTTATTTAATGTATAATTTTCTTTTTGGCCAGCTGTAAATACCAAACAGTACAATATTAAGTATGTTGTAGAGTATATGTAAACAAATGAATTTTAATATTTCAAAGTTAAAGAAAATAGCTAGGCATTAATTTGATCAATACAAGTTTTGTATGTTTGTAAATATATTGAATCAGAAAAATGCATAATACCACAATCCCAGATAACAGTCATTTTTTCATAGGTGGCAGCTACTCAGCCATGTTCAAGTAGTGTGAGTTACATCCAGTTGGTTACAAGCTTCTAGTGATTGGCTGTGTGATTTCTAAAGTGGTCAGGAAAACTGCATGAAAGTACATAGATGCCTCTAGTTCAGATGAAACATCAGTAGACTGCTGAAGAATAGAGCTCAGTTGAATGCTTGGACCCACTATCTTTTAGTTAGTATAAACTTTTCAAATTCTTAATATGCACCAAATGGTCAATGCCAGTCAGTTATATAGCAATGAATCCAATGCCTCACTGCAGCAGTTTTAGAAATATTCTTTAATATTTATCAACATATTTGGTTTCCTAGATTGTTTAGCTTGAACGCATCTGTTGCATCTTAATTTCATTCGTTTGGTGATTATAAAAGAGGGCAACTTTAATTCAAGAAGTAATTTGATGTCCTACTGGTATAATTACTCTAGATGATAATTAGAAAAACACTTATTGGTATTTTCTTACTTTATTGCCAAAGATTGCACAGAGATCCAGATCTCCAGAATAAATAAAAAGAATTTAAATTTTTCTAAAGTATTCTAAAATGAAAGCATTATCTGCAAAGTTTAAGTTCTACACCTAAAGAAAGCAAGTGTACAAATTAAGAAATCCATATCTGTTTAGTCTGTTAATAAGAAAGCTTTGAACCCTAATAAATTATACTCTTAAGTAGATATCACTGACACAACTATTGGGTTTTTTCCTCTTTCCTCCCCTCTTGTCTTTTAAATCTGACATTTACAAATGTAACATACACAAAAAGTTATTCTTATGAAGTTGAAGAACATTTGCCCATTAAATAAAATGTTTGGATTTATACCCAAACTATTTATCTTAGAAATATTTTACAGTAAGTTTTTTTTCCCCCTTAGAATTTACATTTCATCAAGGCCCAGCCCAAACCCACTTCTTTTACCAATCCTCTGACCATTAAAAAGGACAATGATGTAAATTCATAACCCATTCTTCATACCATTGATCTGTTACTTAATTGTATGCTGCCTTACAGGGATTTCTTTGTTCTGAGTCATTATTTAACCTTTTATGTATGTATGTGTTTTTTTTTCCCCAACTAGATTTTAAACTTCTTGAGGGCCAGGACCAGACATTGTACTTCTGTATGTAACCCCACAGCACCTAGATTGGTACTACGTACGTAGTAACCCCTCCATGAAATTTATTGGCTAATTCTATCATATTTATGATCTCAAAACTCTAAAGGCTTTGTATTGGCAGAGATGTTGTACATAGCCTCTGGAGACATCCACAGAAGGTGGTTGTGTGCCAAGAGATTGTGAGAGAAGTCAGTGCTCCCTTTGGGCAGTTTTGCTCCTTTTATAACAACATTACCATGCAACTAGAATCCCAGATGCAGATGACTCACTTCATTCTTTAATGGAGTCCACTTGTCCTATTGAATGGGAAAGGAAGGTGTGAGCTGGACTAGTTGGCTTTCTGAGGACTCTTCTGTGACAAGGAGATTCTATGAAGTGAAGAGAGGCATTTGAAGGAAAGATGGGCTAGTGTCCTGAACATGAAGGAAAAAACTGAGATGAATAATATTTTAAACCATTTATCTATTTTATGGAATCTACAGCAGTTGATATGAGACAGACTGACTCGGGCCTCTGCCTCATGTACTGCTAGTCCAAATTAGAGCACCAAAATATAAGTATTTTTGTGATTTTCAATAATTATGGAGCATCTTTTCCTCCCAAAGACTTCAAATCAGTTTTCAGATATCTCATTCTCATAACCAAATGAGATCAATGGGTAGAAAGTCTCATATATTAAATTTTTCCTGAACATCATGTCTTAAGAATTTCCTTTGGAACATGCTGAATTGGAGGTCCTTGTAGAGGAGCAAAGAGTGAAGATCACTGAGTGAAGCAAAAGCTCTCTCAAATCACTTAGCACTTCTAAGGCCCCAGGGTCCTTTGAAATTGGCACAATGTTAGTATGTCACTCATGTAAATTCTGTGTCTGTAAAAGAAGGGTCTAAGGTCCCTTCCAGTGATAATGATGTGTGTTTCTGTGATATATAATACTGTAAAAATGCCAAAAAAAAAAAAACCCCAAAAAAACTGTGAGTAAATGTAGATCTTTAAGTATGCCCAAAAAACAAAAAAGACCCAACAACCTATATACCTTTAACTTCAATGTTCTCTTCCTTAAGCGCCAGTAGTTTTAAGTGGTACTTAGATTGTCTTTCTAGATTGTCAGTAGCTAATTAATATATTCTTGGCGCTACATAAATCTTAAACTGGTACTAATATCTATGTTAAATGTATCTTTCTCTATTTGATGTTATTTCTCTCTTTTTAACTATAGGATAAGTAACTGTAGAGTAAACTATAGAGTAAAACTCTATAAAACTCTAGAGTTAAAAACCACCATTTGGGGCTAAGGGCTATATCGCGATTGGTGCTGGTGAAATTTGTGCCGTAAACGACTTAGTTATTCAACTAAGTTATCGTCCCTGTAAATCTGTTGTGGAGTGCCGTAACCCAATTATATTATGCATGTATATGTTGATATCTTAAATGTTTATTGATGTTTAAATGTTCAAATAAATGTTCAAATAAATGTTCGCAAAATTAATGAAATGGAATAGTGTCATTTGTATGCCTTTTTGCTTTTTCTCTCCCATCTGTCCAAATTGGTACCTCCCCAATTGAATGGACAGTTGTCCATATAACTGTCAGAGTTTTTTTCATTTTAATGTTACTTAGACACATTCAACTAATTTCAGATCTTTAAAACAGTAGTTAAAACTGATCTCAACTACTAAAAGTCATAAATGAAAGTTCTCTCAACAAAGGACAATATTTAATATTTCATGTCACATCATAACAGTGTTAGAACAATTTTTTTTTTGTTGAAAATCATGTAAATTTTGAAAAATACTCCCTTATATCCATCTCTGGTTAATACTCTCCATCCCAAATCTATAAAAGTAGATCATGGTTTATGAACATAGGTACCTGCCAAAAAGTTTTTGATTACAGCATTGAAGTCATGTTTAGTACATCTCAGATTCAAGACAATACAACATTTACTCATGGGGCATCACAATGAGCCACTTAAGTAAGGGCTGTGCAAGGAAATGGGTTGTTTTTTGTATAGGTAAAGAGTCATGTGTATTAGGTTGAGTTCTGATTGGGGTGCTTGGAAGTATAATGGGAACACTGCTTTTTTTGTACTTCTTATTCCCTTACTGGAAGAGAAAGAATTTGAGACTAGCCTATTCTTTAGGATGTACGTAAGTTAAAAAAAACAACATAGCATTCATAAAGCTTCCTTGATGAGAATCTGGCATTATAGAATGGAGCTGTGAACTTAATCCAGTTCCTGTAGGTGAAAGGATCCCCAAATTGCCTTGTGTTCAGTGGCAAATACTGTTAATGTGCCCTGAGTTATACACAGAGTCATAGTATGGTACAATCAGAGTTTTTGCCCAGGGCCTGACATGGATGGAAGCATACTGCTATACCCCAGGATCCTGTGGCCATCACCCAACTCAAATGTGGTCAGCTTTTCCAATGGAGTGGATTGATTATTCATACTCGCTGCCCTAGCTTGGGAGATCAGTAACAAAGATGAAGATGACTTGTCAGCTGCCAACCCCATCGCCCTCACAAATGCCCTCCTGCATATGAAATTTAGCCATAGCCTTACTCAGTCCTTAATTTATGCCTTTTTTATTTTGCCCACTGCCATACTTCTGTCATTAATAGGTCCTTTATCCTAGAACCCTATTCCTACATGGTCCAGTTCCAATCTTGGAGACATTCTTCAAAATCATAACTCCTTGGCTTGTAGTTCCATCTGGAGTTTTTAGTAGGTACTTTTAGGAAATCTGCATATAGGAAACGTGGTTCTTGGGTGGGTCTCCAGAGATGTGGGTAACCTGGTCCCTGGCTCCCATTAAAGCACTTGAGGTAACAATATATTTTGGATACAGTATAGCCTTTATTCCACCCACAGAAAACAGAGGACTACTTTAATCATAAAAAGTCCGTACAGTTCTATCCCCTCTCCCAGGTGAGTCCACTTTCTCCATAGCTCTTTATAGTTTTCTGGACTCCATGCCATCCTGTGAATTGGCCTCCCATCAGAAGGGAAATGAACTTGAAGTTGCTAGAGGGACTTCTACATTACTGAGTCCTTTTATCGCCCCAGGAATTCATCCATCAGGTTTCCAGTCTCATGATATTTCCCCAAAGGCTTTGACTTCCTGGGAGGGGAAATACACTTGGGTCTCTAGACAGATAATGCCCAGACATTCAAGTGAATCCCACTTCACCCCAGATATCTATATAGGTATCTAGCCTGACAACTTATATTTCCCTTTCCTATTTGACCCCCAGTATCCAAAAAATTCACTATTTTAGCAGAGCAAAGTCCATATGTTATGGCTTTAGTTCTTTACTGTTCTTTAGGAGTAGGGGGGCATCTGCATTATCCTTTTGTTTACAACTAGATAATGCTGCTTAGGAAGCCTCTTCACTCACTAGAAGGCTAACTAGAACTCATACTCATGGAAGCTAATGAGGCAACTGAAGGCTGGTTCTCTCAGAAACCCTGAGAAGGCTGTAGTTGTGGAGCTCTCACTACTTGACAATGTGGTTCCCCTTCTGCTTGGGCAACATAATTGAAAGAATCATGCCTCTTTCCCTCCAGGGCTGTGTCTAGGCATTCAGAGTAGATGAGGTAACTTCTTGAGTCTTATGGGTAAGGGCAAATGTAATTCCTATTTTTCTTCTCCAAGGAGTCTTCATCAGTGTCTACAATGCATAGTTCTTAGATGCTCTCCAAATTAGCAATCTTATGTGAAGATCCAGAACTTTAGTAGATGAGTGGACCTTGAATTTACTCTTTTGCCCAACAAAACATATAAAGTCCCTTTAGGTTCATATATTTCTTGCTACTTGCTAAGGACTATTCCACACCCGGGGGATGGGAGAGTGTTGGATAAATGAAAAAAGAGAAATGAATAACAGAAAAAATAAAATATTGAGCTTCCTTCAGAAGAAGGAAAGCAGAAGTAATGTAGAAGTCCCTCTAGCAACTTCAATTGCTAAAGAATAAAGCAACCCCCCTCCTATGAACTATAGGAATCCTGGATGACCCTTCCAAATATAACTCAAGAAGCAGTACTCCAGGCTCTAGTCTTATAGATAGCTAAGGTTCAATCTCAAGAGTGACTCAGGATTGTCTCTGGGAAATCTCAGAATATATTGCTTGAATATATCTTGTTTAACTCTCCATAGATGGAGACTCAGCTCCTATAAAGGGTTCATGGCTCCTGTACAAGAGCCGAACATAGTAATGGATATTGGATCTGGTATAGCCTTTATTCCATCCTATTGACAAGGTGGAAAATGCATAAAGTGCTTCAGCCCACAAACAGTCAATAGCAGAGAAAAAGTTCAAATATTTCAGTTCCCCATGTTGTGGCTTAGGTTTTTTGCTGGTTCTTTATCTTTGGAGTCAGAGATATGATCCTGTCCCCCACCACCTCTCCCTTTATCCCCACCCAAGAAGTTTTTGCTGTCCAGAAACTCCCATGTTTTCTCTTGAAGGCTGTCTCAGAACTCTCAAATTAGGATGGTAAGATGACTTAAAAGCTAGTGCTGCCTAGGAACTGCCCCTTCTATCTTTAAAAGCTGTTGCCCCCAAATTCTTGAACTCGAACATACCAGGGACAAAACCCTGGAGCTGTCACTGCCTTAGTATTTTTAAAAAATATTCTTCCTTAGAGGTTGGGATACAGGAATTTCTGCTATTTGTCTCTGTTTCTTATAGTCATATGAGAGTATAATGCTTCTGCAGAACTGCATCCAGGTTCTTAGCTACCATGTACTTGGGCTCTAAGAAATCTCTCCTATCCAAGGGTCAAGGTCTGATCTTTTAATTCTCCTAACCTCTGATCTGTCTTCTGAAAAAGGGGAAGGCAAAAAAAAGCAAGAGGACTGAGACTGTGATGAAAATTTCTTTTTATAGAGAGATATAACAACACAGCAACAGCAAAAAAAAAGATCACAGTAATAAAGTTCTGGCCTAGATGGAAGGAACTCTAAAGGAAGAAAGATGTATATTGTGTTGTTTCAGTCATGTCCGACTCCTCATGACCCCATTTGGAGTTTTCTTGGCAAACATACTGGAGTGGTTTGCCATTTCCTCCTCCAGCTCATTTTACAGATGAGGAAAATGAAGGAAACAGGGTTAAATGACTTGCCTAGGGTCACAGAGCTAGTAAATATCTGAGGCCAGATTTGAAGTCATGAAGATCAGACTTCCTGACTTCAGGCCTGGCGCTCTATCTGCTATTCCACCTGGCTGCCCTACTGTCATGTAGGGACCTTCAAATTAATCTCTGTATTCCACAATAAGTTAACACCTGATTCAAATAACAATCCTCAACCTCAACCCTTCTCCCTAGCCTTCCAGTTCATCCAGTCTATCTCAGGTTTTCACAGGAGTATTCATACCATATACAGCTCTGATTACATTTAACATTTAGTGCCAGAGTTCTGCTGCCAGGAGCCAAGTTGGTGGAGTAAGAAGTAAATTGTTCTCACTCTCCTTTACTGACCTCTGAAAGCCCAGAAACTATTGCCCCGGGAAAAGCCCTGGAACAGCTGAACCAGCAGAAAGACAGGGTGCAGTAGTCTGGTAGCCCAGGAAGTTTGGGGAATTAATGTGAAAGACCCCTCTTGCTCTGGGGGAGGGGGAGCAGTACAGAACAGGAGGCATCCCAGCAAGCCAGAGGAAAGCCCTACCTCAGCATACCAGGGGGAGATCCTGAACCCCAGAGTGGTGGAGCAGGCAAACACCAACACCAGGATCCCCAAGTGCCTCAGTGCAGGCAGGGGAACCAGTGGAAACTGGCTCGGAAAACCACCATGTGCCACAGCATTCACTGGCAGCCAAGTCTTCCAGTGCCTCAGCTGAACTCTGGGAAGCACAACTCCAAGAGAGAAAACTCCAGATGGAGAAACATGCTGCAGCAGCAAAATATATATCTGCAAGGCCCAGGTGAGCAGGAACCAAGGAAAGAAATGCAAGACCTAGGGGAGCAGGAACCAAAGAAAGGAGTAAAAGGCCCAGGTGAGCAGGCATCCCCCAGGGGCCAGACTCCCCACCCCTGCCACTAGAGCTTCAGTGTTACTGATTCCAGATCAACACCAGGTAAGCTGCCAGAACCCTACAACCTCCAACTGCCAGCATCTGAGGCCCCAGCACACAAAGCCAGTGACCAGGGCCTGGGCTTCCAGCACAAGAAGCTCCCTAGGAGAACTCATTTTTTTTTGGGGGGGGGGTAAAGTTCAGGAAATAAGCAAACACCATGAGCAAAAAGAAACATACAATGACCATAGATTTTTATTATGGGAACTGGGAAGATCAAGGCAGAAACTCAGAAAGACAACATTGTGAACAAACCCACATCCAAAACTTCAAAAGGGAATATGAACTGATCTGAAGCCCCAAAAGCCTTCTTGGAAGACCTCAAAAAGGATTTTAAAAGTCAAATAAAAGATGTAGAAGAAAAATTGGGAAATGAAATGAGAGGTATGCAAGACAGAGTCAATAGCTTGGAAAAGGAAGAACAAAAATTAACTGTACAAAACAAGTTCCTAAAAAATACAATTAGCCAAATGGAAAAAAAAAAAGTACACTGAAGAAAATAAATCCCTAAAAAATACAATTGACCAACTGGAAAAAAGGACACTGAAGAAAACAAGTTCCTGAAAAATATAATTGACCAACTGGAAAATAAGTACACTGAAATAAACAACTCCTTAAAAAGCAGAATTGGCCAAATGGAAAAGGATGCACAAGAACTCACTGAGGAGAAGAACTCCTTAAAAAGTAAAATAGGCCAAAAGGAAAAGAAGGTACAAAATCTAATAGCAGAAAACAATTTGTTAAAAATTGGAATTGGGCAAGTGGAAGCTCTATGAGACTTTAATTACTCTAATGAACCAATCAGACAGAAACAAAAAAAAATGAAAAAAAAAGATGAAAATGTAAAATACCTCATTGGTAAAACAACTGATCTGGAAAATAGATCCAGTAAGGACAATTTAAAAATTATTAGTCTACTTGAAAACCATGGTGAAAAAAAGAGGCTGGACAGCATCTTTTAGGAAATCATCAAGAAAAACTACTCTGAGGTTCTAGAATCAGAAGATAAAATAGCCATGGAAAGAATCCACTGATCACCTCCTGAAAGAGATCCCAAATTGAAAACGCCAGGGAATATAGTAGCCAAATTCCAAAATTACCAGTCAAAGAGAAAATACTGCAAGCAGCCAGAGAGAAACAGTTTAAATGTCATGGAACCACAGTCAGGATTACACAGGACCTTACAGCTTTTACATTAAAAGATTGTTGGGCATGGAATATGATATTCCATAAGGCAAAGAAGCTTAGATTACAACCAAGGATCAACTACCCAGTGAAAATGAGCGTAATCTTTCAGGGGAGGAAATGGACATTCAACAAAATAAGGGACTTCCAAGCCTTCTTGATAAAAAGACCAGAGCTCAACAGAAAATTTGATCTTCAAATACAAGATTCAAGAGAGACATAAAAAGGTTAACAGGACAGAAACAACAACAACAACATGCTATTAATATGGTCAAACTGTTTATATCCTTACAAGGGAAGATGACATTTGCAACTCTTGAGAACTGTATTGTCATTACACCATCTTAAAGGGGATACATAGATAGAGGGGGTGGGTTTAAGTTGACTCTGATGTAATGATAAAAGCAATCTAATTAAGTGGGTTAAATGGATCTAAGTAAGTGGATTAATAGGATCTAATTAAGAGATTGTACTGGGAGAAAAGGAAAGAAGGAGGCAGACAAGGGTAAATTACATTACAGGAAAAAGCACAAAAACCTATTATAGTAGAGGGAAAGAAGGGAGGGAGATAAACATCGTTTGCTCAAGGAGGAAATAACATAATCAGTTAGGTATAGAAATCTAACTTGCTTATAGGCAGTAGGAGTGAAAAGGGGAATGAAAAGGGTGGGAGATAGAAAGGAAGGAAGAAGTAGTAAGGGTAAAGAGGAAGAAAAGGGAGAGGGCTAATAGAAGGGAGGGCAGACTGAAGGAGGTGGTGGTCAAAAACAAAACTCTAGTGAAGAGGGAAAGGGAGAGAGGAGAAAGAACAGAATAAACAGGGGGGAAATAGAATGGAGAGAAACACACAGATAGTAATCTTAACTGTGAATGTGAATAGGATGAACTCTCCCATAAAATGGAAGCAGATAACAGAATGGATTAAAAACCATAATCCTACAATATGTTGTTTATAGGAAACACATTTGAAACAGAGGGACACACACAGGGTAAAGGTAAAAGGCTGGAACAGAATATATCATGCTTAAGCTGAAGTAAAAAAAAAAAAAAAGCAGGGGTAGCAATCCTGGTCTCAGACAAAGCAAAAGCAAAAATAGATCTAATTAAAAGAAATAAGGAAGGAAACTATATCCTGCTAAAAGGCATCATAGACAATGAAGTAATATTATTACTAAACATACATGCACCAAGTAGTATAGCATCCAGATTCTTAGAGGAGAAGTTCAGGGAGTTACAGGAAGAAATAGACAGCAAAAGTATACTAGTGGGGGAAGTAAACCTCCCCCCCTCAGAACTAGATAAATCTAACAACAAAATAAACAAGCAAAAAGTTAAGGAGGTGAACAGAATTTTAGAAAAGTTAGATATGGTAGACCTCTGGAGAAAATTGAATGGGGACGCAAAGGAATATATTTTTTTCTCACTGGTACATGGCACATACACAAAAATTGACCATGTATTAGGGCATAAAAGCCTCACAATCCAATGCAGAAAGGCAGAAATATTAAATGCATCCTTTTCAGATCATAGTGGAATAAAAATTACATGTAACAAAGGGCCATGGAAAGATAGACTAAAAATTAATTGAAAACTAAGTAATCTAATCCAAAAGAATGAATGGGTCAAACAACACATCATTGAAATAATCAATAACTTCATTCAAGAGAATAACAATAATGAGACAACATACCAAAACTCATGGGATGTAGCAAAAGCAATTCTTAGGGGAAGTTTTATATCTCTAAATGCTTACATGAATAAAACAGAGAAAGAGGAGATCAATGAATTGGTCATGCAACTAAAAAAAACTAGAAAAAGAACAAATTAAAAATCCTCAATTAAATACCAAATTTGAGATACTGAAAACCAAAGGAGAGATTAATAAAATTGAAATTAAGAAGCTATTAAACTAATAAATAAAACTAAAAGCTGGTTTTATGAAAAAAAATCAATAAAATAGATAAACTGTTGGTTAATTTAGTTTAAAAAAAAGAAAGAAGAAAATCAAATTACCAATATCAAAAATGAAAAGAGTGAATCCCCCACCAGTGAAGAGGAAATTAAAACAATAATTAGGAACTATTTTGCCCTACTGTATGCCAATAAATTTGACAATCTTAGTGAAATGGATAAATATTTACAAAAATATAAATTACCCAGATCAACAGAAGAGGAAGTAAAATACGTAAATAACTCCATGTCAGAAAAAGAAATTGAACAAGCCATTGATGAACTCCCTAGGAAAGAAATCTCCAGGGCCAGGTGAATTTACAAGTGAATTCTATCACAAGTTTAAAGAACATTTAATTCCAATACTACATTTGGGAAAATAGGTGAAGAAGGAGTCTTATCAAGTTCTTTTTATGGTGCAAACATTGTGCTGATACCTGAACCAGGAAGAGTCAAAACAGAGAAAGAAAATTATAGACCAATTTACCTAATGAAGATAGATGCAGAAATTTTAAATAAAATATTAGCAAATAGATTACAGCAGCTTATCACAAGAATAATACACTATGACCAAGTAGGATTTATGCCAGGAATGCAGGGCTGTTTCAATAATGGGAAAACTAACAGCATAATTGATCATATCAACAACAAAACTAACAGAAATCACATGACCATCTCAAGGTTGCAGAAAAAGCATTTGGCAAAATACAAAAATTCCTATTAACAATACTAGAGAGCATAGGAATAAATAGAGTCTTCCTTAAAATAATAAATACCATCTACCTAAAACCTTCAGCAAACATCATATGTAATGTAGACAAGCTAGAAGCATGTCTAATAAGATCAGGAGTGAAACAAGGATTTCCACCATCACCACTGTTGTTCAATATGGTACTAGAAATGTTAGCTTTACCAATAAGAGAAGAAAAAGAAATTGAAGGCATTAGAAGAGGCAAAGAAGAAACAAAGCTATCACTCTTTACAGATGATACAATGATATACTTAGAGAATCCTAGAGCATCAAGTAAAAAACTACTTGAAATAATAAACAACATTAGCAAAGGTGCAGGATACAAAATAAATCCACATAAATCATTGACATTTCTATATTACCAACAAAGCCCAACAGCAAGAGATAGAAAGAGAAATTCCATTTAAAGTTACTGTAGACATTATAACTATTTAGGAGTCTACCTGCCGAAACAAACCCAGGAACTATATGAACACAATTACAAAATACTTTTCACACAAATAAAATCAGATCTAAATAATTGGAAAAACATCAGTTGCTCATGGGTAGGCCGAGCTAACATGATAACAATTCTACCTAAGCTAATTTACTTAGTGCCATACTGATCAAACTACCAAAATTTTGTTATAGAGCTAGAAAAAATAATAACAAAATTCATTGGAAAGAACAAAAGGTCCACAATATCAAGGGAGCTAATGAGAAGAAATGCTAGGGAAGGTGGCTTAGCTGTTCCAAATCTTAAATTGTGTTATAAAGCAGAAATCATCAAAACTACTTGGTACTGGCTAAGAAATAGAGTGGTGGATCAATAGAATAGGTTAAGTATGCAAGACACAGTGGTGAATGTCTATAGTAATCTACTGTTTGATAAACTCAAAGACTCCAGCTTTTGGGATAAGAAATCACTGTTTAACAAAAACTACTTGGGAAAACTGTAAAAGAGCATGGCAGAATCTAGGCATAGACCAAAATCTTATACCACATGACAAAATAAAGTCAAAACGGGTACAGGATATAGATATAAAGGCTGATACTATAAGCAAACTAGGAGAGCAAGAAATAGTTAACCTGTCAGATTTATGGGGAACAGAAGAATTTATGACCAAAAGAGAGAGAGAGAGAACATTATAATATGCAAAATGGATAAACTTGATTAGATTAAATTGAAAAGTTTTTGCATAAACAAAGTCAAGATTACAAACAACCAAGATTAGGAGGGAAATAGAAAATTGGGAAAGAATTTTTACAACCAGTGTCTCTGATAAGGGCCTCATTTCTAAAATATATAGAGAATTAAGTCAAATTTATAAGAATACAAGTCATTCCCCAATCAATAAATGGTCAAAGGATATGAACAGGTAGTTTTCAGATGAAGAAATAAAGTCATCTATAGTCATGTGAAAAAATGCTTTAAATCACTATTGATTAGAGAAATGCAAATCAAAACCACTCTAAGGTACTACATCATACCTATCAGATTGGCCAACATGACAAAACAGGAAAATGATAAATGTTGGAGAAGATGTGGGAAAATTGGAACACTAATACATTGTTGGTGGAGTTGTGAAATGATCCAACCATTTTGGAGAGCAATTTGGATCTATACCCAAAGGGCTGTAAAAATGTACATACCAGGGGCAGGTAGGTGACGCAGTGAATAGAGCACTGGCCCTGGATTCAGGAGAACCTGAGTTCAAATCTAGCCTCAGACACATAATACTTACTAGCTGTGTGACCCTGGGCAAGTCACTTAACCCCCATTGGCCAACCAAAAAACAAACAAACCAAAAAAAGCCAACCCAAATGTACATATCCTTTGACCCAGCAATAGCACTTCTAGAATTGTATCCCAAAGAGATCATAAAAATGGGAAAAAGACCCACATGTACAGAAATATTTATGGTAGCTTTTTTTTGTGGTGGCAAAGAATTGGAAATTGAAGGGATGCCCATCAATTGGGGAATGGCTGAACAAGTTGTGGTATATGAATGTAATGGAATACTATTGTACTATAAGAAATGATGAGTAGGTGGATTTCAGAAAACACTTGGAAAGACTTACATAAACTTATACTGAGTGAAGTGAGAGCCAGGAGAACATTGTACACAGTAACAGCCATATTGTGCAATGAGTAACTTTGATAGACTTAGTCCTTCTCAGCAATGCAAGGATCTCCAAATGTTCATGATGGAAAATGCTCTCCACATCCAGAGAAAGAGCTATGGAGTTTAATTGCAGATTGAAGCATACTATTTGCTCTTTTTTTCCCTTCAGTTTTCTTTTTTTGTTTCTTCTTTCTTGTGGTTCCTCTTATCGGTTCTAATTCTTCCTTACAACATGATTAATGTGAAAATATGTTTAATAGGAATGTATATGTAGAGCCTATTTCAGATTACGTGTTGTCTTGGAGAGGGAGGAGGAGAAGGAGAGGTAGAAAAAATTAAAACTCAAAAGTTTATGGAAGTGATTGTTGAAAATAAAAATAAATTAATAAATTTTTTTTTTTAAAAACCATTGCGTACAAAAACTACTAGTTACGGTTGCAATTATATGTTCTAACTTAAAAACAGCAATATATTAGACCGAGGTAGCTATCAGGGGAGTTTAAGTACAGTACCACTTAATCTCAACTGTGAGATTCACACACCTAATGACTTTATCCTGTTATGACACTTCTTCATTTGTTATTTCTCCCCTTTTTTTTTTTTACAAAAAAATCCTAGAACTAGTACTTTGTGGTCTAAAGCAGGGTGAGACAGGCTGGAAAGTGGGGAACAGGAAAGGGGGGCAAAGAACAAAGTCAGTTCAACAGTTAGTCACCAAGAAACAAGAGCAAAGTGGGACAAGTAATTAGGGACTGACTATAGTAGCGTCTGAATTCAGGAGAGAGGATAAGTAGATTTAGGGATGTAGGAAGTTAGAGGGCTTGTGACCTTGAATTAGGGTTCAATGATTTGTGAAGATACAGAAAATTATACAAGGTTTTGAAAGCCCTAGAAGAGAAAGCAGCAATGGCCTGCATTGGTTTCAAAGAGAAGATGGGGCCCAGAAAGCTAAAGCTGAATCTTTTGCATGCAATTGACTGCTATGCAAAATGCTACCAGAAGAATGGGAAATTAAATAATGTATTGATAAATTTTAATAGTTGAAAATTTAGTGATAGAATGAGAAATTCCACCTGCTATACACACTGGAAAAGGAGGTAGCAATGGCAGTGTGTTCCTGAGATCTGAGCAGAAGAATTTCATCTTCTACACATATCAGGAAGGTCAGTGGGCCTAAACTGTCAGAAGACCTAAACTGTTAGAAGGCCATAAGTTTTTTAAGTTAAAGTTTTTTACAGTAGAAATAGGGATACTGGGACTTCTTGAGTAAGTCAAGTTACTCCATACCAGGAAAGCACTTGGTGAGGAAAGAATGGTTTAAGATAATTGGCCTGGAAATAAACAGTCTTTAAACTAGGGGACTGTTTATATACTTTAATAGAGTTTGTCCCCAATACAAATGGAAACCTACAACTTCTATATGCAACTTGAACATTTTTAAACGGACTATCCCATTCTGGCCCATACTCATTGGCTTCCTGTCTGTCTGATTGTCCAAAGTAGAAGTTATGCTGAATTTGGAACCAGACATCTTGAATTTGAATCATAGCTCTATAATGTGTTACTTGCATGGCTTGGAACAAGTAACCTTCTCTGGGCCTTGATTTTCTCATGTGTAAAAAATATAGTCAAAATAGATTATCTCTAACTTCCTTTTTGGCTCTGAATTTATTATCCTATGATCTGTGACATTTTGTCACTTAAATGTACTTCTTATATTATTCAAATAAAGGGAATTATTCTCTCCTTAGGGAAAAGGAAAACTGAACTTTGAAGAGATGGTGAGGTGGGGGTAGGGTGGGGGGTGGCAGGAAGAGGGGGAGAGTTGTGGATAGTAGAGTAAGGGAGAATTTTGAAATTTGCTCAGGCCATGTTTGAAAGGCTGACTCTCAAAGAATTTTTGATTGGAATAAGCTGAAGAACATCTTGGCTTAAACAACTTATCATGGAGCAAGACTAAGGATACCATAGTTCCAATTGTGCCTGGACATTATTCATTCCCAGAGGACTGATTTCTTGGTTGAGAGTTACATTTACAAAATGTAAACATTTTATCAGTCAAGAGAGTCCTGAGGCTCTAATCCCATCAACTGGCTTTTCATTGTGGCTACCCTTAACCTAGCCTGGCCTCCCTAATTGCCCCCCTCACCCCACCCCCCATCCATTTCCCACCCTTAATCCTAGCTAGACTCCATTCTCCCTTGGCCTCTCCTAGGTCTCTCCCACAGTCTTTCTGTATATAAGGTCCAACTTGTCTCCATTAAGATGCTTAGATTCTTATAATCTAGCCAAAGGCTTAGATTCTTAAAATCTAGCCACTGCTCAGATTCTTATAATCTAGCCAATAGCTCACTAATGTTCAGACTCCTTAAGAGTCTGCCCAAAATGATGGATGTTCTAATAAAACTTTTCTTCGGCTGAAAGAAGGCTTGGGTCAAATTCTTTTGGGCAGTTGTGATTTTGGGGTCCCAGCACCCCTAAATCTCATCATGCTTATATAGTAAATATTAGCAGTCAGTGTTCAAATCTAATTCTTTCTTGACTCCACATCCAGGGTTCTTTCTTTCTTTCTTGTTTTTTTTTTTTAATAATTTACTTTTAATTTTCAACATTTACTTCCATAAGATTTTTGAGTTTTAAATTTTCTTCCTCTCCCTCTTCTCCTCCCTCCCTAAGACAGTGTGCAATTTGATACAAACTCTACTTATTCATTCATATTAAATGTATTTTCATATTAGTCATGGTGTAAAGATGAATTAGAATTAATGGGAGGAACCATGAGAAAGAAAAAACAAAACAAAACAATAAAAGAAAAGGAAAGCAAATAGTACACTTCCATCCGCATTCAGACTCCAAAGTTCTTTCTCTGGACAGGGATAACATTTTCCATCATGAGTCTTTTGGAGTTCTCTTAAATCCTTGCACTGCTGAGAAGAGCTAAGTCTCTCAAAGTCAGTCATTGCATAATGTGGCTGTTACTATGTACAATGTTCTCCTGGTTCTGTTCATTGCACTCAGCATCAGTTCATATGAGTCTTTCCAGGTTTTTCAAAGTTGCCTACTCAGTGATTTCTTATAGCACAATGGTATTCTATTACATTCATATACCACAACTTGTTCAACCATTTCTCAATTGATGGACATCCCTTCAATCTCCAATTTTTTTGCCACCACAAAAAGAGCTGCTGTAAATATTTTTGTACATGTAGGTTCTTTTTGCATTTTTATGATCTCTTTAAGATACAGACCTAGAAGTGGTATTGCTGGGTCAAAGGTTATGCACAGTTTTATAGCCCTTTGGGCCTAGTTCCAAATTGTTCTCCAAAATGGTTGGATCATTTCACAATTCCACCAACAATGTATTAGTGTTCCAATTTTCCCACATCTTCTCCAACATTTATCATTTTCCTGTTTTGTCATGTTGGCCAATTGAATAGGTGGTACCTCAGAGTTGTTTTGATTTGCATTTCTCTGATCAATGACGATTTATAGCATTTCTTCATATGACTTTAGATAGATTTAACTTCCTCATCTGAAAATTGTCTCTTCATATCCTTTGACCATTTTTAATTGGGGAATGACTTGTATTCTTATAAATTTGACTCAGTTCTCTATATATTTTAGAAATGAGGCCTTCATCAAATGGTTGTAAAAATTCTTTCCCAGCTTTCTGCTCCCCTTCTAACCTTGATTGCATTGGTTTTGTTTGTGCAAAAACTTTTCACTTTAGTGTAATAAAAATTATCCACTTTGCATTTCATAATGTTCTCTTTCTCTTGTTTGGTCATAAATTCTTCCCTTCTCCATGGATTTGACTCCTAAACTATTCCTTACTCTCCCAGGTTGCTTATAGTATCAGCCTTTATATCTAAATCCTGTACCCATTTTGACTTTCTTTTGACATACGGTATAAGATGTTGGTCTATGCCTAATTTCTGCCATACTATTTTCCAGTTTTCCAACCAATTTTTGTTAAATAGTGAGTTCTTATCCCAGAAGTTGGAGTCTTTGGACTTATCCAACAGTAGATTGCTACAGTCATTAACTGTTGTGTCTTGCATAGTAACCTATTCCACTGATCCACCACTCTATTTCTTAGCCGGTACCAAGTATATTTGGTGATTGCTGCTTTATAATACAATTCAAGATCTGGTACAACTAGACCACTTTCCCTTGCATTTCTTTCCATTAATGCCCTTGCTATTATGGACATTTTGTTCTTCCAGATGAATTTTGTTATTGTGTTTTCCAGCTCTATAAAATTTTTTTTTGGTAGTTTGATTGGTATGGCACTGAATACGTAATTTAATTTAGATAGAACAGTCATTTTTATTATATTAGTCCAGCCTACCATGAGCAACTGATGTTTTTCCAATGATTTAGATCTGACTTTATTTGTGTCAAAGTGTTTTGTAATTGTGTTCATATAGTTCCTGGGTTTGTTTTGGCAGGTAGATTCCCAAATATTTTATAATGTCTACAGTAATTTAAAATGGAATTTCTCTTTCTATCTCTTGCTATTGGGCTTTGTTAGTAATATATAGAAATGCTGATGATTTATGTGGGTTTATTTTATAGCCTGCAACTTTGCTAAATTTGTTTATTATTTCAAGAAATTTTTTATTTGATTCTCTAGGATTCTCTAAGTATATCATTGTATCATCTGTAAAGAGTGATAGCTTTGTTTCTTCTTTGCCTCTTCTAATGCCTTCAATTTCTTTTTCTTCTCTTATTGCTATAGCTAACATTTCTAGTACAATATTGAATAACAGTGATGATAATGGACATCCTTGTTTCACCCCTGATCTTCCTGGAAATGCTTCTAGCTTATCCTTATTACATATAATGCTTGCTGATAGTTTTTGGTAGATGCTATATACCATTTTAAGGAAGACTTAATTTATTCTTGTGCTCTCTAGTGTTTTTAATAGGAATGGGTGTTGTATTTTGTCAAATGCTTTTTTCTGTATCTATTGAGATAATCATATGATTTCTGTTAGTTCATTGTTGATATGATTAATTATGCTGATAGTTTTCCTAATATTAAGCCAGTCCTGCATTCCTGGTATAAATCCTACCTGGTCATAGTGTATTATCCTTGAGATAAGTGCTATAATTGCTTTGCTAATATTTAATTTAAATTTTTTGAATCTATATTTATTAGGGAAATCATTCTACACTTTTCTTTTTCTGTTTTGGCATTCCCATCACTACTGTATTTGCATCATAAAAAGAATTTGGTAGGACTTCTTTGCTTATTTCCCCAAATACTTTATATAGAATTGCCGTTGACTGTTCTTCAAATGTTTGATGGAATTCACTTATAAATCCATCTGATACTAGAGATTTTTTCTTAGGGAGTTAATTGATGGCTTGTTCAATTTCTTTCTCTGAATTGGAGTTATTTAAGTATTTTGTTTCCTCTTCCATTAATCTGGGCAATTTATATTTTTGTAAATATTCATCCATTTCACTAAGATTGTCAGATTTAATGGCACACAGGTGGGCAAAATAGCTCTTAATTATTGTTTTGATTTCCTCTTCATTGGTAGTGAATTCACTGTTTTCATCTTTGATGCTGGCAATTTGGTTTTTTCTTTCTTTTTTTTTCTTAATAAAATTAACCAAAGGTTTATCTATTTTAATGTTTTTTTCCCATAAAACCAGCTTTTAGTTTTATTTATTAATTCAATAGTTTTCTTAATTTCAATTTTATTAATCTCTCCTTTGGTTTTCAAAGTTCCTAATCTGGTATTTAATTGAGGATTTTTAATTTGTTCTTTTTCTAGCTTTTTTAAGTTGTATGCCTAATTCACTTATCTGTTCTTTCTCTGTTTTTTTCATTTAAACATTTAGAGATATAAAACTTCCCCTAAGGACCACTTCTGCTGCATCCCATAAATTTTGGCATATTGTCTTATTATTGCCATTCATGTGGATGAAGTTATTGATTATTTCTATGATTTATTGTTGGACCCATTCATTCTTTAGGATTAAATTATTTAGTTTCCAATTAATTTTTAGTCTATCTTTCCATGGCCCTTTATTACATGTAATTTTTATTGCACCATAATCTGAAAAGGATGCATTTAATATCTCTGCCTTTCTGCATTGGATTATGAGGTTTGTATGCCTTAATACATGGTCAGTTTTTGTGTATGTGCTATGTACCATCAAGAAAAAGGTATATTTTTTTCTATCCCCCATTCTATTTTTTCCAGAGGTCAACCATATCTAACTTTTCTAGAATTCTATTCAGCTCCTTAACTTCTTTCTTGTTTGTTTTGTCATTAGATTTATCTAGTTCTGAGAGGAGGAGATTGAGGTCCCCCCCCAGTATAACTTTGTTATTTATACCTTCCTGTAACTCCCTGAACTTCTTCTCTAAGAATCTGGATGCTATACCACTTGATGCATATATGTTTAGTAATAATATTACTTCATTGTCTATGGTGCCTTTTAGCAGAATGTAGTTTCCTTCCTTATCTCTTTTAATTACATTTACTTTTGCTTTTGCTTTGTCTGAGATCAGGATTGCTACCCCTGCTTTTTTGACTTCAGCTGAAGCATAATATATTCTGTTCCAGCTTTTTACCTTTACTCTGTATATATCCCTCTTCTTCAATTATGTTTCTTGTAAACAACATATTGTAGGATTATGATTCTTAATCCATTCTGCTATCCACTTCTGTTTTATGGGAGAGTTCATCTCATTCATATTCACAGTTATGATTACTATCTGTGTATTTCTCTCCATCCTATTTTCCCTCCTATTTATACTTTTCTCTCTCCTTTGTCCATTTCCTTTCTCACTAGAGTTTTGCTTTTGACCACTGCCTCCCTCAGTCTCCCCTCCCTTCTATTGGCCCCCTCCTTTTTCTTCACCTTAAGCCTTACTATTTCTTCCCTCCCATCCACCTCCTCCCTTTTCTTTCCTCTTTCCCCTCCTAATGCCTATAGGGTAAGTTAGATTTCTATACCTAACTGATTATGTTATTCCCTCTTTGAGCCAAATCTGATGAGAGAAAGCTTCAAACAATACTCATCTCACTCCCTTCTTTCCCTCTATTGTATTAGGTTTTTGTGCCTTTTCATGTGATATAATTTATCCTTGTCTGTTTCCTCCTTTCCTCTTCTCCCAGAACAATCCCTTATCACCACTTAATTAGATTTTTACATCAAAGTCAACTTATACCCATGTCCTCTGTCTATGTATACTTCTTTAAAATGTCAAAATAACATTACAGTTTTCAAGAGTTACAAGTGTCATCTTCCCTTGTAGGGATGTAAGCAGTTTGCCCTTAATAACATGTTGTTGTTTTTTTTCTTTCCTGTTTACCTTTTAATGCCTCCCTTGAGTCTTGTATTTGAAGATCAAATTTTCTGTTGAGCTCTGGTCTTTTCATCAGGAATATTTGGAAATCCCTTATTTTGTTGAATATCCATCTCCTTCCCTGAAAGATTACGTTCATATTCACTGGGTAGTTGATCCTTGGTTGTAATCCAAGCTTTTTTGCCTTATGGAATATTGTATTCCATGCCCTCTGATCTTTTAATGTAGAAGTTGCAAGGTTCTGTGTAATCCTGACTGTGGTTCCAAAATATTTAAATTGTTTCTTTCTGGCTGCTTGCAGTATTTTCTCTTTGACCTGGTAATATTGGAATTTGTCTACATTATCCCTTGGCATTTTCAGTTTAGGATTTCTTTTAGGAGGTGATCAAAGGATTCTTTCAATGACTTTCAATGACAAAGGGCAGTTTTCCTTGATGACTTCCTGAAAGATTCTGTCCAGGCTCTTTTTTTCCAACATGGTTTTCAGGTAGACCAATAATTTTTAAATGGTCTCTTCTGGATCTATTTTCCAGGTCAATTGTTTTACCAATGAGGTATTTTATGTTTTTTTTCCCCGATTTTTTCATTCTTTTGTTTCTGTTTGACTAATTTTTAATATCTCATGGAGTTGTTAGCTTATACTTGCCCAATTCCAATTTTTCACAAATTGTTTTCTTCGATTACACTTTGTATCCCCCTTTCCATTTGGCCTGTTTTACTTTTTAAAGAGTTCTTCTCTTTATGAGTTTTTGTGCCTCCTTTTCCATTTGGCCAATTCTGCTTTTCAAGGAGTTGATTTCTTCCATGTACTTTTTTCCCCCATTTGACCAGTTATATTTTTTAAGGACTTGTTTTCTACAGTCAGTTTTTCTCCTTCCTTTTCTAAGTTATTCACTCTTGCATACCTCTCATTTCTTTTTCCAAATTTTCTTCTACCTCTCTTACTTGACTTTTAAAATCCTTCTTGAGCTCTTCCAAGAAGACTTTTTGGTCTTAAGACCAGTTCATATTTCACTTTGAGGTTTCAGATGTAGGTATATTAACAATATTGTCCTCTTCTGAATTTGTGCCGTGATCTTCCTTGTCCCCATGGAAAGAATCTACGGTAATTGTCCATTTCTGCTTTTTGCTCATGGTGTTTGCCTATTTTCTGGCTTTTGAAGCTGAGCTATCCTGCTGGAGTGCAGGGGGCACTGACCCAAGCTTCTTGTGCTGGGAGCCTGGGACCTAGTCACTGACTTTTTGTGTTGGAGCCTCAGGTGCTGCAGAGGGAAGCTGTAGTGGTCTGGCAGCTTACCTGGTGCTGAGCTGGGATCAGCAACACTGGATCTCTTGGGGTGGGGGTGGGAAGTCTGGCTCCTGGAGGACACCTGCTCACCCGGGCTTCTTTAAAGCACTTGAATGTTTGGTTGCTTGGGGATGTCTGCCAGCCTGGAGCTATGCCTCTTGGAGTTGTGCTTCCTGTAGATGTGCTGAAGTACCACGAGATTTGGCTCCTGGAGAATGTTGGAAGATGTAGTGGTTGTCCAAGGTGGTGTTTACTGGTTCCCCTGCCTGTGTTGAGGCACTCAAGGGGTCATGGTGTTGGCTCTTGCCTGCTCCACCAATCTGGGGCTCAGGATCTCTCCCTGGTTTGCTGAGGTGGGGCTTGTTGCTGGTTTGCTGGGACACCTCCTGTCCTGTACTGCTCCTCCTCCCCTACAGCTGGAGGGGCCTTTCCTGTTAATCTCCCAAGCTTCCTGGGCTACAAGACTACTGCACTCTATCTTTCTGTTGGCTCCTCTACCAGGGTTTTTCCTGGGGTGATATTTTCTTGGTTTTTAGAGGTCAATAAAGGAGAATGAGAGTAACTTACTTCTTACTCTTCTGCCATCTTGGCTCCCAGAAGTCTCTCCCAGGGTTCTTTCCACTACATATATGTGTATATGTGTATACATATATGTATGCATGCATGCATACATGTATATATGTGTATATATATGTATATATGTATACATACATACACACACACACACACATATATATACATATAGCCTCTTTTCTATCTAGAAAAGAGAAAATGGGAAGAAGCAGGCATTAAAACTGTTACCTAGACACAGCTGATTTCATGGACAAGCTGTTTCTATCAGCTAACCGTATGAAAAGTTGAAAAGTTTGTATTATCAATAAGCAAAAAAAAAAAATTTCAAGAAAGGCAAAATCAGGACAATAGAACTTGGTAGGTTTGGTCAACTTTGCCCTTAATAAAGAACTAAGGAATATTATCACACAGTTAGAAATAAATATGAAGAATATAGGCAAATAGGGAAAGCATATGAGCTGATGCAAAGTGAAGTATGCAGGATTAGGAAAACAAAATTACAATGATTATAATAATGTATATGGAAAGAAAAATAACAACAAATCTAAATTGATCATTGTATAAGCTTGGCACTGAAGAAGAAATATGAAAATGCACCTCTCATCTTCCTTTTTCAAAAGTGGAACTATAGATGTGGAACACTACATATAATGTCAGACTTGACTGATGTACTGGTGAGTTTTGCTAAACTGTTTTTCTCCTCTCTTTTGTATTTGTTATAATGGATAACTCTCTGTGAGCCAAGAATATATACCTATGTCTATATCTATATCTATATCTATCTATCTACATATATTTCTATATGTATTTCCATATATCCCCAACTCTCAGAGGCTATGCCTTATAACAAATATATGTGTGTATGTATATGTACATATATGCATACACACTCATGTATATACACATACATGATAAGTCTAGGTAAATATACATGTATGTATATAGAAATGGAGGTGATGTTAAAAAAAAGTCTATAATATTTTTTTTTCAAAAATATTGCCCAGTAGAAACTAGGCATAGACCAAAATCTCGCAGTATATACCAAAATAAAGTCAAAATGAGTTCATGATTTAGATATAAAGGCTGATACTATAAGCAAACTGGGAGAGCAAGGAATAATTTACCTATGAAGAACAGAAGAATTCATGACCAAACAGGAGATAGAGAACATTATGAAACACAAAATAGATAATTTTTATTATATTAAATTAAAAAGGTTTTGCACTAACAAAGCCAATGCAACCAAGATTAGAAGGAAAGTAGAAAACTGGGAAATAATTTTTACAACCACTGTCTCTGATAAGGGCCTCATTTCTAAAATATATAGAGAATTAAGTCAAATTTATAAGAATATAAGTCATTCCTCAATTGATAAATAGTCAAAGGTTATGAATAGGCAGTTCTCAGATGAAGAAATTAAAACCATCTACAGTCATGTGAAAAAATCACTCTTGATTAGAGAAATGCAAATCAAAACAACTCTGAGGTACCACATCACACCTATCAGATTGGCCAACATGACAAAACAGGAAAATGATAAATGTTGGAGAAGAAGTGGGAAAATTGGAACACTAATGCGTTGTTGGTGGAGTTGTGAAATGATCCTACCATTTTGGAGAGCAATTTGGAACTAGGCCCAAAGGGTTATAAAAATGTGCATACCCTTTGACCCAGCAATAGCATTTCTAGGGCTATATCCCAAAGAGATCATACAAATGGGAAAAGGATCCATATGTACAGAAATATTTATAGCAGCTCTTTTTGTGGTGGCAAAGAATTGGAAATTGAGGGGATGCCCATCAATTGGGGAATGGCTGAACAAGTTGTGGTATATGAATGTAATGGAATACTACTGTGATATAAGAAATGATGAGCAGGCAGACCAGAAAAACCTGGTAAGACTTATATGGTCTGATGTTTCGTGAAGTGAGCACAACCAGGAGAACATTGTACACAGTAACAGCCATGTTGTGCAATGACTCAAGTTGATAGACTTAACCCTTCTCAGCAATGCAAAGATCTAAGACATCTCCAAAGGTCTCATGATGGAAAATGCTGTTCACATCCAAAGAAAGAACTATGGAGTTTGAATGCAGATCGAAGCATCCTATTTGCTATTTTTTTCTTCTGTTTTGTTTTGTTTCCTCTTTCTGATGGTTCTTCCTATTGGTTCTAATTCTTCCTTACAACATGACTAATGTGAAAATATGTTTAATAGGAATGTACATGTATAGCCTATGTCAGGTTGTATGCCGTCTTGAGGAGGGGGGGAGGCAGGGGGAGAAAAATTTAAAACTCAAAAGCTTATGGAAGTGATTGTTGATAAATCAAAATAAATTAACAAAAATTAATTAATTAATTAATTAATTAAATAAAAAATATTGCCCAGACCCTGAGGTATGAGTACTGGCCTTGTAAAATGAAGGAGAGTGATACCTAAATCCAACCTCTTCAGTGTCACTTTCCTTGGAGATTCCCATGACACCATTACCTAAATGAGCCTGCACATGATGTACATGAAAGTATAGAATAGAAGAAAACTCAGAAATAAAAACCAAAATAAAACAAATTCCTTTGTTAATGACAATGTTTTTTTATGTATTCATTCATTCACTTATTCATCACTTTCATTCATTCAAAAGATATCAACGAGCACCTGCTAGGTTTAAGACATAGCACTAGGTAACATGGAAAGTGCAAAGATGACTAGAAGAGGTAGCTGAAGCAGCCAGGCACCCTGAGGGAGAGATAGGAACCAGCACATACCAAGCAAGTCAAAACTCCACCACCACCACTACTTTGACCACCATCTTACCTCAGACCCTAGGGGAGACAGCCTAGCACCCTGAACCCAAGACCCTTAGAAACAGTATTGTTCCTGGCCCAGGGCCTTCAGCCATTGTCTAGGGAAGATGCATCCCTGTGGAGATGCAAACTGGCAACTGTTCCCACAATACTCTAACTGCAGATACTGAAAACCCAGAAAAGAAAGTTCTTGCCATTGTCAAATATTTCTGCAACCAGAAATTTATATGTTTTTATCAATAGAAATGATATTAAGGAAGAAGCATTAGCATTTGCTTTGCCGCTCTACCTTAAGGACCATGGGAGCTTTCCATTCGATTTACAGATAAAATGTTCCAATTGTATTGTCTCTCTCTTTAGAACTTGAGACAGCAAGAATTGTCTTCATTTTCTATATGTATCCCCAGCACTTAGCACGATGCTTTGCATAGACCAAGCTTTTAATAAATGCTTCATTCATTTATTAATTGGTAGTGGAAGGAACACAAACATTGGGTTCAAATACTAGCTGACAATTGTTTATTTTACCTTGGAGGAGTCACCAAGCCTCTCTTGGCTTTAGAGGTCCCCTCCCCACCACCCCTTGTAAAATGAGAGGTTCGGACTTTTGAGTCTTGCCCTCATGGAGTGTTCAGGCTAATGGGGGGAGGTAAGGCTTTCATCCAAATAACTATACCTCAAGTAGCAAGTGTAATATCAACAGTAAGATTGTGTACAGGAGAGATCACTGGTCATTTTGCGTCTGGAACATAGATACATCTCAGCACGAATGCGGCTTCATATGCAGCAACCCTCCAAAACACCATTTGATCTTTACTGACATTTACTTGGTAGGCACCAAATTAAGCTGCATGGGCTGCGTCATTGTTTGATCTTTGCTCCTTAAACAACAACCAAATAGTATTCAGAAATTAAAAAACCTTTTATCTTTCGCTGTCTTGTTTGTCTTCCCTTTCCACTTTTTATATGCAGTGCTTGTGTTTTTATAAGGTCAAGGCAAAGTTGGTGATTAAATAAACTTTGTGATACCTGCAATAATGCTTGCAAAGGGGTTACAAGTCTACAGAAGGGCTTGGCAAAAGCTCTGATGTTTGACTAAGACCATAATGGAGATTGCCAGCATGAGTGATTCTGATGTTTACTCCTCCCTGCTGCTTTATAATTGAGGATATCTTAGCCACAGTAGCTCATGTTTTCAGGGCCCAGATCTCTGTCTCTCTATTCTTGTTTCTCTGTCTCTGTCTCTAGAGCTAATCTCTTACTCTGTCTCTTATTGCCTCTGTCTGTATCTGTCTCTGTCTCTGTCTCTCTGTCTCAATCTCTCTGTGTCGTCTTTCTCTCTCCTTCTCTGTCTCTGTCTCTGTCTCTACCTCTCTGTCTCTCTCTCTTCCTGTCTCTGTCTCTCACTCGCTGTCACTGCCTCTCTGTCTTCCTCTGTCTCTCCCTCCACCCACCAACTTAAGAGAAGCACAAAGTTCCAATTAAACAAAGACATGTTTTCATTACTCCTCTCACTCCATGATTTACCATCTCATAGGAAGAAGAAAAAGTAAATCCTAAATGAATGAAAGATATGTATGCCTGGGTAAAATGTTATAAATTGTTCTAAATTGGAAGAAGTTTTCTAGTTTCCCAATTCAAAATCTGCACGTTTATCTTATTTTTTTTTTCCAGGAAATCATGAGAAATTGAATAGTTCCCTCTACATAGAGAGAGTGTATCTCTAAAGGTTCAGACAAAAGGGGTAGTTATTCTGATTGTTAACCTAAGGGGAGGGAGGTCAGGATAGTGAGCTGTTTATCTCCTAGACTGAACACTCCAATTACTCCCCTACCATCTTGTAGGTTCCTTATTGCCTTAGAATTCTTTTACTTTCTTATATAGTTGTTGAGTCTTTACAGCTGGCCTATTGGGGAGAAGACTTATGTCTTCTACTTCTTTTGTAAACTGTAGTGCCAGGAACTGTCCTGGACATATAGTACATTCTTTAAATTTAAAATTTTGAAAAGTATTTTTTTTCTTTAATTGAGAGAAATGAGATTTACTCAAAGCAATACCTTGAAAAATACCTTTGTCAAGATTATCTTGCAAAATAAGGTGGAATTTGTATGATAGTTATTTATTTGTACTTCTTCCCTCTCCTACTCCTACGGTAAACTTCAATTACTTTGAGATCATGGTCCATGTTGAATACATATAGGCAAAGGGAGAGAGAATGGATAGACAGATGGACAGATGCACAGAAAGCAGAGTTACATAGTGGGCAGAGAGATAGCCAAGAAATTAGGAAGACCCTAGGTTTAAGTCCTGTTAAGCTGTTATAAATATTGTCTCTAAGCAAGTAGCAATTTATTTATTAAATACTTACTACGAGCCAGGAACTGGGCTAAGCACTTGGAATACAACAACAACAGCAACAGCAGCAACAACAACAACAACCCTAACAACAAATAGTCCTTGCCCTCAAAGAGCTTATGTTCTAATGGGGGAAGATACTACATAAAAGACAGCTGAAGGGGAAGGGAGAGAAGATACCTTAACAGGAGGCAGAGTAGTGAAGTCCAGGGGGTGAAAATGACATCCAGAAGGGAAATGAAGCATGGCCAACTTGGGCTGGCACCCAAAATGGAGTCTTTGAAAAGAATTCACCAACTCAAGAAGGGGCCTGGTATGGCAGAAGGATATTCCTTGATGAGAAGGACCCATGAACCAAGGGAAGTTCAAGGGAGAAAAGGTAGTATGGTATGGCAGGAAAAAAAAAAGTCTGGAGTTCAAGTCTTGGCTTAATCAATTGTACGACTTTGTGTGCCCTTGACCTATTTGTGTGACTTTGGACAAATCATATAACCTTTAGGATTTTCAGTTTCTTCAACTGTAAAAATAGAGGATTGAACTCGAAGACCTCCAAGGTCCCTTCTAGCATTAAATCTTGTTGTTCGTTTGTGTCTCTTTGTAACTCTGTTTTGGGGTTTTCTTGGCAAAATATTGGAGTGGTTTGCCATTTCCTTCTCCAGCTCATTTTACATTTGAGGAAACTGAGGCAAACAGGGTTATGACTTGCCCAGGGTCACATAGCTAGTGGGTGTCTGAGGCCAGATTTGAATTCAGGAAGAAGAGTCTTCCTGATTCTAAACCCAGTGCTCTATTCACTGTGCCACCTAGCTGTCCAGCTTTAAAGCCATGTTCTTGTAGTCATAATCCCTTAAACTCTTAGCATCCCAAGCAAATCTCTAAGACTATAATATACAGAAAAATAGCATAGGTAAAGGGAATTTGCACACTGGGTATTCTTTAAACTGATGAAATTATGGGTAGGGACAAAAAACATTTATATATATAAAAAAAAAGAAAAACAATTCCGCTTAAAATATATATCCCTAGCTTCTGCCATCGTACCTTGTACATAGTAAGCACTTAGCAAGTGTTTGATGAATGAATATTAATTATATTATATTATATTATATTATAGTGGTAAATATTTTATCATGTGACCTCACTCTATAAGTTTTTCCTCCAATTCAAACAAAACCAGGACACATCTAGAGCTAAACATTTTCATTACTGAGGGGATTTAATTGCATTAAAGCTGCCTGGGATGGACAGCCATTTACGAGTTCATATCTAAACCACCCTAGGCTCTGAGCTCATTAGTTCACTGTCTATTGAGCGGTACAATGTCTGGTCAATGATTGAGGGAAGGACCTCCAAGAAAAATTCATGGTGCAATGGAAATGGAAATGGTCTGGGTGAATGATAGCCTTCTCCCTTAGTGATAGCAGAGTTAGCAGCCCAGGAATAGCTGGAGGAGGTGTCTTTCCCATTAGACCTAAAACCTCAATAGCAATCACTTAGCCCTTATGAGAGTCCATGACACTTGAGTCTTAGTGATTAGGAAAACAATTGTTTGTGCCAATTTGCTAAAATCCAATTTATATAATTACATTCAGCAGCGCCACAATTTACCCAGTGGCTTGTTTTCAGCATTTTTTGTCACATTGAAATTTCTTCGGCCTCAGTGAAACAAAAGTTCAGTTGAACTTTTAATGATTGGCCACAAAATAAAATATCATTCTCTCTTGGGTTTATCAAAAGTTGTACTACAACAGAGATTAGGAAATCTCTCCCTTTGTATTTATTTGTAGTACAGTCTCCATTCTCATGCCTAGTATGTCCTGGTATATTCTGGGGTGGTCTCAGTTGTGCCAAAGACTGAAAAATATATTGGAAAACATTAATCTTATTAAAAAACTATTAATACAAGGGGACATACAAGCTGAGTGCTTAAAATACCCTGTGTTATGTTAAACCCTGGGTAAATAGTTTGCTTATTCACTATTTGGTTCCAAGGCAACAGCTCCCACTATGTCTTAAAATCCATTTTACTCCTCAGAATAAATTAGAGTCTGTCTTCCTTTCAGAGGATGTTCCACTATCCTCCAATCCAGATTCTAGGGTTTTAGAATCTTTATTAAATTCTCTGGACCCAATGAATAGGGAACTAAACTTTCAGTATCCCATTCCAATTTATCTGTAGGACATTCTGTCCATTATCCTCTGACTACCTGTCAGAATGTTCCCCTTTAAGAGTTTGATAACCCAAGTTAGCATAATGCAGCAGAAAGAGAATTGGCTTTGGAGTCAAAAGACCTGGGTTCAAATCTTGCCTTTAGTGTTCACTTCCTGTGCAACCTTGGACAATCAATTTACCTTCCTGAGCCTTAGTTTCCTCATTTGTAATATGAGGGTATTGGACTATATGGCCTCTGAGGAGTCTTTCAGCTGTAGATCTAGGATCCTATGATCCCTGTTAAATGCTGCTATCTTTGGCAGGACTCTGAAAGGCCTGTTCAAGACAGCAGTCCTCCATTGGTCCAAATCACTCATCTAGATCATCTTTGGCCTTGGTCTATTTCCTACCTCTTCTTCCTTAGCCTTGGGATTCTAATACTAACCCCTAGCCACATCTATCATGGCTGTTACTGGGGAAAGGAACAATCATTTATTTAGTATTTACTTTGTCCCCAGCAAGATGCTAACTGATTTGCAGATATTATCTCTTTTGATCCTCATGAACAGCCCCCTCTGGTAGGTGCTATTATTATTCCCATTTTACAATTGAAGAAGTTAAGGTAGACAAAAATCCATGGCTTTCTTAGTTCTTAGTCCTGTTTGAACTCTTAGTCCAAGATTCCCTCCTATCTCATTTCTCCTGTCTCTTAGTCTAAGATTCCCTCTGTTATCCCACCACCCGACCAACTCTAGTTTCCACTTCCCATCTTCTCAGTCTGAATTTTTTAAAAAAATTTTATTAAAGCACATTTTCCCTTCTCCTACAAGCACATATGACCTGGCCCACACTGGGTTCTCTGATCATCTGTCACATCTTTCCCTGCTGGGTCAATCAGCTAGCTCTTACCCACCTGTGATCTTATCAATTGATGCAGTGGGACAGAGTCACCTTCTCCCTGCCTAAAGTCTGTATACCTTTCTCTGGTTCTTTCCACTTCCCAGATAAGACATTCACTTTTGAACCTCCTCTTGGGAGCTCTTAGAGGAAAATAATGAATCTGACCAACTCTTCCACACGAACTCTTCTCTCAGTTTAATTGTGAAGTGGAATGTTTTAATTGATTTTATTTAAATTTGAAATTCATTTAGATAAGAGAACACTGATGTAAATGCAATGTTGTGTACAGCAAAGCTTTTTTTTTTTTTTTTAGTAATTTTCAAAGTGCTTTGTAGCCTCAACAGCAGTCAAGTAATTTTCAAAGTACTTTAAAAACAAAGGGTTATTTTCAGATGGGTCATTAAACTAAATCATTGGAGAAATTCACTCTGGCTTTCACTAGCACCCATACTGTGGCTTATGGAAATTAAAATCTAGGGAACAGTGGCTATTTTCAAGTCTCTTTCCTTGGGTAAGGATATCTATGAATTCATGCTAGGTTATCTAGCAAAATAGTTGTGGTGTGGAAAGGTCAAAAGTGAAAATAGGGATCCTAGGTCTCTCCTGCATGGATTCTGATTGGTTTAAATCATCCCTTCTGCTAGAGAAGTCCTTGGCTTACCCCAGAGAAGATCAAGCTGATTCTCATCTCCCCAAGAAGGTTCATTTTATAAAACCCAGTCAATATCTCTTCAACATTCTTTGAGGGGAAAAAGGGAAAGCTCATCTAGAATACCTTTATCCTTGGATTTTATATTATTTCATTTTTTTTTTAGTAAATAGTATTTTATTTTTTCCCAATTACATATAAAGATAGTTTTCACCATTCGTTTTTTATAAAATTTTGAGTTCCAAATTTTTCTCCTTCCTTTCCAAACCACCCCCCCCACTCACCCAAGGTGGTAAGCAATCTGACATAGGTTATACATGTGCAATCATGTTAAATGTATTTCCACATTAGTCATATTGTGAAAGAAGAAACAGAATAAAAGGGAAAAGCCATGAAAAAGAAAACAAATGAAAAAGTGAAAATAGTGTGCTTCTATCTGTATTCAGACTCCATAGTTCTTTCTCTGGATGGAGATAGCATTTCCATCATGAGTCTTTTGGAATTGTTTTGGATCATACAATATTTCATTTAAGAAGGGTTATGATCCAGCAGCACTGGCTTTCTTGCTATTCCTTATACCCTGTATTTCTTTTTTTTTATTTTCTTTTTTCTTTTTTATTTTTTACCCTGTATTTCTTAACTTAGTACTTTTGCACTGGCTATGCTCCATGCCTGGAATGCTTTTCCTCCTTACCTGCAAATCCCACCTTCTGAGTCCTTCTCACTACTAGCACCTTCCTTCTGAGATTATCTCTTATTTACTTTGCATGTATCTTGTATGTACATAGTTTGTCTCCTTCATTAGGATGTAAACACTTTGATAGCAAAGTTTTGACTTTTCTTTGTAACCCCAGTGCTTAGCACCTAGTAAGCATTTAATAAATGCTTGTTGACTGATTAACTGATTGATTCACTGTGTCATAACAATTGTAGTGCAATGAGTTGCATTACACAAAACTTTCATGATGTAGATTACTTCTTGTTCTCTCCTTTCATTACTGGTGCCTCCAGTGCATGTCATTAGTATATTATTTTTAGTGATTGATAATCATAGGAATCACTTAAAGTAATTTAAAAATTAAAAGGAGGCTGGACTTTACCATCCCTCCCCACTTAAAACTTGCCAAAATGACTTTTCAAAGGTCTTGTATTAAGTTGGCATTAAGTTGCCTTCAGGAGAATAGAGCAAAAGTCACTTGTTGGCTTTGCTTAGCAAAGCTCTGAGAGTTCACAGCACCTTCATTGTCTACATTTACTTTGCTTTCTCAGGCAACTTGAATGAATAAGACTTGTACAGAGCATTTGGTCCACTTTCTCTATTTCATGGACAGATGAGGTACAGTCTGCTCTCCAGGAAAGTTATGAGAAGTCACTAATAGGGTTCTGGGTATAGCATCTGTCAGGGAGGGTGCAGCTGGACGAAAGTGAGGGTTGAACTAGTTAATATTTAACCTGTAGCGAAATGGGGATAATTTAGTCAGGTTTAGTGTATTTAGCTTGCACTAAAATTGGAGGGTGGTGGTGGTGATTGTAATATTCAGATAATTTTGTCCTCTGAACACTAGAGTTATGATTGTGAAATCGTTTCCACCCTCAGAAGCATAGATTTAAAGTTTGGAAGGGTCCTTAAAAGTAATTTGGTCTATTTGAGGCTGAAGTAGAAGCAGAAGCCTTTGAGGCTGAAGTGAAAAGCAGCAAGGCCAAAGGCTCAGTATTCCACAAGAGAGAGACAACAGCATCACTTTTTGTTTGTTTGTTTGTTTGTTTGTTTGTTTGTTTGATAGTTAACTTGTGGGTGCTCTTATTGGTCCTAAGGGCTCTACAATAAAGGCAATCAAGCAGTTCACACACAGGTGCATAAGCATCAAAGCAGAAGGAAATCAACATTCTATCTACATCTATGGAACCTACGAAGCCTGTGGAAGAGAGTGAGATGAGGTGGAATGTGTGCTTGGTTGGTACTGGTTGGCACATAAAAAAGAACTTTAACCTGAGCTCAAAGAAGAGAGAATACAGCTGCCCACAGACAAATGAGGAACATCTCACATTTTGTCCCTGAATTCCTCCATCCCAGTAAAATATTTCTATTTTAATCCTTTTTCAATTTTGAGAAATGTCTCTTAATGACCTACTCTGAGCTGAGAACTACTGGGCATACACAGATGGACTTCTCAAAGACTCTGCTCCTAGTCAGTGCCATGACCAACCTTCATCACAGAGGACCAGGAATGAAGAATATTGCCTACCTTCTGACAAGAGGTGGGGCTCAGTATGAATGATGAGACATTTTGGACCAAATGTCCAAGAGACAGAACAAAGTGGGCATTTTGCCCAATTAGGTATGTTGGTTGTAAGGGGTTTGTTTTCTTTTTTTTCCTTTTCAGAGGTAGGAAGGGGGAAATGGGTGAGAGGAGAGAATTTTGTTCATTGACAAAAATAGAATAAACTCTATCAAATTAAAAAAAAACAAACAAACCAATTTGGTCTAGCCCTCTTGTTTAATAGATAAAGAAATGGAGGCCCAGAGAGTTTAAATACCTTGACCAAAGTCACACAAGTAGTAGAGTTGGGACTGAACCCAGTTTATCTGACTCGAACTCTAGTACCTTTCTCCCCTACATCCTGAGATTATTATTTCTCTTTAGACATATAGAGTCTAAAGTGATAGTGGGGCACCCAAGTAAGGAATTACTATCTGTATCTGGAGCTTGAGTGGTAAGTTAAAACTAGAGTATATGGGATACTCTTCAGGAGATGTGAGGCAAAGGGATCCTGGGAGAAATTCTGGTGATGTAAAAAGCAAAAAGATATCAATAAAAATTCGTTTTAAAGAGAATAAAAATTGCAGAATAGAGAATCATTTTTATGGGAGAAATGGAAGACACATTCTTTTGGAGGAATTTCTGTGAGTTGGTACCACGATTACTGACTCAGTGTCATATAGATCTTAATGTAGATAAGTTACATGCAGACTAGTTTTATTAGACTTTAGGAACATTTTACCAGTAAGAAAAAAAACAGATGAGTGACGGAGAAAATTTCTATGAATTATAAATTTGGATTCACAGAGTATACAGATAAGAAAAAGCAATGTTAAAGAAAGTATGGAAGGATTGTATGATTATGGATATTGAGTTGGAAAAGACCCTAAAGGTAATCTAGTCCAAGACTCTTATTTTATAGATGAGAAAACTCAGGACCCAAACAACTAAATGACTTGACCAAGCTCATTTAGGTGTCTAGTGGCAGAGCTGGGATTCAAACCCAGGTTCTCTGATTTCAAATCCAGTGGGGTATGTGGCACTTTGTACGCACAGTCTCTCATCTCTCTACTAAGAGAAAGAAAATGTTTTTTATTATTAGTTCTCCAAGTAGAGATTGGTCATTACAATTAATCAGAGTTCTGTTGGATTAACTTTTTTCTTTTCTCCAACTTTTCAATTCAGCCTGAGGTTTTTCCTCGGTAACGCAGCTTCAATTTGATCAAGGGGGTAAATGGGAAGAGGGGATTAAGATTTACTTTACAGAAATTCATTTTGTGGCCAAATTTTTCTGGAATGTCACATTTGATGAAATCAATTTAAGGTCATTTAAAATCTCTCTAGAAGATTATTTTGAAGACATCCAGAAACAGAAATGTTCCCTGGCCAATGAGACAAAGGGTTTTAGAATTGTCTGTATCCGAGGTTAGCTGGCAAAGCTCCTGGCTGCTCAGAATGTGCTAAGGGAAATGTTTAATGAGTTTTAAAACTTAACCTTTATTTGCTAATAAGGTATTGATCAGGAAGGTGGAGGGAATCTTGGAGCGCTAGAGTTTAAAAAGAAAAAAAAAGCCACTGGCTGAGAAAGCATCTCAGGCTGGGGGAGAAAAATCCAATATGTGATTTTGAATTATCAGTTTAGAGATGTAGTTACATAATTTGTTTTCTCTCCTACTTCTGCTTCTCTACATAACAAGTTGGGAAAAGCAAAAATTGGAAATAAGCAAAGAAACTTAGTATTAGTTCTCCTCTCCTACAACACAACTTTTACCCAGAAACCAGAATAAAGCAAAAGTCATAATATCCAAGCTGTAGGGGAAGCTATGGAACCCTGTACTCAAAATGAAAAGGGCTCACAGCATCTGGAGCTGGGAGAATGTTTAGAAAATATCTATCCCAGTTCTCTCATTTTGCATATGATTACTGAAACTACTTACCCAAGGTCATACAGGAAGCAAATGGCACAGCTTGCAATCAAACTGAAGTCCTCTGTCTTCAGAGCTTTCCATTCAACCAGAGGTGTCAAACTCAAACAGAATTTTGGGCCACTAACCCATACATAAGGTTTCTGGTGGGCTGTGTATTAACTTAGAAAACCATATATTACCATTATCTATGTTCTATTGTATTTTTATTCATTTTATTAAATATTTCACAATTGCATTTTCATCTGGGTCAGGCAGCATTTGGGAATGTTGGGGGCAACTCAGAGATAGTCTGTTTGATACCTCTAAACTACATGCTGTTGCCTCTCAAGGTACTCTGAATTATTCTGGAGATGTCTATATTAAAGCATGGGGAAGAGGGAAAGAAAAATAAATTTTTAAAAGCTAGATCTTCACAATTAAACATATATAGCAATCCCATGTGGACTATCTCCTCAACATGACACTTAAACTGGCAAGTTGCTTCCTCAGATTCTAGGCATAGGGTGTGTGTTGTGGGGGGTAGATAGTCAATCATATCTCATGTCTTGTGATTCTTATTTAATAGTCCACCAATAGATACAATTAGTACTCAGCAAGGGTATTTACTAAGATGGCACGAAAAAACAAAAAACCAAAAACAGCTAAAAATCATCCCCTCTTCATGTAAACTTGAAGCATCATGTTAAGCAAATGCACATAGCATCTATGGGGAAAGTAGACATGTATTTAGAGCACAGAGTAAGGAAAATGTAGGGAACACATTTGCCAAGGCAATTCACAACTCAAAAACTATACGTTCTCAATATCCTTCCTCTCATTGTATAGTCCTTTCTACAATAGAACTCTTGATTGCTAGGACTTCCTTCTTTTAAGCCCACAGCTGCTCTCTTCTTTGCTGCCACTAGTCACTCTCCTTGAAACTGCTAACTTTAAGTGATTGCTTCTATGTATCTGAGTCTGTCACAAGAATCTGTATACTTGATGGATGAGATATCTCCTTTTGGGTAAAAAGTTCCATTGTTAGATTCCATAGACATTGGGAGGGAAAGAAGATATGCTTCCTCCCCCATCCCAAGAAAGATTCCCTCCTAGAAATTAAGTTTTCATCTGACCATTAGCTACTTCCAGAGTTTCCTGGACTCTCTTGAACTGTCAAAGTTGTTGACTATTTTCAATCTTAGATATTTTAAAACCTTCATTCCATAGAAAAAGAAAAGTAAAGACTCTAATTGCATCAGAGAAAAATGTTCACTTTTCATAAAGATCTCATTAGGTTTTTAACTTTTTTACACTTTGTGATTTACGATTACATTCTGTGACTATGTTAGCTGAAATGGTTGGTAGAGGAGAGGGAAAAATCAACTTCCTTCTCCCTTTCACTTAAAACATGAGGGGAGAAGACATTGACCATATATTTGATAAAACATTAACTTTTGTTTCTGAAACATGGGATTAGTTACCAATGTTTCTTAAAAAATAAAGGCTTAGCATGTACCTTTCCTACATTGGTCAAAGGAGAAATAAAAGAAAGTCTTCTATTGATGAAGATATACCACTTTCTCTAAACTTCCTCAAATTACCAAAAGAGAGAGAAAGGAGGTTAATGAGCTTCACCAGTAAATACAGAAATCAGTTTTATATCCAAATTCTTCTGGTACAATTAAATTGGCATGAGTTAAAACATTTTCCCATTTTCCCTCTCCCAAACGTTCTCTGCAAAGTTACAAAACCATTAAAACTGGTTTGACATGCAGAATTGGTCCAATTAAGAAAAACATGTCTATGTCTAAATTTATATCTATATCCATCTATCTATCCATCTATCCATCCATCTATCTATCTATCTATCTATCTATCTATCTATCTATCTATCTATCTATCTATCTATGATTTAGAACTAAAAAGTACCTGAGTACATCTGGCCCAGCTAACACTATCATTTTGCAGAGGAGGAAACTGAGGCTCAGGTAGTTGAAGGAATTTTCTAGAGATCACACAGCAAGAAAATGACTGGGATGGAGTTCAAGTCTGGGTCTCCTGACTCTTTCTATATTATATTACCTATACATTCAGTATACATATGTATGGCATATTTAAAAGAATAAAAATAGTATATAGCATTCATACAGGGCTTTAAGGTTTGTGAAATATTTTGTATATGTTATTGAATTTGAGTCTCACCACAACCTTGGGAGGTAAATCCTAGAAACTGTTATTCCCATTTTACAGATGAGGGAATCGAAGAGTGCTTAAATTGCTTGCCCGTAATTGTACACTAATATTTGGTAGAGGTATGATTTGAACCCAGGTTTCCTTATATCAAGTCCATTATTCAATGGATCCATAATTTTTTGGATGTATATACTTCCTTTAATGGTGTAGTTCATCACACATTCATTCTTTATCTTGTATGATTGGCCTATATTCTCATAAATTCTCCAAAATGGATCTGCTCAATATGCTGGTGGTTTTCTTTAAACATTTCACAAGTACCAGTGTAATATTTGAGCCTTCCATCTGTTACCATATACATAACTACATCCACTTTTTCTATCTTGTATTTCCTGAATGATATGTTTATAGAATCTCTATATAAAATCAAACCAAAGAGAAAACAATCTAATAAATCCATTTAAATAGATCCAAAAAAACTTGGAATCTGGACTCACCTATAGTAGGCCTATTACTATAGTAAGAAAAATGGAAGTAAAATAACATAAAATCTAAAATGGAAGACTGATAAATTAACTAGAGAAATCAGATTGAAAAATCGGAATAATTTTAGGTCCCTGAATAGCTTTTTTTTTCCTTCCCATATTAGTCAGTATTTTTGTCTAGTTTACCTTGATAATACACTCACTCTAAGTTTCAAATTTGGTCCAGCCCATGAGTCCCTAAACCACTTCTCCATCTTACTTCAGCTATTTATTCCCTCATGGCTTTCTCCTTTAATTGGTGAACTTCTCCCTAGAATCTCCATTTGACCAAGTGCCCTCAAAGTGAGCCAGTCATGCTCACTTCAAACTCCACCCAGCCCATGACTACCTGGAGTACTTTTCCACCTTACTCACATATGAGTACCCCTCCCCTTTGCAGCTCTCTTTTATATGTTTCCTCTCCCCACATCTCCATTAGAATGTAAACTTCTTGAGGGTAGCGACTGTTTTTCTTTTTGTTTGTATTTGTATTCCCAGATATTGCTTATCACATAGTAAGCACTAAATAAATGCTTGTCTGTCTTTTATCTGTCTTCATATTGACTATGCTTTTCATCAACATTGGAAGCTAACGTTATTCTGTCCTTACCTAGCCTCTCTAATCTATCTGACCCCCTAGAAAGAAGGAATCATTGTCACTAGGAGGGTCTTTCAAGAATTAATCCTGAGCAGGAGAAACTGAGTTCAAACAACTCTACCCAGAAGCAGTCAGGAGATGTGTACTTTTTGAGGTGTAACTTCAATTATCACAATCACAGAAAGCTTGTGTCAGCCTAGATTTGAAATGTCCTTCCAAGCTTGCTACCTGAACTTAACCAGGGACCAGTTGCTTATCTCTATGAGCTATGTATTCTTAATGTTCTTTTTATCTGCTGTCATCCAGCTGTTTTCCTCTCTCATCACAGTTAGGTGGGGGTGGAATGAGTCTCAGCAGTGCCCCAATTTGAGACCATCTAAGGACTCTGATTTACATTCTTTGACCTTCAAACACTCTGATCATTGTGTGAGTAATAAATTCCCCCCTGTGATGCCACAACTGCAACAGAAGTGGGGGGTTGCTTTAAAGATTCCACATATCTATACCAAACTGTTTGCGTAGACCAATCACAATAACCCCCACAAGAGTCCAATTGTGATACCTTGCCTCTTAGAGGAAGGAACCCTGTGTTTTCAAAGGTTATTAACAGATTACAGGCTGAAAATATATTTTATACTAACTCTTCTATAGACTAGCAGAATAGCTAAATTCAGAGATTTGGACCTTCAGGCAATTAAATTTTGGGGTAAATAATTGTGATTCAGATAGGTAAAGGAAATACCTAATATCCCAACACTAAAAAGACTTTGGGAATCTCATCAAAGTGAATATTTCCTCCAAAAACATAGATTGTAAGTCATCTGCATCTGTCTGTTCTGTGATATTCTTGTTTATGCTCTCCCATCAGCAAGTCACAGATGGGCCACTCAAAGTGCTGGGAACCTTCAGCATCTTCTCCCAATGTTGCAAGAATATCAAGGGAGAACTTGAACTGTCCATCAATTATTCTTTGTTCTTGCTCTAAATTGAACTACCAAATCTTTCATCAACTTGTTTCCCATGCTACACAAAGTATTTATGAGGCTCTATTGTCCATTGAAAGTTATGAGAACTTCCAAGGGAAATTTTATTTGGGGTCAGGGCTGAAAAATAGAGGTCAGGATCTGAGACTGGATGTCCAAGAGTTCTGGACTAACTGCTTACTACATATGCAAAGAAGTCACCATCTCTTGTACATGTCCAGTACTCTTCCTTAACCCCTCTTCATTCCAGTGCTTTCTCTCTTTTAATTAATTCTTATTTATCCTGTATGTAGCTTGCTTTGTTTTTATTTGTTTGCATGTTTTCTCCCATAAGCTTCTTGAGGGAGGGGAATGTCTTTTATCTCTTTTTGTATCCTCAATATTTAACACAATGCCTGTCACATAGTAAGCACTTAATAAATGTTTGTTGATTGATTGATGGATTGATTCACATCATTCCCATTGACTGAAATATGCACTCGTTCTATCTCCACATTTTAAAATGTCATCAATCCTCCAAGGTTCAGTTCAAATATCACCTGTCCCTGAAACAAACGTCAACCCAACTACCTTGCTACAAAGGATCTTTGCTCCTTTTTCACACAAAACTGTCTTCCTCTTATAAGCTGTATATTTTTTAGTTTAGTTTTGTATTTCCCCTTCTCTCTCACCTCTCCCTCCCCTCCCTTACTCCCCCCACACTCCTCTCCTCTTTCCTCACCTCCCTTACTTTCCTTTCCCTTTGCATACTTATTGTACAGTATTACAAAGTTGTCTTCACAAAGTTAAGACTTAGATAACTTTTCTTGGTCTGGCTGTGACCCGAGTCCTCAAAGGCAATGCTTTGTAGAATGAAAGATCTGGCAAGTTTGACTATTCTGGAGAAGATTCTGGTATAGTCCTTGCAATGGATCAGCCCAGTGAAATAGGAAGAAATTCATCATCAATAAGCTGACTATGCAATGGTGAACCGCCATAATGGCCCAGGGAACACTGGAAAATACAACATGGCCTTCATTCCTGTGCATTCCTTATCCTCCCAGTGGCTGCAGTGATGTGATGGTGCTTGAGTAGTAGAAAAGGAGACAGAGGCAGCTTGGAATCTTGGAGTTTTTAGCCATCTCTCATGATACCTTATCCAGTGACCAAGGAGTGGACATACTTTGGGAGTAACTGAATTATTTATTTCAATCTTGACATTCTCATTCTGAAGGAAACTAGAAGACAAAAAGAAGTTGTTTGCTAAATGGAAAGTTGGTTCCTGGTTGTCTTTGGGGAAGCTGAGAAAAATGTTGGTCAAACTGATTTTTTTCTGTGCAAAGAAATGGCAAATTAATGGAAACCTTGGTTGTCTCTTCCTGTGGCGCTTTTAATGTAATTGTTGCTGTTGTTGTTCAGTTGTTCCAGTTGTGGCCAACTCTTCATGACTCCACTGGAGGGGTTTGCCATTCCCTTCTCCATTTCATTTTACAGATGAGGAAACTGAGGGAAAAGTTATTAAGTGATTTGCCCAGGGTCTAAAGCCAGATTTGAACTCAAGAAGGTAAGTCTTCCTGATTGATGACCATGAATACAACTGTAGTGGTACCAACATATATTTCAGAGATTGAATGGTAAAGCAACTGCAAATGCCAGAAAAATTTCCAAATTAAATCAGTATTTACTTTAATAAATGGTGACTTCGATACTATAAGATGGTGAAAATATGTTGGAAAACATGGCTCAGTTGTAATAATCAGGGGATGCAAAAGGCCTATTGATTACACAGAAGCATCATGCCTCCATATTAGTGAATACTTATATTTTTCTTCTTTATTATGTACTTAACAAACATGAAAATTTCAATAAACAAAGAACAAGATAGCACATAACTAAACTTCTGTGTAAATGTGCATACATGCATACTTATATGTACACATATACATTTATATACACTATGTTCATGTAAAGGTTTGTGACTGCTAATTGGATGAACTTGGATGCTGCTTGAGTGGAGAAAAGAAATTAGTTGGCTGGAAACACTTCAATAAAGTAGCTCAAGAGAGATAGGTTGAGATAGAGGTGAGGGATGAACTTTTTTTTTTTTTTTAGGGATGGACTTTTGAGTGGCAGACATGAGCCCTGAGTGGCAGACATGTAGGGGAAGCTGCACCTTCTCCACCCCTGCACCTCCATCCACGTTCCCTGACTTCCAGCATCTGATGTGCTAGTCTGAAAGAAGACTGCTTCTCCATGAGATGTGAAATCATTTTCTTTCCTGGTTTTACCCAGTATCTTATCTTACTCCTAGAAAAAGAGCTTATCTACTCATATATTCTTTTTTGTTATTCAATCATTTTTAAAAGTCATGTTCAACTCTTTGTGACTCCATCTGAGGTTTTCTTGACAAAGATACTAGAATGGTTTGCCATTGCCTTCTTCAGCTCATTTTACAGATGAGGAAACTGAGGAAAAAGTTATTAAGTGATTTGCCCAGGGTCACACAGCTAGTGTCTGAGGCCTGATTTGAACTCATGAAGATGTCTTCCTAACTTAAGTCCTGCACCCTATCCACTGCATTACCTAGTTGCCCCACTGTATATTCTTTAGTTTATTCTAATTTGCATAACTTCTCTGATTTGTTTGCTGTTTTTTTTTATACAGAGATTTACTGTATATTTATGATGATCTTCTGTGTAAACAGAATTTAGTGGGAGGGAGACAAGTTATTTAGTATAAATAAGGACCACTCTCTTTTTTGAGAGCTCTCAAGGAAATGACTTTTGTTCTGGACCCAGGTTCATACTCCTAGACTAGAAATAGAGATGCGGATAGATATAATTCTAGCCTCTTATTGCTCTTTGAAGACTGGAAAAGAGATCTCCCAGCCTCTGCTTATCTGTGATCTTTTCTAATATTCTTTCTGATCTTTTCTGTGACTTTTACAAAATGTTTCATCAATGCTTTTTTCTTTTCTTCTTTTTTGTTCATCATTTTCTTTACACGCCAACTTCCTCCTCCAAAATAGCAGCCCTACCTTATAATCAATAAATATTTTGTTCAGTCATTTTATTTATGTCTAACTCTTCGTGACTCCAATTTGGGTTTTCTTGGCAAAGATACTAGAGTGGTTTGCCATTTCCTTCTTCAGTTCCTTTTACAGATGAGGAAACTGAGACAATCAGTATTAAGTGATTTGCCCAGGGTAACACAACCAGTAAGTGTTGGAGGTTGGATTTGAGCTTAGGTCTTCATGACTCTAGGCCCAGTACTCTATCCACTGTGCCAACTAGCTACCCTATCAATAAATATAGCCAAGCAAAACAAACTGACCCCTTAGCTATATCTATAAGTCTATGTGTCTTTCTTGATCTCTTAAACATTACCACTCTGGCAATAGGTGGGAAGAATGCTTCATTTTCAGTCTTCTGAAGTTCTGACTATTCATTACATTGAATGGAACTCTGAAGTCATTTCATGCATATTTTCTTCAAATGAGAGTTGGGAGATACTGGATACGACAAACATCACAAAAACAAAATTGACTATATTTCAACAGCTAGGAAACGACTGGTTATTGATGTGGAAAGCATTTCAGAATCAGTTGTCTACATACAGTCAAACTATCTACTTATTATAGCAAAGATAAAAACCAATGATCAAATTAGAAGAAAGGATACAAATGGGAAGAAATGACTCATCACTGAGGCAAATCCAATCTGGCCTAATTTTTAAAACAAGTTGATGCCAAAAAATGGGAAATGGACAAAGGAACAGACATTGACTCTGGCTATCACTTTTTCCTAATGGAAGTTTTACTAGGGTAAGTCATCTCCATAACAGTGAAAAGAAAAGAACAAATTCACTGCCTTAGCCATCAAACACTTGATCTCCTTGCCATTCATTGAGATGGCAACCAAAAACAACACCAAATAGGAATATAAACTGGTTAGCAAAATCTTATGGAGAACAATCATGCTATCCTTGTAGAAGGTATGAGAAGGGAATACATAGGCATTTGAAAACTATATTCTACATCAAACTACATCTTGAAAGTCACAGTTTTTGAGAATATGACTCTACTTTTTTTGCCACAAAAAAATCTTTTATTAAGTAGAGCAAAATTTCCCTTTAAAGTTTTTTCTACTAACAAGATATCTCTCATGCATATACAGTGTTGATATTAAAGCTAGTTCATACTGCCTCTTGAGAGTGAATTGTTAAATTTTAAATCTGAGCTTTTACACATTGGAAATTGGAAAACATAAATTAGAGTTCAATTTATTATTTTGTTGACTGTCTAGACTTAAGAAATTGGTGAAGAAAATGTGATTAATATAGATAACTTAAAAGTGTGTCACATATATATTTTATTTTTCCAGAGCTGGTTATTAAACATTTACCAGCACACTCTTGTGCATATGCCGCAATCATACCAGATTCTTTGAAAGATGTAGCAATATAAATAACTTTGTTCAATAATCATCTATTTATTAATATAAAATGCTGCATAAAACAGAGATATGATTGTTCACTAGAGGTATATGCCTCTGTCACAGGGAATGTCCAGCATAGACTCCAAATGGAACGTGAATTCCCTAAAAGTGGTCAAATCTTTCTGATGTTAATGTTTATATGATATGTGTTGATGAGTTCAGCTCCAAAACACTATGGTACCTCCTAATCATTCAAAATAATAATCATTCAAAAGAATTCAACTTAATTATCCATACAGAAAAACCAAGTGGATAAAAAAATCCTTGTTGCCTATATTATCTATCATATGCAGTTACACAATCTATAGAGTTAGTGTACTATTATAAATATTTTAGACAGATGCAATGTATGGTACTAAGGTAGGCCTATCATAAGAAAAGAGAAGCTAGACTTACTTTAGAACAGTGCCCCAAAATACCCCAAACTTTTTCCTCAAACAACAATTTTTAAGTTTTATTTCACTTTTTAATAAATAAGCATTTATTTTTTTTTCTTCTTTACTCTCCCCTCCCATTTAAAAGAGAAAAAAGAAAAACAGAACCCTTTTAAACAAATACATAGTCAAGCAAAACAAATTCCCATACTATCCAGTTCTTAAAATGTATATCTCATTCTGCATCTTGAGTCTATCACCTCACTGTCAGGAGGTGGATAGCATAAATCATTACTAGTCCTCTGGAATCATGCTTGGTAATTGAATCAATCAATATATTTTAAGATCAATATTCTTCTAGTAGACACTGTATAGCTATGAGTCATAGAATACCATAGTGTCTGAAATATTGAAGTTCTGGGTCATTCAAAGGGCAGAGGAGAGGCATATCATGGATCTGAATAGACTTTAATATTTTAACAATGATAAGTTGTGTGGAAGAAGGAGCTTAAGGATATCACCAGAGAGATGTATGCCTAGAAAAGAGATCAGTTGGTCATATAGCAAGAATCAAGACTAACCAGTGGACAATCCAATCACACTGATATTTATATAATGTCAAGAGATCCTAATATATTGAATGGACTCCTAGGTAGAATTTATAGGAGAACATAGACAAAACTCACATGATATGAAAAGGCTAGGATAAGTTGTGTTCTATACTGTTGTATAGAGTTCCCATAATGATGAACTCTCAGATCTGTTGAGAAAGTAGGAGCATTATACATTTATATATGTTACATCCTTTTCCACCCCCCACTTCACTCTCTAATTATTTGAAAGTAGAGACCATACTTTTATTACCTTTGTATCTCCCCAGTGTCTTGAATAGTACCATACCCCAGTGGATGCTTGATAAGTGGTCACTTGAATGAGTGACTGAACTAAGGTTGGTATCTTACTACATAAAAATTATCCAGCATTTTGGTTCCCAGAAGAAAATAAAAAAGTGATAAAAATGGAAAAAAAAAGAACAAAATTCATTTCTAAATGAAAAATGGAATGCTTTCTTAATGGTTGAGTACAACCTTTGTTTATGTATGTCAAACCAAATTCAAGAACAAATTTTACAAAGGAAAGAAGTTTCAGATATTAAAAATAAATCAATATGCCTTGTAATAATAATAGCTCACATTCTTATAGTTCTTTGAAGATTATGAAGTGCTTTCTTCTCAGCAACCTTGTGTGTTCAGAGTTGATTCTTACCACAATTTTACAGATGAAGCAACCAAGATTCAAAAGTAACTTACAGTTTTAAAAGCAGTTAATGGTGATAGTGGGACATGAACCATAATCTGTTTCTTTTTCCACTATACCATGAATCTCCACAATGCTATTTTCCAAAAAAAAACCTAGGAAGCACATTCTTACACCAAGGTCTTGCATCTTCACTGTGGGTGTACAGAGACAAGTTGGCAGGAGATGGACACAAGAATTGACTGAGCAAAAGGCAAAGAGTTCAATGGAAGTTCCACTAAGAGGATGGGTTGATTTCTCAGCCAATCCACTCAATCCATTTTTATCTCAGAAAGAGATAAAAATACATAATAGAAAGAGGGTAAGTTTAGACCGTGCACAGGTCTGCCTATGACTACTTCTTAAAACGGTGTTGACCCTTCATAAAAAAATGAAAAATGTCAGTATTAAGAGGTGCTTGGGGATTTTCTCACAGGTAGAATTATTTATTTTCCCTTTACCTAGATGCCACTAGTGTTTCAGGAATTTTTTTAGCATATTTTTTGTATAATCAAGATACTTCAGTGATAATTTCCCCCTGCCTCTGCTTCTGGGAGCCAAGATGGCGGAGTAAAAATGTAGTTGCTCTCACCCTCCCCTATCAACCTCTGAAAACCCAGAAAATATCACCCCAGAAAAAACCCGGAACAGCAGAACCAGAAGAATGACAGGGAGCAGCAGTGCAGTAGCCCAGGTAGCTTGAAGGATTAATGGGAAAGGCCCCTCTTACCCTGGGGGAAGGGGAGCAGTACAAAACAGGTGTTGCCCAGCCAGCTAGTGGAAAGACCCACTTTAGCACACCAGGAGGAGATTCTGGTGCCTCGGCATTCTACAGCAAACGGGTCTCCCAGTGCCTCAGCAAAAATAAGGGAAGCAGCACTACAAAGGGCCCCAGGCAGATAAGCACCTGGCAGCATTGTCTGAAAGGAGCTGAAGAAAGCACCCTAGAGATGTCCAAAAGTTCCAGCCTTGCTGATTCCAGCCCAACATCAGATAAGCTGCCAGAACCCTGCAGCCTCCAATTGCCAACATAAGAGGCCCCAGCACACAAAACCAGTGACTAAGACCTAGGCTCCCAACACAAGAAGCTTGAGTCAATGCCCTCTACTCCCCAGCAGGAGAGCTTAATCTCTTTAAAGGCCAGGGAATAAAGAAATATCATGAGTAAAAAGAAACATATGATAGATTCATATTATGAGAAGAGTGAAGATCAAGACAGAAATTCTGAAGAGGACAACACTGTCATCAAACCCACATCTGCAACATCAAAAGGGAATATGAACTGGTCTGAAGCCCAAAAAGCCTTATTAGAAGAACTCAAGAAGGATTTTAAAAGTCAAATGAGAGAGGTAGAAGAGTCCTTTAAAAGTACAAGTGGCCAATTGGAAAAAAAGTGCACTGAAGAAAACAAGTCCCTAAAACACACAATTGGCCAACTGGAAAAAAAGTACACTGAAGAAAACAAATCCCTTAAAAATACAATTGGCCAACTGGAAAAGAAGTACACTGAAGAAAATAAATCCCTTAAAAATACAATTGACCAATTGGAGAAGAAAGTACAAAATCTAACAGATAATTTCCCCCTGCCATATCATCTATTTACAGAAAGTATGGCAGAGTTGATAGTGAGCTGGCCTTGGGATCAGGAAGACCTGGATTCATATCCTGTGTCTGACATGCTGACATACTGGTTGTATCTTCTGAATGCCTCTAGGTAATTCTCTAACACTATAATATCCATTAACTATCTGCATTGGTAGAGGAAGTTTCCACATTGAAGATTCTTCAAAATGATGAAATTACAAGTCTGGGTATCCATCTGGGCACCCTTAACACCCTCATCATCCACTAACAACCTAAACTTACCAAGGGGACTTCAGTGGTCTGGGAGGGGATCTATGTTTTACTCAGTATTTTAGTCAGTATTTCAACCACTTTTCTCTCCTCTACTATCATCCTCCTTAGTCCAACACACAAACAGAAAATAGATAATAGTTTTGAGGTTGAAATGGTGGGGCAAGGGAGGAGATCTTTCTCTCTTCTTTCTTCCTTTGGTTATATTTTCTTTGGTCTAGGAAAAATCATGATAATTAAGTTCGTGGTTAATCTCTCATATATACTAATGAATCTTTAACAAACTTAGCCTTTGTAGCATACTCGTACATTTTCATAAAGGTAGTCTGTAAGTACTCAGTGTAACCTCTCTCACAGAACTTTCCAGTGGAGGTCAAATTGGAATATACATTGTAGTTCAGAATTCAGTGACATCCATATCCTGCTTCTATTTGTATTCATTTCACTGCTTCCAGAGATCAAATAAGCAAGAACTGCTTGATTGGAGGCAGATTTGAGCAGAGCTGCCTTCATTATGACACTGTTCAATTTAACCAGTCTGGAAAGAAAGTGACAGGTTAAGGGAAATGTCTTCTCATCTGATGAGGAACATCTGTAGTGTGCATTGTTATCATCAATAATGGCAGGATTCAAAGGAACTGCTGGTCTGAGCTCTGACATTAGCCCAGTGCATTGTCAGAGAACCATTGATTTCTTTAGGATCCCAATCAGTAACACTAGAGGAGAGAAGGGGAAATCAGTAAGCCATAGATGGCATTTGTTCAGTATCTACCCTTAGAGTGTCTTTATATGAAATTCATTTAACTAAATTCTAATCAAATCAACAAATATTTATTGAGCCTCTGCCGTATTCAGGGCATGGTGCAAGGTATTGTGGGGAGAGACAAAGATAAATAAGACACAGTCTCTCTTCAGAAGGAGCTCACAATATAGTCAGGGAAGACATAAATACATGAAAAGTGAGATAACAATACAAGAGTTAGAGAATAGTACACGACAAGAGTACAAGAAATGTCACCAGGCAGGACATGATTAATTGCCATCTGGGTGGTATAGACAATACAAGCTATCAATTCAGAGAAAGAAGGGGTAACTGTGGGTTATAGTGGTCTGAGAAGTTTTCATGGAGGAGGAAAGATTTGGATACATCCTTGAACATAAACAGAGGGAAAGAGAGTATCTTAAAATGGAAAGATAGTGTAATGGAAAGAACCTTGGATTTGGAGTCAAAGGATCTGGGTTCAATGACTAGTTCTGCTCCTTGGACTTAGAAAAATAACTTAACCTCTCTGGACCTCAGTTTCTTTTTCTGTTGGATAAGTTGTTAGACCAGATCTTTTCTACCTCTAAATATGTGATTGTGTTAATGGTATGACAAAGCTAGGGAAGGGGGTGAGTTTAATATTTGTTAAATACATACTGTGTGCAGAACACTAGGATCAGAGATACAAACTTTAAACATGACATGGTCCTGACCTCATGGAGTTTACCATCTGGTAGGTGAATAAGTCACCAAGAGAAGTAGCAATAGCACCCAATCTTACATGATATATGCATCAGAAAGGGGTAAAAAAGTGATATGTGATCACTGACCCTGCTTCCAGCCCATCCATCAGAGCCATCATTGAAGAGGATAATTCTTGTGAAGAAGTAGCCTTCCATCCCCAAAACCAACAATACCAAGTACTGAACAACTATTACCAATAGGCAGGTAAGCCCAAGAGCCCCCAAAACAACTGACCTCCCTCCCATCAGTTCTGTTTCTGGCCTATCCACAAAGCCACTATTCAGGTGAGTAATTCTTATGGAGAAGGAATCTGCCATCTCCACCACCACCAATACAACTATTAAGCAACTTTCCCCACTGTTGTGCAAAAGCCAGGCTAGCTAAAGCAGCAAGGTAGAAGAGGGGGCAGGAGACAAAATGTGCCAGATAGATAAAACCACTACCACCACAACCTCCCCTCAGACCATGATCAAAACAGATGAAAACCAGGCTACAAGAGCCCCAGAAATAGATAACAATATCCCCCAGGTCACTGGCCCTTCTTCCAGCCCAGTGCCCATAGCCATTATGACCAGGAACTATCTTGTAGAGAGGAAGCCTATCATCCTCACCATCAATACCAACTTCTAACAATTGTCAATGATATGTAGATAAACCCAAGGATGCCAGGACTAGAAGTAATCCCTGTCTCCTCTTCCATAGACCACTGATCTTGTTTCTATCCCCTACCACCTCCTAAGCCATTGTTCAAAGAATCAACCTTTATAGAGATTCACCTGACAACTGCCTCTACAAGAATTACAGCCCCAGCTGTCTCAGCAAACAGCTGCTGAGATGGAAAAAAGGAAATTCTGGCCACTAAAGTTCTTGGCATTATCAAATGGTTCAATGTCAGTAACATATCTGGTTTTAGAAATGGCAATAACATTCATGAAGATGTATTTCCATCTGCCCTGCTGCTGCACCCACCAGATTGCACATTTTTGGACTTTACCAACATGTCCCAGATACTTTTTCATCCTAGAAGATCACTTCAGCCCTGGAATTCACACTTCAGAAGTACCTTCAACCTCCAGGCTCCTTCCTTTCATTAGATGGCTCTCCCAGAACTTCCATTTAGGGAGGGCACCCAGAAACCATCTCTTCATGTCCCATCAAGCTGTACTCCTCTTGATTCCACCCTGCCCAGAGAACTCTTAAACGCAACAAATCTCAAACCAAACATCTCTCCCCTATGTTTGAGGTTTGTAATCTTGGCCTTTTCATGGACTTCTCATTTTCCCTCACCCCACATATGCAATTGGCTGCCAAATTTTACCATTTCTACCTTTGTAATATCTCTCACATATGACCTCTACCTTCTCTCTGTTGACAACACTGACATCTTATTTCAAGCCCTCTCTCCTAGATTATTGCAATAGATTAATAATTGGTCTCTCTGCATTGTCTCCCATTTCCAATCCATCCTTTACACAGTTGCTAAGGTAGTTTTCTTTAAATGCAAGTCTGACCCTGTGACTTGCCTATTCAAGACCAACTCTAATGGTTTCCTATTGACTCTAGGATAAAATATAAATGCATCTGTTTAGCTTTTAAAATTCTATACAAACTGGTCCCACCCTCTCTTTCCAACTTCACCAGATATTTCTCTTCCTCACTCACTCAGTTATACAGCCAAACTGGCCTTCCCTCCGTTCCTCAGTCAACAACACCCTGTCTCCCATATTTTAATTGTCTATCCCTCATGCCTGAATTTTTACTTCCACTTCCTAAAATCCTTTCCATCCCTTAAGATAAAGTTCAGACATTATCTCTGCATAAACCTTTACTTGATCTCCTCTTCCCCTCCAATTGCTAGTGTCCTCTTTCACAAATGACCTTGTGTTTACTTGTCTGTATTAACTTCACGTTTATGTTGTATATATTTTATATGCACTTGTTTCATCCATTAGAATGCAAAATCATTGGGAGTAGGTATAATTTCTAGCATATAGTAGGTGCTTAAAAATACTTATTGACTAGCTAAAGACAACAAAAAAGTTTTCTTTTTAGTTATGTCGGAGGAAAGACTTTTTTTAAAGGAATACAATCACTATTTGGAATAGATGAGACAATGATAAGAGATAACAGATAACAGAAAGAAGACAGAATTGCTCAAACTTTATTTTACTTCTATTTTCTCTTCCAAGGAGCATGAACTTACCCATGGCAAGTAAAAACAGAATAACCCAAAGTGACAAATAGTCATCTTTGATAAGTTTGTTATTTCATCCAGATGGACTACATTCTTAAGTCCTGAAAGAACTGATATAGGTGGTGCCTGAGCCCCTGTTAGTAACTACTGGAAAAAAAAGGGAGAGAGAATATCATAGGATTGGAGAAGGACAATTGTGTAAATTTTTGAAATGAGGAAGAGAATGAGTTCTATGAACAATAGGATAATGAGCTTGATTGAAATTTCTGTGAAAATAAGGCCAGATATTGTTACAGGGATGGTCAGGGAGCATCTGCAAGAGGAAGTGGTCATCACAAAGAGACAGCATGATATTATCAAAAATAAGTTGTTCCAAACCAACTTTGTTTCCTTTTTTGGGAGAGGGACTGTCAAAATTGGTAGCCAGAGGTACTACAGATAATAGTTTACCTAGATTTAGCAAAGCATTTGTTAAAATATACTAATCTTATGAAAAAGATGGAGAGATGTGGACAAAGTAATAATGCAATTAGAAGAACATGGAACTTGTTGAATGGCTAAATGGAAGTAGTCATTCCTGTTCAGTCACTCTGGAAGGAGGCCTTTAGTAGAGGGCCTCATTTATCAATGACAGACCTTTATTGTTACACATTTTAATAGATTATTAGGATAAAGGCACAGATGACACGATTATCAGTTTGAAAATGATATCAACCAGGAGGAAGAACTAAGAAATCTAAACAGATAATGACAGACTAGAAGGAGAGATGACATTGAATTAAATTCATTTAGTTTTTACTAAGTGCTAAGTATTATTATGTGGTAAGTACTGTGTTTGGTGTGGAGTTAATAACAAAACAAAACAAAACAAAAAGGAAATAGTTCCTTTCCTTAAGTAACTTATGTTTGACTAGAAGAAAAGAACTTTTATGTAGATAAGTTAATGCAAAATATATTCAAAACAAATGCAGAATTTTTGGAAGGAAGGGACATTAACAATGAAGAGGATTAGCATTTGAACTGAGTTTTGAAGGGAGCTACAGGTTTCAAGAGGCTGAGGTCAGGAGGATGGAGTGTCATGTCTAGGAAGCAGCAAATAGGATAGTTTGCCTGGAGAATGTGTGAGTAAAGTAATATGAAATCAGTCCAGAATAATAGGTTTGAGGTGGATTATAAAGATGATAAAATGCAAAACAAAAGAATTTGTGTTTTATATCCTGAAGATAATGGTGAACTACTTGAATAGGAAAGTGATATGGTCAAACCTGTCCTTTAGGAATATTAATTCGGTAGTATGTTGAGAATGGGATGTAAAGGGGAGAAATTAGGGAAAGGAAGACCAATTAGGAGGTTATAACAAAAGCTCAGAGAAGCAAAGATAAGTGCCCTAATTAGGATGGGAGCTATTTTAGTGGAGAAAAGAGAATAGGTATAATAGATGACATGAAGGTAAAATTGACAAGACACAACAACTGATTGGCTATGAGGAGTGAAAGCTGGTGAAGAGTTAAAGGTGACCTGAAATTTATTAACCTGGGAGGGTAGATAGAGACAGAGACAGAAACAGAGACAGAAAGACAGAGAGAGAAGAGAGGAGATAAAGACAGAGGCAGGGACAAAGAAAGAAAAAGAGAGAAGAGAGGGAAAGAAAGAGAGAAAAACAGAGATGGAGAGAAGTGTAGAGAGATAGACACAGAAAGACAGACAATAAAAACAGACAGAGACAGAAAGATAGAGAAAAAGATGGTGAGAATAGAGAGTGAAGAGAGTCCAAGACAAAATAACATGGAATTTAATAATAATAAATGTATACCTTTATGCTTAGGTTAAAAACAACAATAACATTAATTTCAAAAATCTAAGCCTAGACAGTAGTTGCTCTGAAACAAGATCTGTGGGATTTAGTGTACTTCACACTTAATATGAGTCAATGATGTGGCATGGCAGTCAGCAAAGGGTATGTAATTTATGGGCTTCATTGAAAGAGGCATAATGTCCAGGACTAGGGAATTAATGGTCTTGCTGTACTCTGTCTCAGTCAGACTACAATGGGAGTACTGAACTGTGTTCAGTTCTAGGCACCTCCCTTTAAGAAAGATATTGGTAAACTGATGACCATCCAGTGGAGTAAAATAAAAATAGTCAAGGACTTTATACCACATGATAATTATTTGGAGGAGCTGGGGAAAATTTAGCTTGGAAAATATAAAACTTAGCTGGCACACGAGAACTTTCTCTTAACTATTTGAAAGGCTGACACCTGGAAGAAGTATTAGACTCATTCTATTTGACCCTAGGGGGCAAAAATAGGAGCAAGGTGTGGAAGTTGCAAAGAGATAAATTTAAGTTTGAGTTGAGGAAAATTTTTCCTTAACAATTGGAGCTGTCCAAAAGTAGAAAGGACTGCTTTGGGAAGTGGTGGATTCCCTCTCTATTGTAGGACTCCTAGCAAAGGCTGGATAACCATTCCAATTCTGAGATTCTGTGTATTTCTCTGATAGTGTAGTGGCAGTGGGAAGAGCAGGAGAGAGGAAAGAACAAGCAGATGTTATGGTGGTAGACTCAGCAGGACTTGGTGACTGATTAGAAATATAAGATCAATCAATCAATATATTTATTAAGCACCTGCTAAGTGTCAGGCACTGTGCTAAGCTCTGGGGATACAAAAAGAGGCAAAAGACAGTCCCTGCCCTCAAAGAATATACAATCTAACGGGGAAGACAACAAACAAACCAAGTTATTATATACCAAATAAGCTATAAACTGGATAAATAGGAAATAATTGAAAGAGACAAAGCACTAGAATTAACAGAGGTTAAGAAAGGCTTCCTATAGATAAAAAAGTAGCTAAAAATAATCCTCAAGTTATGAGAGGATGGGTTATTGGTGTTGCCATAAATAAAAATAATGAAGTCAAAAGAAATATCAGATTTAGTGAGGGAAGATAATGAGCCTGATTTGGGGCATTAGGATCTTGAAGTATCAGTGAGACAATTGGGTCATATCCTATAGGCAAATGGAAATGCTGGACTATAGCTCAGAAGACAGGCTAAATGTAGATATAGATTTAGAGTTACAGGCATACCTTGGAGTTATTGAAGGTTCAGTTCCAGACCACTGCAATAAAGCAAATACCATAATAAAGGGAGTCACACAAGTTTTTTGGTTTCTCAATTCATATAAAAGTTATATTTACACTATACTGTAGTCTATTAAGTGTGCAATAGTGTTATGTTAAAAAAAACTAAGGTATATGGATATACTTTTATTGCTAAAAAAAATGCTAACCCTCATCTGAATGTTCAGTGAGTGATAATATTTTTGCTGGTGAAGGGTCTTGCCTCAGTGTTGATAGCTACTGGCTAATCAGGGTAATGTACAGTATGGCTGTGGAAATTTCTTAAAATTAGTCAACAGTGAAGCTTGAACACTTAAAGGCCATTGTAGGGTTATTAATTGGCCTAATTTCAATGTTGTTATGTCTCAGGGAAAAGGGAGGCCCCAGGAATGGGGGTGAGGGAATAGCTGGGACTGGTCATGGAGCAGACAGAACACACACAATATTTGTGGATTAAGTTTGTTATCATACATTTCACAGCACCCTGAAATAATTACAATAGTAACATCAAAGATGACTGATCACAGATCACCATAACAGATATAGTAATAATGAAGAAGTTTGAAATATTGTGAGAATTGCCAAAATGCAACACAGAGACACCATGTGAACAAATGCTGTTGGAAAAATGGCACCAATAGACTTGTTTGACACAGGCTTGTCACAAACCTTCAATTTGTTAAAAAAAAATACAGTATCTGTGAGATGCAATAAAGCAAAGCATAATAAAATGAGGCATACATATATGCATATATACATATTATATATATAATTGTTATTATTATAGTTGAAACATGGGAGAAAAAATAGAGGCCATTTCTCATCATCTCCATTCTTTTCACCTTTGCCCCATTCTCTGATGAAAAGGTGGCCCTTCTACATATCAAGGCCAACTCCTTCACATATACTTTTGATCCTACTCCCTCCCATTTTCCCCAGTAGATTGACTTACAATTCCCTTACAATTAAGCCCCACTTCTTCCTAATCTCTAAACATTCCATTTTTGCTGCTTTCTTCCCAATGCCTACAAACCTGCATAGATCTCTCTCACCTAAAAAAAAAGTTTCATTCGACCCTGTCATCTCTTCATGATATCATTCTATATTTCTCCTTCCTTTCACAGTCAAATCTCATGGGAAAAAAAAGCTTTCTGTTCTAATTTCCTCCACTTCCTCTCTATTTACTTACTTTTTCATCCTTTGCCATCTGGCTTCTAATTACATTACTCAATAGATACAGTTCTTAACAAAGTTACCAATGATCTCTTAAAAGACTATATCTAATGGCTTCTTTTTCCTTTTTCTTTTTTTTCCAGCTAGATGGCACAGTGACTAGAGAGTGGGACTTGGTGTAAAAAACACTGAAGTCCAAATCTTGTCTCAGACACTTACTAGCTGTTTGACTTTGGGTAAGTTACTCAACCTATCGGGTGTCTCAGTTTCCCTATGTGTAAAATGGGTCCAATAGCTCCTACTTCCCAGGGTTGTTATAAGGATCAAGTGAGGTAACATATGTAAAGTACTTGGCACCATGTAAATGCTAACTACTTAATCTCATCTTTTCTGACTCTTGCAACATTTGGTACTGCTGTATCTTATACAGTAGCTGGCACATAGTAGGTGCTAAATAAATTATTGTTGATTGTTTCATTTTGACCATCCCTTTCTACTGGGTACTATATCCTTTATAAGTTTCTGTGAACTCTCTTGATTCTCCTATTGGTCTTACTGCTCTGTCTACTGCTCCTTCTAAATTTCCTTTACTGGATCATTATCCATATCATATTCTCTAACTTGGGGTATTTGTACCCTGAGGTTCTGTCCAGTGCTCTCTTCTCTATATATACTCTCTCTTGATGACCTCATTAGCTTCCATAGGTTTCATGTTATCATCTCTAAGGGACTAGCACATTTCTATTCCAGTTCTAATCTCTCTCCTGAATTGCAGTCCCACATCACCAGTAGCTAATTGGACATTTCAAAGTGGATGTCCAAGAATATATCCAAAAGTGAAATCATCTTTTCCCCCAAACCCACCTCTCTTTTTAACTTCTTTATTTTTTTTTTCTTCTAAGAGCGCTATCATCCTTCTAATAACCAAGATTTTCAACCTGGGAGTTTTTCTTAACTCTTCACTCTCCCTCAACCTCACATATGTGATTAGTTGCTTTCTTTTCAATTATACCTTATCAAAAACTCTTACATCTTGTTCTTCTTTTGTACTCAAGTAGACACTATCCTAGTGTAAGTGCCTCATCATTTAATCTTTTCAAATATGCCTTCTATTGGCTGTGCTTACCAGCTCAGGTAACTTTTTTGTTTTTAATTGCATATATTTTGATTTTCATAATTTCTTCTTTTGAGCTGTTTTTGTTGTTGTTGTTGTTCAGTTGGGTCTGACTCTTCATGATTCCATTTGGGATTTTTGTAGCAAAGACACTGGAGTGTGTTGCCATTTCCTTCTCATTTTTATAGATAAGGAACAAACTGGGTTAAGTGACTTGCCCAGGGTCACAAAACTAACAAGTGTCTGAAGCTGGATTTGAGCTCAGAAAGATGAGTCTTCCTGATTTCAGGCCTGTCACTCTTTGTACTGTGCCACATAGTTTCCCCTTGAACTAGTTTAGGGGTTGTTAATTTGTTAATTTTCCAGTCTAATCAATGGCTCAAGCCCATTTGCTTGTTTTTTTTTTTTTGTTTTGTTTTTTTTTAGGTAATTGGGGTTAAGTGACTTGCCCAGGGTCACACAGCTAGTAAGTGTCAAATATCTGGTCTGAGATGGAATTTTGAACTCAGATCCTCTGGACTTCAGAGCTAGTGCTCCATTTACTGCACCACCTAGCTGCCCCATCAAGCCCATTTGCAAACACTCTTCTCATTGGTAGAGATTACTAAAAGCTTCACCTGTGTATGAAGAGTTGAGCTGACTTTTAGTTTTGAAAGTAAAGAGAAACAATCATTGAATCTCTTAAGGGAGTGGTCTCTAAAGGGAGAGAAAAAACTTTGGGAAAAAGTTGATGTATAGAGGAGCACCGCAATCATGTCCCTATCTCCATCTTACTTACTATGTGCAAATTTCCCTTGAGATTTGGGACTCTGACTCTTGATTTCACTCCCAGTGAGATCATTCACTCTCGTTCACTCTGATAGAGCAACATTGTCTAGAATACTATCATCTACATAACTTTTCTTATTTCTGTTTGCTACTGGTTTGGACAAATGGATTTATTTGCTATTCATTTTGTATGGTTTTTGTTTAACCAGCATTTGGTGAGAAGGGGAGTCAAGCTTTGAATACACACACACACACACACACACACACTTGGGAATGGGGGACATCTCCAGTTATCCTGATGTGTGGACCCAGATGGTTCTGGAGGGGAAAGTGAGGCTGATGACTTTACACAGCCCTCCTTCACTTAAATCCAATTCACTTGCATGCCATGGCATACCTCTCTGATGTCATGGTCCTCTTCAAGAAAGAACAAACAGCCCTGTGAGTAGTAGGAGCTGCGCCACTGGGGACTGAATTGGAACTGGCCAGTTGGGCAATACAGCCTTTCCTTCCTTCCTTTTTTCCTTCATTCCTTCCTTCCTTCCTTCCTTCCTTCCTTCTTTCTTTCCTTTCTTCCCTCCCTCCCTCCCTCCTTCCTTCCTTCCCTCCTTCCTTCCTTCCCTCCCTCCTTCTTTCCCTCCTTCCTTCCTTTCCTCCCTCCTTCCTTCCTTCCTTCCCTCCTTCCTTCCCTCCCTCCTTCCTTCCTTCCTTCCTTCCTTCCTTCCTTCCTTCCTTCCTTCCTTCCTTCCTTCCTTCCCTCCCCTTTGGAAATGTCACAAGGTATCTTGGGGTTTACAGGCTAGATTTCTTTCTCTGGCTCTCACAGATTAGCCAACAATAGGTCCCAAGCCAAAGCTCCATTTGGTCATTATTTGGGGAATTGTTTCTGTTTTGGCCAGAAACCCTGAGGTTTGATTTTTTTTTACCAGATTAAAAAGACCATTCTTTGTCTCATTTTTTTACATCCACTTAATCATCAAATGGACTTCATCTCAGTCAAACTGAGACCTGCTAAAGACCTTAGCTTTAAAAGGCCAAGGTCTTCCACTGTGCCTGGGGCCATCTCCAGTAGTCCTGATGTATATCTGGCCACTGAACTCAGATGGCTCTGGAAGAGAAAGTGGGGCTGGTGACTTTGCACAGCCCTCCTTCGCTTAAATCTAATTCATTTGCATGTCATGATATCACCTCCTTAATGTCATGGCCCTCTTCAAGAATGAAGCACAAACAACAACAACAACACACACACACACACAATACATGCATCCAAAGATGTGTGTGTGTGTGTGTGTGTGTGTGTGTGTGTGTGTATCAACCTTGGAGAGTTTGCTCCAAGAAAGACAGAGTTAGGTTGTCTGAGACCATGTTTTATTTCTCTCAAAATGGGTGGCATGCATATGCACAGAGCTGCCTGGTTGGAACTGAGCTCATTTTGGGATTGGAGTGCACAGTTTATATAACTTTTCAGCAAGGGGTATCACCCTATCATCATTTTGCCTCCAGAAAGAGGAAACAACTCTTCCATCTGACTACCCCCCAACCGTACCAGACCATTCCCATCCTTGGGCTATCTAGACAAAATAATCTGTTTCCACCCAAGCAGAGGAGAATACAATAGACCTCCCTACCTTAGATTAAGTTACTTCCCAACTTGGGTTGAGGGTTGACCAGGATAAGGAGACTCACTACAATCTCATTATCAGTAATGTCCTTCTGAAGAAGAAACTGAACTTTGGGAGAAGGGGCTGGGGAAAGCTCTGAATCTCCAAGATAATTATTATTAAAAATCATTTTCCACAATAAGATACATATACATTCATATACATATATACATACGTATGGCTAGCCTCATGGCTCCAATCTTCTATTTCCATCCTGGCATGAATCAAAGTATCCCTTGGAGAAGGATGAGTACAGGAGATGCTAAAGATAACTATTCATGCCTCCCTGTGAGCCACATCTAGATAAACCTGTATGGACACACATATCCCACATGAGCAATGCACATATACATCTTTATACTAATTTCTTCAGTTGTATAATCAATTAGTCTTAACTTATTCTATTGCTGTTGTTGTTGTTAATGTAAGTATTCAGAAATATAAATTTTCCTCTGAGCACTGTTTTAGCTGTACTCTACAAATTTTGGCTTATTGTTTCATTGTTATTTTCTTTCATATAATTATTTGTTGTTTGCATGAGTTATTTGTTGCACTTATTTAGAATGACGATTTAGTCTTCACTTGTCTGTGTCCTTTATTCATATTTCACTTATATTGATTACAATTTTATTATGCCATGGTCTATAAAAGATGAATTTAATATTTTTGCCTTCCAGCATTTATTTATGAGTTTTAATTTCTCTACATATTTCTTCATTTAGTTATTTTATTAGGACTTTTCAACCACTAGGGATAGGTGGGGGTATCCTGTGCATATTCCATTTTCTCTTCTGGGGTTCTAGTTGTAGTTACTTTTGTAGCATTATTCTCTCCTGGAGTTTTCTCTTGCTGTTCTCTTATCTTATATTACTTCTTCATTGTTTTAGGAGCTTTACATTACTGACTCATTTCCTCAGTCTCCTTGCTTGTGTTTTCGTGAGCGGGCTAAAGTCGAGAATTTCCCTCATTCCCACTTCACCCCAGCAGAGGGGTGATGGAGTCTGATTAAAGACCTACTCAGTAGAGATTTCATTACATTAGACACCTCAGAGTCTGGCGAAGGCCCTTGGAATGAAGGCTGGGAGGTTCCATGCAATCTTCTGTCCTTTAAACTGCTCTTACTACTCCCATATATTTCCCAAAGGTTGGTGACTATGCTGGAGGCAGAGAGGATGGTCTAAAGGAAACAGAGGAAAGGGCAAAAGTTCATTTGTCTCCATCTTCTCTTCAAATGGGAATTACCTTGTAGGAATTTCTTTTGTTTTTTCAATTTACTGTTCTTTTACTGATTTTGCATATTTCATGCTATTTTGAAGTGGGCAGAGTGAGCTAAAATGAGATAAAGCCTCTTGTTTGGTCATCATGCTGGAAGCTTATATGTTATCTTAATATACAATGATAGTAATTTAAGTTAGTTCTGAGGTATCACTTCTCACCCATCAAGGTACCAAATCAATCAATCAACCAAATAAGCCAAGCATTGGGCATGTAAAGACAAAAGTGTGACAGTCCTTTCCTTGAAGGAACTTATATTCTACGGAGGAAATGCAATGGAAATGTCTTCACAGATAAGTCAATGTAATATAAATATGAATTAATTTTGAGATGAGAGGAAAACTAACAATGCCTGGGGAAATCAGAAAAGGTCACTTTAAGGAGGCAGAATTTGCATTGAGACTTGAAGAAAGGAGTTGAGAGTTCCAAGTAGGAGAGAGAGAGAAGGAGGAGGAAGAGGAGGAGGAGGAGGGAGAGAGAGAGAGAGAGAGAGAGAGAGAGAGAGAGAGAGAGAGGGAGAGAGAGAGAGAGAGAGAGAGAGAGATGAGATGAGATGAGATAGCATTCCAGGAGAGAGAGAGAGCCTTCTAGGCATAGAAAGAGGTCTGTCAGAGGGCTCAAATACACTGCCTGTAGGCTACATGAGGCTCACAACATTCCCTGGTGCTGCCCAAGCCAGATTAAGATGTAATTAGAAAATATTTAACAAAATAAATAAAAATGTAATGATATAATACATTTTAAAACAAAACCATAAAATTTTCTTTGAAACTTTTATTATTATAAAAATCAATAATTTATTATCATTTTTACTAATTCTCATTTGTTCATATTGATTGGCGTGGCTATGGTTGATCTTTCCAGTCTCAAATATGTAATTGTTATTGATAATTTTGGAGGAGGCAGGGAGGTAATGGGTGGGAGTAGGAGGTGAGGAGGTAGTTTGCCCTATAATTTGGTGGTCTGCTGGAAGGAGGCTGGAGGTGGAGGGTTGGGGAGAGAAATGATAGAAGTGGGAGCCCAGCTTGGCATGTGTAGTGGAAATTGGTGATAAGTTTATGCAATATGGAAGGCAGAGGTCAGAACCTTACATAGAAACACATGAGTAAAATGACAAAACAATCCTAAAAGTCATGCAGTTCACAATCAAGCTTCTATTTTTGCAAATTGCAGTATTTTCAGTGAAAAAAAAAAGAAAAACATTATAAAGAACTTTGTGATATTTTTAGTATTTAAATGGCTATTAGTAATAAGTAGAAATGTCCAGTTTTCCTTTGTATGGTAGTTGTTATGGTGATATTATAAATTATATATTTTAATTTCATTTCATTTACACTCAACTTAAATCATACTATCCATTTCTGTGCATAGGTACTGACCGATCCTCCTGTATATTATTAAAGCATGTTGTGGATTTCTCTTTTAAGGTGGCTTTCTCTTTTAAGTGGAAATTTCACTCATGCTGATAAAGTATCATGTCAGTGGCAAACAGTCTACTGGAGTTCATATGGAAACTAAGTACATGAGAGACCGTTATTTCTGAGAAAGTGAGAGAAGCCAAAAACAATAAAGGATGAATGCTCATCGTCTTGCTACTCTCCTCATAGTATGCTCCTTATTTCTTGCACTTGGTGGAAGTGTCTGTAATGTTTGGAAACTCTCTCCCTTTCAGTACCCTGGTGGGAGAAGGCTTCCCCACCTAGGCAAGTAAATTCTGCCCTCCAGGTTCTTTCAAGTACAGTTTTGATCTATAGTGTTGATGTCCCACTGAAATTTATTCTGTATTAAATGTTATGGAGGAAATAATATTCTGTTGCTTTCATAGTCAACAAGTCTTTACTATGGGTAAAAGAGGTTAAGAGAAAGAAGAGTCTTTACTGCAATTCATGTAAGACAAGAAAACTATTCATTTTTAACTAGAAATATAAAATCATAAGTTGTTTTTAAACTTATATATATATATATTTTTTGTTTACAGAAAGGGCATAAAATCATGTTGCATTCTAAGAACAGTATGAAAAGATCCATACACAGAGTTTTTCAGACAAGATGGGAGCTAGATTTTTTTTCTGAAGTAAAAAAACCCTACAAGATTTTGTTTAATTTGTAGACACAGTATTAGTGTCTCCAAGGAATATACAGTAATTTAAAATGCCAGTATGAAATATATCATTCTGAGCGTGATCAATACTTAGGTAAAACAAGAAAAGATAAATCAAGAAATTTGTAATCTGTACTTTAAAAAAACAAAAAGTATTTACAAAAATCCATGAAGATAGTGAAAGTGTGGTCAAAGCTAGTTAAGTTTTTTCAAAACTTGTATCTAAACATTTAAAGTGTTTTAGTGAAGGTGAAATTGTGAAGGAATATTTAGTGTAAGCTGTTGAAATTCTTTGGAAAAAATAAAATTTTTCAGAATGTTTCATTATCATGAAACACTATTGCAGAAAGAATTAATGAAATTGTCAGTGACATTAGTGTATAAACGAATCAAAATTGGAAAACTGACTTTTCAATTGTGGTCAGTGAAAGCAAAGCTATTAGTGAGTGTATGAAAATCTGATTGTTAAGTGAAGAATTGTTTAATATTCTTTCTCTTAATGACACTACAACAGGTAAAAATGTTTTTAAGGAAGTATATGGACTTTTAGAAAAGCATAATCTTTCATTACCAAAATGAGTGTGTGTGGTTTCAGAAGATGCAGCAATTACAGGGAAGACCAATGTATTTGTACCAAAATTGACTAAGCAGAATGAAATTGCTCCAGATATCAAGTTTTGTTCACTGCATTATATACCAAGCAGTTTTGTGCCCAAAAGTAGTGAAAATGGAACATATGTTGAAGTTAATTAGGAAAAAAGTGAGTTTTATAAATTCTCAAGGATTAAATCAACAAAAGTTTTCTTCATTACCCTTGGAAATTGAAAGTGAGCAGAAAAATTTACTTCATTATACAGAAATTCAGTGACTTTCTTGTCATAAGAATTTAAAGGAATTTTGGCAAATTTCTCATGAAATCAAAATGTTTTTAGAATGATAGGAGAGTCGCCAGAACAATTTAATAGAAATAACTGGTTTCAGAATTTGGCTTTCATAGTAGAAATTATAGGTCATTTAGGTGAGTTTAAAACTTCAGGGTCAAAATCAGGTTGTAACATTTACATTAGATGATGTTAAACTGTTTATGATAAAATTTAACCTTTGGGAAAGACAACTAAAAATTGTTATTTGACTCATTTTCTTACATGTAAAAATTATCAAGTCATTTGGTTCTTGTAATTTCAACAAGTATGCCTCAAATATTCAGAAATTACTTTTTAAATCTGAAAGGTGATTTGAAAGATTTAAAATGTGTGAAATTTTTAACCATTTGATCCTCAATTTTCCTTTGATGTTGAGAGAACGAAAAATAACATTCAAGTAAATCTTGCTGAAATTCAATGTGACACTATGATGATGTTAGTGTTCTAGAGTTTTATTTTTACTTGCTACAACATTTTGTTGAAATGCACGTGTTTGGTGCAAGAATCTTAGCAATGTTTGATAGGATATCCCTATGAGGGTAGATATTTTCACTCAGTCTTGAAGACTATTATTAAAACTTCACATAGGGTGAGACTAACAAGTGGCTATCATCCATCCATCATCCATACATACTATATTATCACAAAAACTTATGCCTGATATTGATAAAATAGTTTCTGGTAAAAGATGCTATTTCTAGTCAACAATATTAAATTAATTTTGAATTTTATTGTAGTGATATGTTTTATAATGATTTTGAATCTATTTAGATATTAAAACATAAAACTGTATGCTTCTTTTTATCTTTAACTACTTACCTTTTTTGTATATATGTATGTAATAAATATGTATATAAATACACATGAATATTGAAAAATAAATCATCAAATTCATAATAATACATTTATTTACATATGTTATATCTAATTCCTACCTGATTTTAATGTGTTGATATATTAAATTTAAAAAGAAAGTATGGTTTTCTAAGTCAATATGTAGCCCCTAGTGATCCTTATGTACAGTTTAGTAGCTCCCTTTTCTATTTGAGTTTGACATCAATGCTCTATGTGAACTCATAGAGGCAGGAGATGAAATATATACAGGAAACATAAAGTGGCTAAATTAAATAAATAAATAATTTATTATAAATAAATTTATTAAATATAAATATATTTATTATAAATAAATAAATTAGTCTGGAACATAGTAATGTTTTTATATAATCTACATGGAAAGAAAGGGCAGAGCTAACCTGTGAAGGATTTAAAACAAAAGTTTCCATTTTATCCTAAGCAACAGGGGACCACTGAAGCTTGTGGAGCAGGGAAGTGATATGTTCATACTCATGCTTTAGAAATGGACTGAAAAGAGGGAGACCAATTAGAAGGCGATAGTCCAGGAGAGAAAGAGTAAGGTCCCGAACCACTGTGGTATGAGTAGGAAGAAAGAAAAAGATATAAGAAATATTATGGAGGTAGAATCCACAAAATTTGCTGACTGATTGGATATGGGAGTGAGGAGTGGAAATGAGGAGGAAGAGATACTAGTTGTTGGAGGGCCTGTGGAACTGTGTTTTGATCCAACTATTCTGGAAAAGAAGTTCAGATAATACAAATGTAAGGGTCAGGGTTGATTTAATTAATCAAACACCTTCCCAATGAAAGTGGTTACCTTAATCAGGTATTAAAACAATTAATGAATCAATCAGGCAGTCAATCAAAGGCATTAAAAAACAGCCTAGCTAATCAGGTTGGGAAGCATAAAATACTTTAAGCTCTTGATTGAAATTCAATGAGGCTACAGGGAAGTAAGTTGAGATGGACTGGAGAGACTTAGTCAACCTATGGTTCTTTGTATTAAATAGCATACTAGTTCAGAACTTGGGCATTTGAGTCTCTGACTAGTGTAGTGTTTGGAGTAGTTCCTGTCAAACTCCTAAGAAGGAATCACCTAAAGGTGAGGGGAGAGAAGGACAAGTGTCTTCTCCCTGCTCTTTTGACCAGAGGATGACATTGTGAACTTCCAAAGGCTGAAGGATTTGGACTTCTCATTGACATCCTAGCAGAATCCCCAAGACAACAATGGCTGCCAGCAGTGTGCATAAAGACCCTAGGACAAACAACCCACTGAGAAAAGGCAGCTTCAGGAACCTAGCAGAAAGCTATCCCATGCCTAGGGGAAACTTTGTGAGGACTCTACAAGAGGAGAAAATGGTCTTCAGGAGATCAGGAATCGTAAATTACCCTTTTGCCACATGTACTTTCTAAGTTTTAAGCCTACTCTGTAGTTATTTGTGAGGGATTAGACCATCAGTTTGGGGGGAAATTTATACCAAATGTTCTTACTATGCCACCTTAGTTAAATATTGGGCTGTATGGGTGTTCACAGAGGACTAGCAACTCTGGTGTGAGGGCTTGCCAAGCCCTTTTCAGGGCTGCTCATCTACCTTGGTGTGCCTCCAAGAAGCTGTAGCATACTCAGTGGCTACACCCTGGTAAACTCTCTGGGCAGATGGACTAAATGAGGTTGAGAGTAACCAACAGGCCTCAAACCTGTCAGTGAATTGGGGGGTTATCTAGCCCAAGCATATGGAGACTTGCACTGATGAAATGGGTGGATAAGAACACTTTGTTCCAACAGCCACAAAGGAGGCTGAAGCGGGCTCTGCAGAGCACGTAGACCTTGCTCAGATACTGAAGACAGCAAGGTCATTGAAGGCAGCATCCCAGGCCGCTGTCAGTCATCCTCACTTCTGTCCTGCCACTGGACTTCAATGACTCTGGAAGAGAGAGGGAAACTGATAACTTCTGTCTTCGAATCCAATTCAACCACGAGTTAAGACATCACCCTGGGATGTCATTAGGTCCCCTCAAAAACAAAGGACAAACAACAGTAAACACCTGTTTCTATAAGCTAATTAAATCTGCCTGGCTAGTTGATATCATCTGATTAAAAACCACTCTGGTGTGGGAATTATGAATAGCACTAGGAAACTACCCTGAGCCCTTAGTTACTCCTAGAAATATTAATGGAAAAATAGCTAAATAGCAACAAGGTGACTTAGTGGATCAAGAGCAAGACTAGAGTCAGGAAGTCTTGAGTTCAAATCCAGCCTCAGGCACTTACTAGCTGTGTGACCCTGGGCAAGTCACTTAACTACTGTTTGTCTCAATTTACTCATCTGGAAAATGAAGATAATGATAGTGGTTCACCTCACAGGGTCATTTTAAGGATCAAATAAGTTAATCTATGTAAATGTCTTTGAAAACCCTGCTATATAAATACTAACTGTTATTATTAAATCCCCTCCGGGGACCCAATCTTCCAGTGTGAACTGGGGTTTGGAGAGTGAACCTAGATTGGATGTGCTGCATAACATTACCAAATTATTCATCCCCTTTTACACTGAGGCCCCAATATTGAGACTATGTTCCATGGATTGTTTGACAGCAAGAATCAATCACTCAAGGAGCATTATTAAAATGCCCATGTGGGTGATGCAGTGGATAGAGCATCAGGCCTTGAGTCAAGAAGACTTGAGTTCAAATATGGCCTCTGATACTTACTAGATATGTGGCCATTGGCAAGTTACATAATTGCTATCTGCCTCAGTTTCTTCATCTGTAAAAGGGGGATAATAATAGCACCTACCTCCCAGGGTTGTTATAAGGATCAAATGAGATACTGTTTGTAAAGTGCTTAGCACAATGCCTGGCACATAATAAGTGCTATATAAATATTAACTACTATTTCCTTGTGCCAGATACTGTATTAGTCAATGGTAATAAAAGCCATCTGTACCTGTTGTGAAAGGCCTAACCTAAGTATGGAGATGCCCACCCTAGTAGTTCAGTCATGAGGTGAAGAAAATTTTTAAAAAGCCCTTGGTCTCACGTAGCATAGTTTTGCTTCTATAGTGATGGCAATAGAGTAGTGGAAAAGACAAGCAGATAATGCTAAAAAAAAAAAAAAAAAAGGCACAGTCCTTAGAATGTCTATAAACATTAATTTAATAACTGACACTGGAAATATAAGAGCTTTGTCCAGTGATCACATAAGTGACATACTGTTGTAGGAAATAAACCAAAACAACTTTGACATCCTTACTATAAATTAAACCAAAAGACAAAAACAAAGTTGTAGTAAATGGAACAATAGTCTACATGTTTTCCTTGGGGAGGCAAATAAAGACGTTTGCAGAGTTGGTTTCATTGTAGGCATGAAGGCCAACATTTTATAGGACCTTTGCTCATCTACTTTGTAGTGCTTGTGATAAGCATAAGCAAAAGACCCCAGGAGGATAAATACATGCTAAGCACCAACATATGCTGCAGAGGGTGAAGTAGGAAAATTGTATCAATACACTGACAAGCTAAATCAAGAAATTAAGTCAAGGTAATCATTAATAAATGGTGACTTTAACACAAAGAGGGCAAAAGGAAAAATGGCAAATAATGCTAGAAATTATGATTCTGGAGAAAAATAAAAAATATTCAAAAGCTCATAAGACTACTCAGAAGCCTCATACCTCAATGTATATCATATACATATATATATGCATATACATATGTGTGTGTGTGTGTGTGTATTCCTCAAGAAGAGAGTCATAAGGAATTGGATATGATGAGCATAAATCACCATAAAAACGAAATTGATTGTATCTTACCATTCAGGATATAACTGGTCATCAGTGTGGGAGTCATTTCTGAATCACCTGTTTTTGTTCTATCAGACCATTGAGTTCTTAAAGCAAAGTCCCAAATCAAGAGCAGATTTGAATAAAAGATAATGATGAGAAGATGCTGTGTCAAATTACAGTAAATACAACCAGATCTAGTCAAACTATTGATGCTGAAAAATGAAAAATGGTTAAAGGAAAGAATGTAGATTTTGATTACCACCATTTCTCATAGAATTTTAACTGATATAAACCCAATCACTACAAAAAAGAAGGGTATAAGAGTCCAGAAATGTTCTCACTCAAGTAGCAATTGATTTTCTTGGTGAAAATAGAAACATGGCAGCCTATGGAAACATTCGTTTAAAATATGCACTCACTTGAAACCTTACAGAAGAGAATTGTGGAAGATTATGAGTAGAATTCCTTTTCAAACCTTCCAAGAATAAATATTCCCTATATTACCTGAATTGATACAACGAAGTTGTATAACAGGTTGAAGCAAACTTTTTTTAACTTTATTTTTCTTGAGTTTTTTTTTTTTGCTCTATATTTTTATGTTTTGCATGGCTACACGTGAATAACCTATGTCAAATTGCTTACCTTCTCAATGGGGGGCAGTGAGGAGGGAGAAAGGAAGAGAATTTGGAACTCAAAGTTTTAAAAATGAATTTTAAAAATTGTTTTTACATGTAACTGGGGAAAAATAAAATACTAAAGAAAAAAAAAAGAAAAAACAGTTATGCAAGACTTTCCAGAGCTTGTTTTTTGGCTCCCATAGCCTTTGAGAATCCATTATCACCTCTACGCCTGAATGAGACAGTAGAGTAGGACCTAAGTGGAAGAGGACCATATTACTTTTGAAGGGGTTGGAGCCTGGACCTTTGATTTCATTGGTGTGGGAAACTGCTAGGAAAACTCCCTCCACTGATGTAGACCAACAATTTGACTATCTATAACTCAGTCTTAAAGAGGTCATATTTAACTGAGAAGTCAAGTGGCTTGCCCATGGTCACATAGCCAGATTGTGTGATTTGAACCTTGGTCTTCTAATTCTAGTGTTGGCCTGTTATTCTGTCTCTCCATCTAATCTATCCTTTTTTTTTTCTTCTGAACTTTATTTTCAATTAACAAGAATTTATTTTGTCCTCTTCCACTGCACTTCCTAATGAAAAAAAGAAAAAAAAGGAACCCTTGTTAATAAATATACATAATTAAAACAAATTTCTATGTTGACTACGTCCAAAAGAAATTCCAAACATAGGTCTTATTTTTCATCTCATGTCCATTAGCTCTCTGTCAGGGGGTTGGTGGCATTCTTTACCACTGGTTCTTTGGAATCATGGTTGATCACTGTATTGAACCAGTGTTGTGTTGGAATCAACTCATACTACTTCATGGGATCCAATTGTTGAACTCATGGTGTGAACATTGTACCTCAGAAATTGGTAAATGTTACAAATCAGGGCTTGATTTATCGTTTTGTTGATTGGCTAGACTCAAGAAAGTGATAGAAAAATTTTTAATAATGCAGATTAAATTTAAAAGTGTGTCCTGCCTGGTTTTCCCCCTCTGGAGAGCCAGTTGTTAAACATTTACCAGCATACCATGGCATAGAACAGAATTCTTAAGTCTTTCAAAGCTATTTGTCCTTACAAATGTCGTGTTGTTGTGTACTTCATTGTATGCAACTTTATTGCATTCCCTTTATGCTCTTTACTTCACTGTGCAACAATTCATATAAGTCTTCCCAGGTTTCTCTGAAACCACTCTTTTTTTTATTATTTATGGTACCATAATATTCCATTGCATTCATATAACATAATTTACTTAATCATTCCACAATTAATCACACCCTTTCATTGCCAGCTCTTTGCCACTCCAAAAGGAACTGGCAAAAATATTTTTATACATAATAGTCCTTTTCTTCTTTCTTTGAGATCTTGGAGACATAGGCCTAATGGTGGTATTTAGAGGTCATGGGTTATGCATAGGTTGATGACTTTGGGATGCACAGTTCCAAAATCCTTTGCAAAATGTCCAGACCAATTCACAGCTCCACTGACAATGCATTATTGTCTCTATTTTCCTGTAGCCCCTCCAACATTTTAATTTTTTTTTGGTAATCTTTACTGATCTAATGGATGTGAGATAAAATCTTAAAGTTACTTTAATTTTCCTTTCTCATTATTTGGAACATTTTTATATGGATGTTAATAGCTTGAATTTCTTCTTTTGAAAACCACTTGTTTAAACATTTATCAATTGTAGTCCATACTTCACAGTGCTACCAAAATAATCTTTAATGCCTAAATCAGGTCATACCTATCTTATTCTCAGCAATCTTCATTTTTCCCTTGTTTCCTACACAGCAACATTTAAACCCTTCAGGCAATATGAAGTATTTGCTAGTACTCAAATACACACACCGTGCTTTCTTGTCTCTTTGTCCTTGCCACAATATTTTCTTGACTCTTAGTTATCCTTGACTCTTGAAAGCCCACCTAACCTTCTAATACATCCTAAAATTCTGTCTTCTTCATAATGCCTTCTCTGATCACCCCATTCAGAAGTGATCCCCTCACTATGAAATCCTATAACACTTTGTATAAAGTTGAAATGTTCATTATCACATACTTCCTTATATTGTAGAAATTTGTGTGAATGTCATCTAACCCACCAGATTCAAGTTAATGAGCACAAAGACATATACCTTTGAATGCCATACAGAGCCCATCATACAATCTGGCTTCCACTCAGGTAAGATTGGTGAAGGACAGATGAGTACTATAACATAGTATGTGTTGCATATGATGGTAGATGTGACTTTTCTTTGTTGAATAGAATCCTGAGCACCATTCTGCATACCTACCTACATACCTACATTGCTGAATTAGTTCTGGAGCTTATTCAGTAAGACATGTGGACATAGGATTCTCAAGGAAAGAGAGAGAGAATGAGTTTAGAATGGTAGATATTCATGGGAAGCCAGCACCATTGTATCTCTCTAGACTTACTTGAAATTCTAGAGATTACTAAAATGTACCTCCTCTGGGTAAGATTATTCTTTCTGTCCTGATTTAAGCTGAGTTCTAATCTCTTTCCCAAATGAAGAGATCGTTTATTCTTGTGAATTCTTCTTCTTTTTTTAAATATATGTAAAATACTTTTTTTGTAAAGAAATATTTGATTTTTTCTAATTACATGTAAAGATAGTTTTCAACATTCATTTTTTATAAGATTTTGAGATCTCAATTTCCTTCTCTGTAAAATTAGGATAATAATAACACCTACTTCTCAGGGTTATTGTGAAGATCAAATAAAATAATATTTGGAAAGTGCTTAGCACAGAATTTAGCACACAATAAACATTATATTAATGTTAGCTATTATTATTATATCTTGGTACTACATTTTAGAACTTTAGCTCTTTTGGTATAACCTTTGAGAGAACTTTCTAATTTGACAGAATTTTCCAGAAACTGCATTTTTTTTGGGAATAACCTTCAAGAATCTAGGTTCACTCTCTATACTATACTGAGAAATTAGAGGGTTCTTAATCTTTTTTTTTGTGTGTGCATCATAGACTCCTTTGGCAATCTGATGAAGCCTATAGACCTCTTCTTAGAATAACATTTTTAAATGAATAAAATAAAAATACATAGGGTTTTGGAGACACTAATTATATTGAAATACAGTTTTCAAGATATTAACAAAAAACCCACAAGTTCTTGGACCCTTGGTTGAGAATTCCTAATAAGGCAACAGAAAGGCTATTAAGAATGACTTCCCTTTTTTGGGTGAGAGTGAAGGAGAATGCAAAATGTTATAATGAATTATGGATAAAGTGATTCTATAAAAATGGTGAATAGTTTAGATGATATTTTTCTTCTTTGGAGCATATGAAATGCCTCTTAATTTTGGCTACTAGGTCAGCTGTTGCTGATGAAATACTGAACAAAAACTCATGAGAAAAACCTTACAATGAGATTGGTCACAAATTGAGTAAAGTAATGAGTATTCTATTTCTTCCCCATTAGGGTAGTGTTGGATTCCATGTTAGGGTAATTGTCTCTCCACAGCCTGCCTTTGGAAAGTTGGAAAACCAAATGAAAGTTCTCCTAAAGTGTTAATTTTTCCATTTGAATGCAGTCTTGTTACTTATAGCCAATGGGCAGGGAGTAAGGAGCAATAGGGCAAGTGAGAGAATGGTTTCACATTCTAGTTCAAGATTAGAAAATTATACCTCAAATTAGAATCGGTGGTGGAATTCTAGCTCTGAAGTTTCTTTAAGTGTAAAAGCTGAAATGATTAAGGATTGGATCAAAATTTATCTCTAAGTAATTCCTCTGCTTGGCAAAACTCAAAAGGTCAATTTGATCTTTGCTTTGCAGTTTTTAAGTAGCAATCACAGAGCAAAGTCCTTTGATTATATACAACTATGTGCATATCTATCTATATATCAAAGTATTCATTCTAGTGACATCAAAATAATCTCATTGGATTCCATAATCATCTTCCTTTCTAGTGTGCTGAACTCCACTTGATGTCATTTTGACATCAGAAAATTAAGAGTTTAGAAAGTAAGAATGCATTTTACTTTTTTTTTTTCTGGACAAGTGGAGGCTAGCAAAGGATTTCAGTGAGCATCGTTACTACAAAGACCACAATTCCATTGGAGGGAAATTGGCCCCCAAGTGGGCTTTTTGTAAAAGTATTTCAAAATCTTACAAAAGCTAGGACTTTGGGGTTTTAAGTTTAAGCATTTCTGTACTAGGTCCCTTATAACTGCTTTCTTGGTAATGGGACATTTTTACCCTAATCATCCTCACAATTGCCTTGACTCCTCACTTCACTTTGGGCAGTTATATATATGATACAAAACTTAGATTCTGCTTTTGAGCAAAAGAATGCATTAAATAGCTTGAAGCAATGAGTTAATTTCTTATAATAAAGACATCTATCGAACTACCAATTTGCATCCTGCTCCTGAATATCAGAACTGTGGGTGCATGATTTTGTAGAAACTCTGTCAAATGAAACAATGGTCCAATTAGTTAGATGAAAAGATGCTAATTGAGGGGCAGATTGGTGGTGCAGTAGATAGAGCACCAGCCTTGAAGTCAGGAGGACCTGAGTTCAAATCCAGCCACAGATCAAACATTTGGCACTTACTAGCTGTGTGACCCTCGGCAAGTCACTTAACCCCAAATGCCTAAGCAAAAAAAAAAAAAAGAAAAAAAAGGAAAAGATGCTAATCGTGAAGATGGCTTCTTGGTATCTAAAAGATCTTTGTTCATATCATCTTAAGTGATGATGGACCCAAATGAATAAATGAGTTTCTAGAGATACTCATTTCTCGTTCTTAAAAGAATTCAAACAATTTTGAAGGGAAAAAGCCAATAAGCGAGCATTTCAAATCAAAATAGTTATAATTTTGATCAATACACATGAGGTAAAAAAAAAATCCCTGGTTTATCTTTATTCAAGAGGCAAATCAAACATTCTGCCTCCCTCCCTTCTGATGTCTCTAATAACAGAATGAGAATTGGCAACACTTAAAAATCATAATGGATGGTGATTGGGAAGAGTACATGGCAAAAAATTTTAGGCAAAATCAGCAATAATAAATCTTCATGAAGCCAAATCACTCCTGAATTCTGACCTAGGTTCTCTGACAAAAGACAAAAATAATTGATGTTTTTATAGTATTTTAAAGTTTGGAAAGTATTTATACATGTATAACCTTATTTAAACCTCAAAACAATTTTATGAGATAGACACTAGAAGTGTTATTATTCCCATTTTCTAAATGAGGAAACTGAGACTCAAATTAATTGACTTGCCTATGATCATTCATAAGTGTCAGAGGTGGAATATTACTTCACAGCCAACATTTTCTCCACCATATCTACTCTCAAGGGTGAGCCGAATAACTAAACATCTACATACTTGTTGGAAGGAAATCTTCAGAGAATCTCCAAGTTTTAATAGACATTTAATGATACTCACCTCTACCTTTAAAGACCAGTATTATTTAGCTTTACAGGCAGTCTAAAAGCTATGATTCATAGCACTCTCTAACCCCATTTCTACCATAATCATTGTAGTAACAGAAGGAGATTGCACAGGAAGGAAGCCATTTTATATTTTTATTTGATTCATGGGTTGAAAAAAGAAAGAGGGGAAGGCCCCTTGCTGGTTGAAAAACTATGGGAAAACATAGACAAGAGTGGCAGATGGTGGGTAGGCATGAATGGGTTGCAATTTGCATTGTTGGAGGTTATAGCCATATTGATGAGATCTCAGATCTATTAGAGCCTTGCAAGGTGTAAGTACCATTTATGTGTGGGATTGAGAAGGTTCCTAGTTTCTTGAAGATATTGCAGTGAAAATAGCCTGTTGGTTCACAAATTACCTTCAATGATTTTTATGTCATCAAAACAAAGCTTTCTATTTCTCTCCAAGGTTATCAAAATTGTGGTTGGTTTGGGAGAATGGAGTACCAAAGAACTGTCCAGTATAGAATGATCTATATTGGCTATTGAGGACATGTTGGGTGCCCTCCTGTGGCATTCTTATTGGAGGATGGGGATGAGATTTATACAGTATGTATATAGGTAATAAGTAGTTGTGATCCATATTTGTGTGGTTGGTCAGGTATGGGTTTGCCAACCAGCCAGCAAAGTGACCAGAAGCCAATGTTTTTTTGCTCCTCCCTACATTCTTTTTGATAGAATTCTGGACTTGGGGACAGGATGACCTGAATCTGAATCTTCCCTAAGATATATACTAGCAATGTGATGTCGCGCAAGTCACCTAACAAGTCTCTGTGCTTCAATTTCCTCATCTGCAAAATGAGGGGGGGTGGATTTGATAACCTTTCAGGTCCTTTCCAGCTCTAAGTCTATGCACCTATCATTATTATTATTAATTGTTCTTAATGATTAATTCTGTTTTTGGATATGTGAAGTTTTGGATGCTTAAAAGACATTAATGTAGAAATGTCCAGCAGGCAGTTGGAAATGAGAGATTGAAGTTCAGGAGTGGGGTCAGGGATGGATATGTAGATTTAGATAGATAGAATAGAGGATAGTATGAGCTAATGAGATGAAAGAGACAGAGAAAGACGGAGAGAGAGACAGAGAGACAGAGAGAGAGAGAGAGAGAGAAGAAATTTGTCCTTTGAATATGCTAGGGAGAGATAGCATTAACTGTTATTAACAATACTAATTGTTATTAATAATAGGAACATAGATTCAGAGCTGGAAAGAACAATTATTTCTGTTGTTATTATTTTTATTTTAGTAACCAAGTAAGTAGTCTTGTGTAATCTAAATTGTCATTTTCTTCCTCATTTCCTTTCAGAAATTAGTCCCAACGTCTTGCCAAGGCCTCAGGCCCTTGACAATAACACTTATGTCAAATGCTAATGATCTTCAATTAGCATTGAGGCTATTATGTCAACCTAGTGGTCACTTACACTATTTATATGTCTAGGTACAACTGATGGGGTTATAAAAATAAGAGGACACTTGAGAATGGGGATAGTGGAACTAAAAATCAGGATTTCTCTAAAGGAACAGGACCTGCCACCTTCACTTTCTCCCTGAAGTTACTACAGCAAACATTATTAAGATAATGTGACAATACTTGAATCTAGCCCTGCGGGTTCATTCATGGTCATTAGGAATGACAGAGTTATAGATTACTACTATTACCAAAGAAGGTAGCTCCATGTCACTAGTTGTGACCCACAAGCTCAGAGTTTAGAAAGTAACCATTATTATTTGTTCATTACAAAATAAAGCAATCTCCACTGGGGAGAGCCCTGTCTTCCTCTGTGTCCACTGCAGTGCCTAGGCTATTGGTGCGATATTTTTGCCTATGGGTTTTGGAACAAAAATCTTTAATTAAAGAGAAGAATATAATCTTCAGATTTCAACTGTAATGTTTATTTTAAAAATATTCATCTTCTTTATGTTGATGCTGAAGTTGGGAAATGAATAACTAGATGGTGGGTCTGGGAAATCAGCATCTTTTTTGGTTACTGTTTTATTTTTGAAAATAGTCAAGGTTGTAGAAATGAGGTTGATATAAGAGCTACCGTAAGAGCTACAATTAATGATTGTTTGCTCCAGAGGCAAGTGATATGTTTTCAATATAATTGGGGATGGGAGAAAGGGCATAGTTGAGACCTCTAGGTACCAAAAAGGTCAGCAGTGGGAGACACTCATCTGGAGAGCAGCTTCTCTGAAGCATACCCTCTGGTAGAGTCATGTTTTTGACTTTAATTATTCTTTTTGTGGAAGCAATTGGCTTCTGCTCAACCTGGGCAAATACTGGCTATTCAGCAACCTCAAATTGACCCATCAGACAAATATGGATCACAACTCATTGTTATCAGTCCATCTTGTAAGAATTTCATTCATATCCTCACATAGAAATGCTATCTGGGGGATCCTATTCAATAGACCCTCAAAAGCCACATAGATAACTTTATACTGGACAGTCTTCATTTTGTACTGGTACCAAAGTATCATTCTCCCAAGGCACCACGAGACCATCAATGAAAGGTGTTCACCTGGGATGCAGCCTCTCTAAAACCTGTACTCTGGCACACCCCATTTAAACTTTAATCATTCTTGTTAACATAGTATTAATCAACCTCTGTTGTTTCTGTGCTGCAGAAAGACTATGCATACTGTCAAAACCCACTAAATTTCAAAGCCCTATGGCAAATCTCTTGTTGCCCCACACTAGTTATGGCACTGGTTGGAATTTATTCCCTGTTTCTACTGCTCTAGCATATACCAAAGGGAAGTTTATATTTCACAGCTGCCATAATAAAATCTTTTCCCAGTCTACTCAGAGCCTGACCAGTAATAATCCAATACAGATTTTTACTCAGGGATCTGGAGGTATAAGAGTTATTAGAAGTCATCAAATCCAACTCTTTCATTTTACAGATGAGGAAATTGAGGTACAGAGGAGGGAAACTATGTCCTCTGACTTAAAATTGAGCATGTTTTCCACCATATGATGATGCATTTAATATGAAGATCAGTTCTGCAAATTACCACCCTACCCTTCCTTTTTTGTTTCATCTACTGTTTTGCCCTCTCAATATCTATGGGTGGCACTTTAAACTTACTATCTCTCCCTGGAGTATTCAAAGGGCAAATTTCTTCTATTCTCTCTCTCTCTCTGTGTCTCTTTCTCTGTGTCTCTGTCTCTGTCTCTGTCTCTGTCTCTCTCCTCTCTCTGTCTCTTTCTGTGTCTGTCTCTGTCTGCCTGTCTGTCTGTCTCTCATCTTTTCAGGTCACACTGGCTCAACCATTCTATCTATGCCAGTGATCCCTAAATCTATACATCCAGCCCTGACCCCTCTTCTGAACTGCAATCCCTCATCTCTAGTAGCCTGCTGGACATTTCTACCTGAATGTTTCTTGAACATCCCAAACTTCACATATCTAAAACAAAACAGAATTCGTCATATTTCTTCATAAATCCACCCTTCTTCAAGGCTTTCCTGTGGCTGTTGAGGCCATTGCTATCCTTCCAGTCAGGGATCTTTGCAACCTTGGGGTTCTTGAAGCTTCATTTTCCCTCATATCTCTCCACCCTCACACCCATTTAGTTACCAAACTTTGTCATTTCTACCTTCACAATATCTCTTCTATCACTTTTCACCACCTCCTAAGTGGTCTTCCTTTGTACCGTATATCTATCTCCAGAGGCAGCTTGGTAGCACAATGGATAGCGTGCTGGGCCAGGAGTGAATTAGATGACCAAAATTCTGGCCTAAGACACTAGTTGTGGGACTCTGGGCAAGTCACTTAATCTCTGTCTTCCTTATCTTTTTCAACTGTAAAATGGTGATAATAGCACCTACCTCCAGGGTTTCTGTGAGAATCAAATGAAATAATATTTGTAAGCCCTTAGCACAGTGCCTATTATATGTTAGATGATAAATGCTTATTCCCTTCCCTTTCTAATTCATGCTCCCCACAGCTATTAAATTGATATACTTAAAGAACAGATCTGATCAGGACCCTCCCCCAAGAAGCTTCAAAGGTTTTTCATTGACTCTAAATTAAAATACAAGCTTTTTGGAAAGGGAGATAATTTGAGGGGCAGCTAGGTGGTGCTGGACCTGGAGTCAGGAACACTCATCTTCCTGAGTTCAAGTCTGGCCTAAGACATTTAGCAGTTATGTGACCTCGGACAATTCACTTAACCCTGTTTGGAGAAGGAAGTGGCAAACCATTCTACTATCTTTGCCAAGAAAACCCCCAAATGGGGTCATGAAGAGAGGACATGCCTGAAAAATGACTGAACAGTTATAACAAAGGTTCTCTGAAGCCCTTCAAAATTTGGCTCTAACATATATTTCATGTTTTTGCTAGTTTCATTTGGAGACTGGGTCTCCCTGTCTCACCCAGGCTGAAAATACAACAATCCCTCATGGACCAAATTCCAGTACTGATCAACATAGAAGCTTTAACTGATTAGGCCAGTTCACCTCTCCTTAGGCAGACCTGTGGACCTCCACTTTCAAGGACTCTTCTACCATATTTGTTCCCCTCACTATTAGAAATCTCCTTGAGGGCATGGACTTTTTTATTGTTGTCTTTTTACTTAGTACAGTGGTTAGCACATAGTAGGTCTGTAACATATGATTGCTGATTGAACTGAATTACCATTGTATAAGAATAGGGAAGCAATTACTGATCTGTTCTCCTCTCTCTCTTCCACTCACTTGACCACCCTCAGAGGGTAGTTGTATCTTGCTCTCTCCCTGTAATTCATTTTCAGTCTTGGATAATTCACGATGTATCCTAGCCCTTATTGAGACAGAGAAGTGCACACAAAGCTGGGTTAATGGCCCTAGGTCTTCAGAAGTAATATTTGCCAAACATATGTCATTTTTCACCAGTAACTGAGTGCTGCTAGTATTTGTGCTGGCATTTCTAACCCTTTGGGGGCATCCTGTAAATGTGCTTAGTTAATATAACTAATCTATTTTCAAAGTGTTTTAAGTTTTTTTCAAACTGCTTGCACATTTTTAATCAAATTTATTCTCAAAAAAGCTATGTCAAATGTATAAGACAAGCATTAGTATTCTCCTTTTAAAGGTAAAGAAAAAAAGGAGTTAAATCACTTCCTCTAGGTTGCATATGCTCTAGTAGGTCAGGATGAATGTTGAGTTCTGCTAACTTCTGTTACACTGCTTTTCTTTTTGTACCTGATTAAAAAATTTGAAGGTACCTAGTTTGACCGCTAGTACTCATGAATGTTGGCACAATGGAAGTCTCCCTTAATTTAATATATCAGAAGTTCCTTAGGTTGCTGGAACTCACTCTAGCAATTTGAATCAGAATTTCCTAGTTGCTCCTGAGAACTGGGAATATCAAGAAACCTCTTACCGGTCTTCACTAATGTTTTCCAACATTTGCAGATGCATTTGTGAGTGTTAGTTCACAGAATACTGGAGGCCGCTGAGAAATTTCCTTCTTGCCACCAACACGCAGAAAATTAGTAGTGTCTATTCATGATTAATGTATAGACCAGGCACTTGCTATGCCACTGGACTTTGGGAAGTTGGATCACTTTCTACCTTTGCCCTTGTGTCTTGCCATTTTGTATGTGGCTACTACAAAGCAAGTCATGTCCAATCATTGCCTCCGTCATGGCAATACTTCTTCTTTCAAATAGCACACACTCTAGACTTGCAAGATGAGCTCCTTTTGTCCCTCTGAAATGCCCTTTTCCTGTCCAATGTACAATAAACTAAGAAGCTTCATAAATAAACCACAGTGGATTAATGGCATTTTAATCATGACATAAGAAAGCATTAAGCAGCTGGGCACAAATTTAAAACGTTTTTAGTTTGACCATTATTTCATCAGTTGTATCTACTAGGGAAGAAATAAAAAGAAACAAACTTGTTTTTCTCTTCTAAACTGATTTCCTATATAGGTCCAGGCACTTAAAAGCTACAACAATAAGATGAGAGATTTTTCCTAAAAAAAAAAAAATCACGTCAAACTTTCCCCCTACTCCATAAAATACTAACATCTTTCTCAGGTACTCTCCATAATTAATGCTCATAAAAAATGGCCATTGTGTATAAGGTGAGTCATATTTTAAATTCCTTTTTAGGTTGTGGTTCAGTTATTGTTTTCTACTTTATGAACCTTGCTGAAATAAACATTAAGGAAATTTGCTACACAACGCCATATATAATGAAGAAAGATGACTCAAATAGCCCCTTTATCGGCTATCAGGAGAAATATTCATTTCTTACAGTGGGAACAATATGGAGCTATCCTTCTTGTGAGGGCCCCAGTGAATTACAGTAATGAATCTAAGTAATGGTAGTCAACTCCTCGAGTTGCTGGTTCAGCTGAAAATACTTTTGGATCCACAGAACAGAATGGATGCTGGGTCTGTGTACTTAGACCCATTGAAAGCATCAAGTCAGACTAAGAGCTCTTCTTGATCAATGGAAGATGAAAGTAGAGTTGAAAATGCTGTAGCTACATGAAGGCAAACATCTCATCAGACTCTGAAAACCATTTGGGTGGATGAGATTTAAAGGATTCAGAGATGTTAGTAGCTGTGTCTTTCAGCACTCTGCCTTACTAACGCCTTAATGTTTGCTTCCATCCTAATAACTGTATCTGCCAAATATACTGAGTAGTTGTAAGTGCAGCACAGAAAGTCAATTTGGACTATTAAAGCCCAGAAAGTTAAACCGATCAAAATAATATTTCCCCTCTTTGGATCCTATACTGCTTTTTAGAATGATTTGACCTCTCTCTAATAAATCATTTCTAGACTTTAAGGTGTAGTTGTTACCATTGTTTCCTGAATTTATTTTAGCCTAACAAACCAACTCATTGAAACTTGCTTTAACATTAAACCTGGAAGAGTTGTGAGAAGTTATATTCTCTAACACTTTCATTTTATTGGTGGGGAAACCAAGGGAATTGACAATGACTGAACTGGGAGTAGAATCCTGATCTTCTGATGCTCAGGTTAGTGTTCTCCTACTATACCATATCACCTACCTCTCTAATAAGAGTAGGATTGAATTCAATTTCCCAAACATTTTGGAAACACTTACTCTTTGCAGAGCACTATACTAGGCACTGGGGGGTAGACATAGAAATAAATAAGACATCGGTCCTTGCCTTCATGAAATTTACAGCTTAAGGGCTATAACTCATACACAAATAGATATGACAAAGAAAATGACAAGTGCAAAAGAGAAGCCCAAATAAAGTGCTTTGTAAGGTCTGAAGAGGGAAGGATCATTTTTATCTGAAAAAGTGGGACAGGATTCTGGGAATATTTCATGGAGAAGCTGTAATATAAAGTAGACCATACAATAGACTGTGATAGAAAACATTTGTTGTTGACTATGTGCCAAGCACTGTGCTAATCACTGGGAATATACATAGAAAGGCAAGATAGTTGCTATTCTCAAGGGGTTCATATTCTAATTAGGGGACACAATACATAAAGGGAGGGAGGTTCAGCTTTAGGGCAGATGAAAAAGCCAGGTGGTGTGTAGATTCTGGCAGACAAAGCAACAAGGGACATGGTTAAGACCCTATGTTTCTGGAGAGCAGTGACTGAGCAGATGATCCCCAACCGGTGATTTCCGGGAAAGAGGTAATGGACCTATGGGTTGGTGTAGCCATGAAAGATGGATAAAATTTCCAAAGGCAGATATTTGAGGCAAGGTAGTCAAAGGTTAGAAGATGATGTGAGAAAATAAATGGAGGGAGTGATCATGGCATTTATATAGGGGAAAGTGAATAATCCAATTTGAATGGAAGGTAGTATTTGTGGAGGATCCTAATGTGAGATGGAATGGTAGCATGACACCAGACTGTAGAGGGGCTTGAAGCTTGAACTTTTTTTCAGAAGGCAATAAGAAGTCTACTTTTTTTTTTTGAAGGGTTTTGAAGTTGTAGCATAAAATAATAATTTTTAAACATAAAAAGATTAATCTGATACCAATGTGAAGGATGGATTGGAGGAGAGAGAAAAGGAATTAGAAAGATGAAGTATAGGCTATTGAAATAGTCCAGTGAAGTCTTGTATTGGTGATGGCAACACAAAGAAAAGGTGGATCTGAGGGATATTGTCTACAGAGAATTTTTGAATATGGGAAATGAGGAAGAGAGATTGTGCATTTAAAGCATGGTAAACAGCTTGTGAAGAGGTACAGAGAAATGGGATGCTAAATCAGGGCAATAGCTATTAATAGGCCAGTTTGACTAGAACATAGTTTGTGTGAAGGGAGCCAATATGAAATGAGTTTGAAAAGATAGGTGGGAGCCAAATTCTGAAGGCCTTTGAATGTAAGGCTGAGATATTTGTATTTTAATTTAAAGGCTATAAGAAACCCCTGAAAATTTTTAAATAGGGTAGTGTCATAGTCAGAACTACATATTGAGAATATTAATCAGGCAATAGTTTATCAAATGAATTGGAATGGGGAAAGACTGGAAATAGGTAGAATAGTTGGGAGATGATAACAATAACACAGACTTGGAATGAAGAAGGCCTGAAGTATTGTAACTGCAATGGGAATGGAAAAGGATATGGAGAATCATGGGATCTCCAAACATACTTAATTGCAAAATTAATCAGAAATCGAAACAGCACCAGAAAGTTGATCTCTTGACTACCTGTCCAGTAATCTATCTACTCTCCTTTTTTCTATCCTTATTTATTCTATTTACATAAAATTGAAATTGCATTTGTGCATGCCCTCAAATGCATGTTTTAAAATTGAAATTAAATTGCCAAGAAGTATATATTACTGTTTTGCTACATTTCCCCAAGGATCATATCAACACTTCTCAGGCTCATGGACAACTTAAAGAAAGCTCACTTTTGCACAATAGAACTGTGGAATAAAGTGGTTAGCTATTTAACTCTCTGTCTTCTACTTGCAGAAGCTTGGATATTGCTTAGAGTGACTTTTCAGTGATTTTTGAGGTTCAGTGAGAGGTGGCTGAACACAAATATTGCTCATTCTTTTCTCTTACAACATGAATCCAATGGTGTTTCTTTTTCTAATTGTTGATTGCACAATTATATGGGTTTTACTGTTCAGCACATAAGTGAATTAGTCTTTCCCCAATAATTGTATTGGCTTAAATATAGTGCCTCTAGTGTATTTCATTAGTTACAGTTGTTAGGTTTTTTTTCTCCCTGACTTCATACCTGAAGTTGCCTTTCCATTCATTGCTCCTGGTTTTGCCCTTTGGGGTTAAAAGTAGCAAGAATCATTGAATCATAGAATTTATGGGTGGGAAGATTTCTTGGAGATTTAATTCAATTCAGTTAGGTTTAATTCAACACAAATTTTATCTAGTGCTGCTATGTGCAGAGCATTCTGAAACCTTAGAGAGATATAGAATGTATATAAAATATATTTTTTCCCTCATTGAGCTTACAATCTAGTATGGGAATATTACACATACCCAGGAAAGCATAACATAAAATATAAGAAGAGACTTCCTGGAAAGTTCCTTTCCCTTCAAGAAGCTGGGGGAGTAATGACTGCTTCTGTAGGATTTGTGATCATGTAGAATTACATAAGCTAACATCTGCATTGGAGAATAAGAATGACCAGTTGAGTGAGAGTAGAAACAGGAATAAGTCATGCTGGGTCCTAGTAGAAACTGAAATAATCAGGGTGGAGAACTAAATATAGAAGGCATGAGCCATGTTAGAGTTATTGGAGTTGTTGTAGAACGAGTCTGTTTCCAGATGAGGAACGTAATGTAGCTCTTCATTCAAGTCTTCAGCCCTGGGAATGTCCAAGAGCATACCCATGTCTTCACTACCAGAATCTTGTCTTCTCTACCAGAGTAGTGAATTTCTAAGACATGATTCCCAAACTACTTCTGGTAGGGAGAAGTGAAAGGACACTGTATTCACTCAGGAATTCATTTCTATATTAATTACAGGTTTACTATTTCAATGCTATTCCTTGTCTGGATGTGTTAATGTTGTATAGACTTGGATGTATTGACTTGAGTTAATGTCAGATCTCTGGTTTTCCAAACTGAGTTGGAAGCAAATAAACCAAGGGAGGTAAATTAACTTTAAAAGCCCTCACCATATGAATCTGAGTCCACAAGGGTTGAGAAAGTAGGACTGTGTGAGCCATAAAACTAATGCAATATAAGTACATTACAAAGGAATAAAATAAAATAAAATATGAGGTATGGGAAGGAGGAGGAGGAATTTTATCATTTGGATGTGAAGGGAGTCAGGTTAAAGTTCCAGGAGGAAGTGAGGATTTAATGACTGGTTAGGGATTCAAAAATTGAAATGGGCAACAGAAAGCATTCCATTCAAAGGCATGGAAAAAAATATTAGCACATTGTGAAGTCAAAAGATAGATAGGGGCCCATGAATCCAGGTTCTAATATTGTTTTGTGTGACCCTAGGCAATACATTTATTGTCTTTGAGTCTAAGCTTCATTTATGGAGAACACTCCAGGATCACTCCACTAATGTGTGCTCTTAATTACAGTTTGGAATCCCCTGAGGGGTGACTACTGCTGTCTCAGTGTTCTACATAGTTATGCTTCTAAATCTAGAACAATAGCTCCTGAGACTCCATCAGTGTACTCTCTGTTAACAATCAGCCAATCAGACTTAATCTTTTAGAAAAAATATTTGCTAAGAAGGATCAATTGATACAAAATATTCTCACCAAAATCCCAGGGCCACCCTCTACCAGAAATAGACGTGATGTCCATGGAAAGGTTGGACAAGTTTAAACTCATCACCAATACTATGGTGATAAAGCTCACGTGCAAAGAATGTGTGTTGAAGTGGTAACTTACTAATTCTACTCTAGAAGTCCTTTTCTCTCTCATGAAACTCCCCTTAGGTATAGTTCTCTGTTGACTCTGATGGTGTGCTCAAGAATCCGTGGTTGGTGCTTATCTTTGCCATGAGGAGTAAGCTCCTTGAAGTTGCCTTTCCTCAGGTCACTGTCATTCTATATCTGTTGTGTGCTCCTCAGTGTACTTCCACTGTTACTGACCTCTACCACTCTAGTGCTATCCAGATACAACAGCTAATGAAACTTCTGGTAGGATCTCTTGGTCTTTCTAACTCTCAAGGTTGCTTGGCCACTGCCATGCCAGAAAAATCATTCTCCTAAGAACAGGAAAGAACAGATGCAAAGAGACAGGATGTCAGAGAGAAGGGCTGGCTAGGGACTGTAGAAAAGCACCAACAATTAGAAAGTCCATCAGAGAGCTACTCAAGAGGAAGTTTACAAGGACTCACCACAAGGAGAAAAGGACTTGCACTATAGGAGTTGTGAGTTACCACTTTGGCACACACATTCTATACACATGTCTCACTACCATTATAGTCTAAGTTTAAGCCCTCCCTTCCTTTAAACAGTATGTGTATTGTGGGACAATGTACATCCAGGATTTTGGAAGAAATCTTCTGTACTAACTCCTTTTATTATACCTTCTTAATAAAATATCATATGTGGTCACAGCTGCCATAGTCTAATGAGAGACAGCAGCTGCTCTTCTCCTATCTTGAGTTCAAGGGAAGCTTAAGGTAATTTTTTTTTTTCCTTTTTTGGTGAGGCAATTGGGGGGAAAGTGACTTGCCCAGGATCATACAACTAGTGAGTGTTATGTGTCTGAGGCTGGATTTGAACTCAGATCCTCCTGACTCCAGGGCCAGTGCTCTATCCACTATGCCACCTAGCTGCCCCAAAGGTAATCTTGCCTTCTCACAACAACAACAACAACAGCAAAGAATGGTGGATGAGTGGGTAGGTTGCCCTTAGAGGCAGTTAGGTGGCACACTGGACCTAAAGTCAGAAAGACCTGAGTTCAAATCCAACTTCAGACACTTACTAGCTGTGTGACCCTGAGCAAGTCACTTACTCTCTGTTTGCCTTAGTTTCTTCATTGTAAAATGGGGATAATAAATAGCACCCACCTTCCAGGGTTGTTGTGTGGATCAAATGAGACAATAATTGTAAAACACTTAGCATAATGCCTGGCACATAGTGAACACTATATATATATATATATATATATATAAAATAGCTATTATTATTATTATTATATTCTCACTATATAACTCAGCAACTCCCCATAATCACTTTTTCCATTCTAAAGCCAATTAAAGACCTCTTCATTATTACAGCATTGTTATTCAGTTCACCTCTTCCTGACTTCATGGTCCGTAGCATACCAACACTGTACATGGGGTTTTGTAGGCAAAGATACTGGAGTGGTTTGCCATTCCTTTTCCAGTGGATTAAGATGAATAGCTAGCGTCTGAGGCCACGTTTGAACTCAGGTCTTCCTGATTCCAAAGCCCAGTGCTCTACCCACTGAGCCACCCAGCTGCTTCCTTACACAGTACAGTACAGACCCCTGAATGCTTATGGCCAGAAGTAAATTTATTCCAAACTTACAATTAGTTGCTTGTACTGGAACCAAGCAGGGAATATCTCTACATGCTCCAAGTACTCACCCCCTTCTCTATTAGTTGGGTCTATCCCTATGATATTATGAAACAATCATATTTGACTTCATAATTTCTAAGCTCCCTCCCGGGTCTATGAGCCCAACCCCTTTGATTTGGGGCAAAGGGAACTTAGGCCAAGAGATATTAAGTCCTTTGCCCATAGTCACACAGAGGTGGTCTGCCCATATTATTTCCATTAAGTTTTAGTGTTCCTTTACATGCACAAAGATGGGATAATAAAGATAATTTCATTTAGTTTGAGTTCTGGAAACTAAAGTGCCTTAGTAGACATCTTAGTCACAGGTGGAATACATGGAGAAGATGAAAGAAAATCAGGATAATGGAGTTTTCTGCAAATTCAAAGGAAACGAGAACAAAAAAAAATTGGGAAGAATGAATTCTATTGACCTGCGGGTCACTCATTATCATCAACACAAAAGGCTTAATCAGTGCCTTACTGGAAGACTGTATGTGTTTAAATTGCAGGTCATTACATCAGCAAATAGTCTGGAGTCATTAAAAACATTACAAAATTTCTAAGTGAAATTCACCCGTACTGTCTTCCTCTTTTTAAATGCTTGGCTCAGTTCACATCTACTTACCTATAAATTCCTCTCCCAAATATGTGTTGTAAGTTTCTTGAGGGCAATAATGATTTTTTACTTTGCTTTGCATCCCTAGTGCTCAATATAGTAACTGGCACATAATAGGCACATAGTTGCTGAATAGCGAGGGTGTACTGGAGCAGGGAAAGACTTGAAGTGGGCAGATCCACCAGCAGGCTTATTGCAATAGGCCAGGAATGAAGTGATAAGGGCCTGCACCAGGATGGTGACAGTGTCAGAGAAGAGGAAGGAATGTATTTGAGAGATGTTGCAAGGGTGAAGTCAAGAGGTCTTGGTAAGGGCTTGGATATGGGATGAGAGATAGTAAGGAGTCTAGGATGCTGCCTAGGTCATGAGCCTGAGGGACTGGGAGGATGGTGTTGTCTTCTACAGTAATACAAAAGGGAAGAAGGAGGGAATATTTAGAAGGAAAGAAAAGGAGTTTGTTTTTGGACATGCTGACTTGAAGATGCCAACTGGACAGCCAGTTCAAGATGTCTGGAAGGCAAATTGGAGATGTAAGATTGGGAGGTCAGCAAAAAGTTTTGGGCAGAATAGGTAGATTTGAGAATCATCAGTTTAGAGATGGTAGTTAAATCCATGGGAGTTGATGAAATCACCAAGTGAAGTTCAATAGAGGGTGAGGAGCATGATGCCCAGAACAGAACCCTGAGGAACACCTATAGTTAGAGGACATGGTATCCAGGAAGATCCAGCAAAGGAGACAGAGAAGGAAGAGGTCAGATGGGAGGAATACCAGGACAGAGTAGTATCAGAAACCTAGAGAAAAGAAACTATTAAGGAGGGAGAACTGAGAAAAGATCATTGGATTTGGTAATTAAGAGATCATTAGTAACTTTGGAGAGAGCAGTTTTGGAGGAATGATAAGGTTAGAAGCTGGATTGTAAGGGGTTAAGAAGAGAGTGGGAGGAGAGAAGTGGAGGTATCTATTGTTTGACCTCTGTTTCTTCATTTGAGAAGTGGGGTGGTGGGGGTTGTGGTTTGTGATTACTTCCTCCTTTCCAGCTCTAAATTTGAGGTATGGATTAGGAAGGAAAGAGGATGTAGGAAGAGATCCAATGGAAACTATTTCAGTAATTAAGGCAAGAGGTGATGAACATCAGTATGAGGTATTATCTAGCTCTTTGTCTGCTTTTCCTTCTTTCCTTAAGAAATTATGCTACTTTCTTTCAAGTCTTTCAATTATCCTACGTGTTTGATATTCAAGTAAAATTTTCCTTTCTTTACTTTCCTGTCTTTTGCTCTTAATAATCCCACCTTGAGATCCTTGGGAAAAAAATCCTCCTACTTCTTGACTTTATTACTTTTTCTCATTTTCCATATAGTTAAATTCAATGGGGACCTTTTACGTTATAACCCTCCCCCCTCACCCCAATCCCCTAAAGTATAAAATTATCCCCCACTGACATAACTACCAGGTTTATTTAGAGTATTTGTAAAAAAAAATGATTTTACATCCCATAATTGCCTCAATCTGTTAGAAATATAGCCTCATTGTGGCAGTGAAGTGTATTTACATCTTTTAAAATATTCAGAAGCAGTACCTAACCAAATTCCTTAGCTTAAATGCTTTTTAGAGCATTTAACTTTTAAATTCATGTCATTTTACTTCTTAGATATTCTGAAGAAAATCTGTCCAATCAACAACTGTCAAGGTGAAATATTTGAAAAAATGTCTATTGTTCACACTTCTCTTCAACAAATTCTGTCTTCTTTAGTATTCACACTTTTTTCACATGAGCATTGTTGAACTAATAAAATCCTGTTGTTTTTGCTTATATGGATTACAACTATGTGCTAAAGATAATGTTTTGACTGTCTATTAAAAATGTGGTAAATATACATATGGTGAAGTTTATAGTTCATCTATTTATATCAGTGTGATGCAGTGGAAAGATCATTGAACTGGAAGCCAAATGCTTTTAAAAACAAATTAAAAAAAAAACAATAAACCCAGCCAGATCTCATGTAGCCTATACCTTTTGGTCAGTTGCGTAGTAGTGAATATGAGCTCTAATGTAGAATATCTGTGAAATCTCACCTGTTCCTATCTCCTATTTTCACCAAGGATGCTTTCTTTGAATGCTGAAATTGTTCGGTTTTTGTCTCTCTGTCCCAATACTTAGCATGGTACCTGGACCATAGTAGGCACTTAATAAGTACTTGTTGATTTGAATATCATTCCCTCAAATAAAATTGTGTGAAAGTCATCTAATAAAGATTTGATAAAAATGAAAAACTAAGCATGCATATTACTAATGTCTTCTTGCCTACCTTTATTTTTGTGATTGGTGCTACTACTTTTGATGATTTCATATTCTTTTGTTCTCTTCTCATTTTTGAAATTCAGTGGCTTTGAAACTATGGTACTAGTGGCACACATTTCTTTCATATATAACAGGCATGTTCTGGTAAATGTTTAACTACTGGACCTCTGAAAAAAAAACGTCTACACATTATACTTCTAAGTTTCATCTTCATTATTAACATTTTCTCTATCAGTTTCTTAAGGCTAGACAATCAACAAAATGATAAATCAAGACTTGATTTGTGAGATGTGAATGCTCATCCTGAAAATTGAGCAATCAGCTTTCAGGAGCTAGTTCTACCCTGCCCTCTCATGTTTACTTCATCAGATCTGGCTGCTTTCTCAATGTCATCTTTTTAAGTACCAATTTCATTTACTTATGTAAGGAAGACAGATTCTCTTTGGGTACCACGTCTCTTCCACAAGTATGTAGAATTCAGCAGGTTATGACACTACCCTAGCACAGACTCTGATGGAATGAAAGTGTGTGTGTTGCACTTAGGTCTAGTCTGGGTGTGAACTCTCAGGAAAGACAAGAGATTGAAAAATTTAAGCATGAAAGACAGAGGAGAGTAATGAACACAGGTGCCTCAAAGTCTAATGGATGGAGGCTGGGGTCTCGGTGTCTGCAAGGTGTTGCATTTAAGTCATGAAACTATGAAGCCCTGGAACTTTTAAGTATCGTTTTTAGGTTAAGCATCATAGCTTATTGATCACCAATACAAAAGGTGTTTCTGCCTGAATATGTGAAAAGTGCCCATGTCTTCATATCTTAGAGCTGCAGATGCCTCATTTTGTGAAAGGTTAGCCATGGCATCATTAAAGGGAACAAATCTGTAGGGTAATGGAAGAAGTTAGGCAGAGTGAAATGCAGCTTCCTGACTTCATTTCTGCCTGTCTCCTCTCTTTCCCTTTCACTTCTGTCTCCCTCACTTGAAATTTCCTGTATTTTCTCATTCTCATGGGACAGGCTTCAAGAGATTGTGGAGGATAGAAGGCCTGGGCGTGCTATGGTCCATGAAATCATAAAGAATCAGACACAACTGAACAACAACAACATGGGAGTTTCCAGCCTTTAGTTAGGTAGCTGCAAGCACCCTCCTCCACTAATATAGTATTGTTTTCAGATAAGTCTCACATAGCCAGTTGAATTCCACAAAGTATTGTAGAGGAATGTAATTTCCAATTTCTTTACATTTGCATAGTATATGAGATACACACACACACACACACACACACACACACACACACACACATATATATATATATACAGACATAGGTATATATCTCCTCATATCCACAGTTTAAGACTCTTTATAAGACTCAACCCACAGTACAAGTATGTATATATCCTTAAACTATGGGTTGAGCAGAGATGTACTAGAGACAACTTGAACTGGTTCATGAGAATCTATTGTTAAATTTTCAGTGTGACCAAAATCACCAAATGCTACAAATAGGGCTTGATTTAGTGTTTTGTTGATCATCTGCACTTAAGAAAGTGATGGAGAAAATGCTAATTATATAGATTAAATTTACATGTGTTGTGTAGTGTGTATGTATATATATATATACACACACAATATACACACATATACATGTATACCTACACACATGTATATATGCATACACATACACATACATACCTACATACAAATATCCACATATGCACACACACATATTTGAAAAGTCAGTCATTAAACATTTTTCAGCACACCACTGGTTAGTAATCTTGCCAATCTTCTTAAACTTTACTCCCTTCCATGCACTTTATGATCCAGCTCAACTGGATCTGTTTGCTGTTTCTCAACCACCACACTCCATTGTCTAGAGTTGACATCTCTTCGTTTCCCAACTCCATGCATTTGCAGTGGCTATTTCCTTCCTGGAACCTTCTCCCTTTTAGCTTATATCTTAGCTTTCCTGGCTTGCTTCGAGACCCAGTTTAAATCCCACCCCCTATGAGAAATTTTTCAAAGCCTTTCCCTCCCCCCTCCCCACCTCCTTAGTAGTTCCTTCCCTTGAGATGACCTTCCATTTACACTATATAAATCTAATGTGTACATAAATATTTGCATATTGTCTCCTCCATTAAAATGTGAACTTCTTGAGATCAGAAACCATATTGTTGTCTTTCTTTTTATCCCCAATACTTAGCCCTGTGCCTGGCTAAATGAATACTTAATAAATGCTTGTTGACTGACTGAACAGTGCTCAGAACTGAACATAATACTCCAGATGAGTTAGTACCTGGAAGCTGTGCATGACATAGTAAATAGTGTTAGATTTGAAGTCAGGAACATTTGGATTTGAATTCTGACTCAGACACTTAGTTGTGTGACTTTGGGCAAGTCTAAGATTCAGTTTTTTTGTCTGTAAAATGAGGAGGTTGGATTTGATAGACTTTAAGATCCATTCCAGTTCTATATCTATATTTCTATGATTTTAATTCAGCTTAACGTTTGGCTGTGGCATTACACTGTCTAACTCAACTTCCCCCTCTCAGAACTAGATAAATCGAATCACAAAATAAATAAGAAGAAGTTAAGGAGGTGAATAAAATTTTAGAAAAGTTAGATATGATAGAGCTCTGGAGAAAATTGGATGAAGATAGAAGGGAATATACCTTTTTCTCAGTGGTACATGGCACCTACACAAAAATTGACTGTGTATTAGGGTATAAAAACCTCACAATCTAACATAGAAAGGCAGAAATATTAAATGCATGTTTTTGGCATCATGATGTAATAAAAATTACTTGCAATAAAGGGCCATGAAAAGATAGATTAAAAATTAATTGGAAACTGATCTAATCCTAAAGAATGAATAGGTCAAACAGCAAATCATAGAAACAATTAATAATTTCATCCAAGACAATGACAGTAAGTAGAGAATATACCAAAATTTGTGGCATGAAGCCAAACAGTTCTTAGGGGAAATTTTATATCTAAATGCTTACATGACTAAAATAGGGAAAGAAGAGATCAGTGAATTGGGAATGCAACTAAAAAAGCTAGAAAAAGAACAAATTAAAAATCCCAAATTAAATACTAAATTAGAAATTCTGAAAACCAAAGGAGAGATTAATAAAATTAAAATTAAGAAAACTATTGAACTAATAAATAAAAACTAAAAGCCAGTTTTATGAAAAAGAAAGACAATAAAATAGATAAACTTTAGGTTAATTTGATTAAAACAAAGAAGAAAACCAAATTACCAGTATCAAAATGAAAAGGGTGAATTCACCACCAATGAAGAAGAAATTAAAACAATAATTAGGAGCTATTTTCCCCAACAATATGCCAATAAATCTGACAGTCTAAGAGAAATGGATGAATATTTACAAAAATATAAATTGCTCAGATTAACAGAAGAGGGAATAAAATGCTTAAATAACTCCAGTTCAGAAAAAGAAATTGAACAAGCTATCAATGAACTCCCTAAGAAAAAATCTCCAGGGACAGATGGATTTATAAATGAATTCTACCAAACATTTAAAGAACAACTAATTCCAATACTATATAGACTATTTGGAAAAACAGACAAAGAAGGGGTCCTACCAAATTCTTTTTATGATGCAAATATGGTGCTGTTACCTAAACCAGGAAGAGCCAAAACAGAGAAAGAAAATTGTAGACCAATTTCCTTAATGAATATTGATACAAAAATTTTAAATAAGATATTAGCAAAGAGATTACAGCAACTTATTATGAGGATAATACATTATAACCAGGTGAGATTTATAGCAGGAATGCAGGGCTGGTTCAATATTAGGAAAACTATCAGCATAATTGACCATATAAATAACAAAAGTAACAGAAATCATGTGATTATCTCAATAGATGCAGAAAAAGCTTTAGACAAAATACAGCACCCGTTCCTATTAAACATACTAGAGAGCGTAGGAAGAAATGGAGTTTTCCTTAAAATGATAAGTAGCATCTATGTAAAACCATCAGGAAGTATTATATGTAATGGGAATAAATTAGAAGCATTCTCAATAAGATCAGGGGTGAAACAAAGATGTCCATTATCACCAGTGTTATTCAATATTGCACTAAAAATGTTAGTTTTAGCAATAAAAGAACAAAAAGAAATTGAAAGAATTAGAATAGGCAAAGAAGAATGATGGTATACTTAAAGAATCTTAGAGAATCAATTAAAAAACTATTTGAAATAATTAACAACTTTAGAAAAGTTGCAAGATATAAAAGAAACTTACATAAATCATCGGTATTTCTATATATTACTAACAAAGCCCAGAAGCAAGAGATAGAAAAAGAAATTCCATTTAAAATAACTGGACAATATAAAATATTTGGGAGTCTACTTGCCAAGACAAACTTAGGATGTGTACAAAACATTTTTCACACAAATAAAGTCAGATCTACATAATTGGAAAAATATCAGTTGCTCATGGGTAGGCCAAGTCAATATAATAAAAATGACAATTCTACCTAAATTAATTAACTTATTCAGTGCCATACCAATCAAACTACCAAAAATAATTTTATAGAGCTAGAAAAATAATAAAAGTCAAATGGAAAAAGAAAATGTCAAGAATATCAAGGGAATTAATGAAAAGAAATGCAAGGGAGGGAGGCCTAGATGTACCAGATCTTAAATTGTATTACAAAGCAGTGATCATCAAAACTACTAGGTATTGGCTGAGAAATAGAGTGGCATATCAGTGGAATAGATTAGGTACACAAGACACAGTAGTCAATAATTATAGTAATACACTGTTTGATAAATACAAAAACTACAGCTTCTGGGATAAGAGTTCATTAGTTGACAAAAACTGCTGGGAAAACTGGAAAACAGTATGGCAGAAACTAGGCATAGACCAACATCTTACATCATGTACCAAGATAAGTTCAAAATGGGTACATGATTTAGACATTAAGGGTGATAGCATAAGCAAACTAGGAGAGCAAGAAATAGTTTACCTGTCAGATTTATGGAGAATGGAAGAATTTATGACCAAGCAACAAATAGAGAACATTATGAAATGCAAAATGGAATTTTGTTTATATTAAATTAAAAAGGTTTTGCACAAACAAAACCAATACAACCAAGATTAGAAGAAAATCAGAGAGCTGGGAAATAATTTTTACTGCTAGTGTCTCTGATAAAGGCCTCATTTCTAAAATATATAGAGAACTGAGTCAAATTTGTAAGAATACAAGTCATTCCCCAATTGATAAATGGTCAAAGGTTATAAATGGGCAGTTTTTAAATGAAAAAATTAAAGCTATCTATAATCATATGAAAAAATACTATAAATCACTATTGATTAGAGAAATGCAAATTAAAACAAGTCTGAGGTACCACCTCACACCTATCAGATTGGCTAATATGACAAAAAAGGTAAATGATAAATGTTGGAGATGTGTGAAAATTGGACCACTAATGCATTGTTGGTTTAGTTGTGAACTGATCCAACCATTCTGGAGAGCAATTTGCGGCTACACCCAAAGGCTATAAAACTGTGTATACCCTTTGATCCAACAATACCATTACTAGGTCTGTATCCCAAAGAGATCATTAGAAAAAAAGGAAAAGGACTCATGTGTACAAAAATATTTATAGCAGCTCTTTTTGTGGAGGCAAAGATTTGGAAATTGAGAGGATGCCTATCCACTGGAAAATGACTGAACAAGCTGTGGTACATGAATGTAATGGAGTACTATTGTGCTGTAAGAAATGATGAACAGGCAGATTTCAGAAAAAACTGGGAAGATTTATATGAGCTCATGTGAGTGAATTGAGCAGAACCAGGAGAATATTGTATACAATAACAGCAACATTGTGCGATGGCCAACTTTGATTGACTTGGCTCTTCTCAGTAATACAATGATCTAAGACAATTCCAAAAGACTCATGATGGAAAATGCTATCCACATCCAGAGAGAGAAGTATGGAGTCTGAATGCAGACTGAAGTATACTATTTTCTCTTTTTTGTTGTTTTTTCTTTATTACTGTTTTTCCCTTTTGTTTTGATTCTTCTTTCACAACATGACTAACATGGAAACATGTTTAATATGATTGTGTATATATAGCCTATATCAGATTGCTTGCTGTCTTGGGTAGTGGGGAGGGTTGGGAGGGAGAGAGAAAAAAAATTGGAACTCAAAATCTTATAAAAATGAATGTTGAAAACTATTTTTACATGTAATTGGAAAAAAAATAAAATACTATTAAGTGGGGTAAAAAAAGGTATAAAATAAAATGTAGGATTATAAAAGAAAAAATCTATTGAAATATTTTATATGCATACATATGTACATATATATTTTATATGTGCATATAGTTAAATATATAATACAGATATATTTATATATGTACATGTTACATGTGTGTATGTATATATACACATATGTATTTTATATGTGTTTATATATGGAGATATAGGTACATGAGCCATATAATACACATGTTTATATACACACATGTTTTGTGTGTGCACATGTTTTATATGTACATATTTCTATGCATATGTATGCATGTATGTTCTTATATCTCAGATTAAGAACCCCTGACTTAAACAAATCTAGATTGCTTGACGTATTGTGAGATGCTTAAGGACTCCAGGTAAACTTTTTAAATAAGAGAGAGACTACTGGATAAAATTTGCCTACTGATCTAGTAACCATTAAATACTTATTCCCTTTTCTTGCGAGCATCACCTTTGTTGGATGCTCATTTGATCTTGTTTTCTCAAATCTTTAATTAAGCCCATTTTCCTATTATTAGCTGACTTTTTAGTTCAAGTAGGATTGCCCCTACTTGGGGGTCCACTGTGGGGAAATTTCAGGTACCCTTTGGCATAAGGACTCAGAAGAAATTTCTCTGGATCATAGGGAATAGCCTATGGTATAGGGACCCTGGAGAAATTTTGGTAGGCCCTATCTAAATTTTGTTCAGACCTCAATTGGGTTGTCCCTGTGCTTAGAGGGAATAATGGAAGAGTTTTCTTACAAAGTAGCTTGTTTTCTCACATAAATAGTAATAATGGCTAGCATTTATATGGTGTTTAAAGGTTTGTAAAGTGTTTTACAAATTTTATCCTCACAACAATGCTGGGAGGTAAGTGCTATTATTTTAAGTAAGTAAATAAGTAAGTGCTATCCATTTTACAGGAGAGGAAACTGAGGCAAACAACAGTGAAGTGACTGAGTCACATAGCTAGTAAGTGTCTGAGGGTGAATTTGAACTCAGGTCTTCTTGATTCCAGGTCTGGCACTCTCTCCACAGCACCACCTTGTTTACTAAGGAGTGAGGAGGTGACTTCCAGTCATTCCCAACTCTCTAATTCATATATGGAGAGAGTCTCATATTCTCTGGGATCACTGTAGAGATTAAGCTTTCCTTTTATTATGGGAAGCTTAATTTCTTTTTCTTTTTTAAAGTTAGGCAATGATTAAATTTTCTCTGTCTGTATGAATCCAGAGAAAGGGATGGGGCTTAAGGATAGGGGAGATAGCCAAGTGCCCCAGCTTCCCTGGGACTTAGAGCTTATTCATAAGCACAAAACCAAATTAATTTAGTTTCTCACATGAAAGTGAGAGAATTACTTCTAGTTCAACCCCTGGTCCTAAATCCCTGTGGGTAGAGCTTCATGTAGTCTGAGAAGCTCTCAAGGGATCAGGTTTCCTTTTAAGATAGGAATAAAATTTTGTCTTTTTTCTTTTCTTTATTTCCTTGTGCTGGGGAAGGACCATTTTGAGCACCAAGACAGATATTTGTTAAGTACAAAATAAGCAGTAATCTTTGATAAACTATGTAAAATGTTTTTTGTTTGTTAAACCTGCAAAACTGTATTCAGAGACAATTGTGATTCTTGCCTATATATGTGGTATTGAATTAGATTGTATCACATTGACTTTTTTTGAGATTCTTTTCTTTATGATGGCCAGGAAACACATGAAAATACAATACGCCTCCCTGGAGCCCTATAGGACTATTTTGGATTGGAGTCATGGACGATGTGTTCATAATACACCCAGGTCAATTTACCAAGGATAGGAAATTTTTTAAACACAAGAGAGAGTTTCATAGGGGTGACTGGGATTGGCCAATAAGCCCAGTCCTTCCTAGAATGTACAGCTTGCTTGGTCAATGCAATCCATGTGGGATTTGGAAGATGCTCAGACACATCTTGTGTAGTTGGTTCTGGAATACTACCCACATGATGAATTAATGACCTTTGATTGACTGCTGTGCCTTCAGAGTTCTGTGTCTAGAGGCAGGAAGTATAGAAGACTTTTTTCAAGAAAGCTCCAGGGAAACTAGAAAGCTGTAGGGTTGTCATATAGCCTAAGGACTTTGGAAACAGGAAAGCTTGCAGTGACCAGTGTGGTTCAGCAGTGCTCAGACCAGGCAATCTCAGGTCCATGAGCTCTGAGGCCCCAACACTCTGTCTTGAAATACTGTACAGAGCCCTGAAGACCTAGATTTCTGAATCTTGAAGATCTGGTGGTAGGAATGAGACTGACACTGGGAGACAGTGGCCAGTACAAAAAGATAGGGGAACCAGAGTGAGATCAAATAGTCTCAACTACTCCCACTTCAAAGTTAAGTATTGGGTGAAAGCTAGTCCTGGCACAAATATCTCATTTCAAGAACTAAAGAGAAGAATAAACTAAAGAAAAAACCAACTAGTATAAAAATTATTAGCTCTAAAGATTCATACCCCCTACACCATAGAAGGAATTATAACAAGTGCAAGAAGACACTCAAAGGAAAAAAATGGATTTTCTATAAGGACTACATGAATATCTAGAAGAAATGCAGCAAGACAGTTTAAAAAATTAAATATCTAGAGGACTGAATTGAAAGAAGAATAAATAGCTTAGAAGAGGGCATTGTAAACCTTACCCCAATAATGGACTTCTTGAAAACCAGAATAGACTAAACAAAAATCAATGGCTCAGATAAAGAGTAAGAAATATTAGAACCAAATCAATGACTGAAAAAAAATCCAAAAGAAAATGTAGTATGGCTGATATTTAAAAAAAAAACTGACCTGGAAAACAGGTCAAGGAGAGGTAATTTAAGAATTATTAGATTTGAGGGTAGAATTAAGAAGGAGGCATAGAAGGCAGCACAGTAAGCTCCTTTCCACAAAATTCCTCTAAAAAGATCTTGAAAATGCTCCTGCATGAATTTTGATGGAGAAATCCAAGGAAAAGTCACAGTGAGTCATTTTTTCCAGCATAGGCTGTCATAAGACAAAGAGGTTTGTTGACACTGGGATGGGGTCTGATTAGGGGTCCAAGGGTCCAGCTATAATATTCTAGCACTCAGCAACTGAAAGAAGATGGAGGCTGTGCAGTGGAACAAAGTCCCAGGCCCATACTCTGGCTCTGTGACATCATGCTGGATGCAGGGATAGGTGCCAATTGGCAACTTTGTGGCTTACTACCCAGAGAAGGACACCCGTGGCCAGGGATGGCATTCCAGGATAAGAAGTTGTTAAGACTGCATACTGATTGAGGAATAAGTTCAGAAGCAAGCATCAGCTATGTGGCTCTGAACCTAGGAGTGGAGTGAAGTCTCAGTTCCAGCTTCTAGCCCAGTCCGAAGTTTGTAGTGGAACAACCAGGGTAGAAATCCCAGCCTAATCCCAGCCTTTAGGCTAACCTAAGGTTCAGTCACTCTGAAGCAGCAGAGCTTTCTAGCTCGGTGGATCATAGGTGAGTCCAGCGGCAATATACTGAAACTTGAAAGTAAACAAGCCCACAGTCATGATGCTCAGACATCAATCCAGGTCAGGAAATTTCAGAGCTCAGACTAGGGGGATAATGATCAGACTTGTCTTGAAATAGTCCTCTTTGTGAGCACTGAAAACTTGAAGATTCCCAGCTTGAGTTGTGTCTGAGATCCTGGATAACACCAAGAAAGTAGCATTCAGGACCAGCTCAAATAGTCCCTCCAGAAGTAATCAGAGTAGCCCCTAACATAAAGTCCAAACCTATTATGGTATCAGAGATGCTCAACACACAAACCCAGAAGAAGAGAATGACTCTAAAACATTGCACAAGCAGGATCTCAAAGAAAAAAGTTTGGGCATAAGTTCAACTACAATTCCAGGAAGAGATGAAAAAACATTAAAGGGATCAAAAATGTTTCATAAATTAAATTAGATTGCTAGAGGAAAAAAATGGAAAAGAAATGAGAGCTATGGAAGAAAGAATTAGAAAAGTAATTAACAGCTTGTTGCAAGAGCCACAAAATCTTGCCTAAGCAGGGTTGAAAATTAGAATGGACCAACATTTTTTTGAAAAAAGAATTTTTTTTAAATAGCAAAAGACTAAAAGAAAGAAGAAGAAAATTTGAAATATCTCATAGCAATAAAAAATGAATTTGAAAACAAATCTAAGAGAGAAAAAGGTAGTAAATTTAAAGATAATTGGAGTACCTGAAAACCATTATAAAAAAAAAAGCACATAGACATCCATATTTCAAAAATATTATAAAGAAAAATTGCCCCCAACATCTTAGATCCACAGGGTAAAATAGAAATTGAAAGACTCTACCAATCACCTCCTAAAAGAGACCCCAAATGAAAATTCCAGGAATATTATAGCCAAATTCCAAAGCTCTCAGGTCAAGGAGAAAATATTGCAAACAGTCAGGGAAAAAAATTAAACATTGTGGATCCACAGTCAGGATAATGTAAGATTTAGCAGCTTCTACAGTAAATGACTGGAGGGCTTAGAATATAATATTCTAGAGGGCAAAGGAACTAGGATTACAATTAAGAATCACCTACCCAGCAAAACTGAGTATAATCCTTCAGTGACCAAAATAGATATTTAATGAAATAGAGGACTTTCAAGCATTCCTGATGAAAAGAACTGAACAGAAAATTTGACATTCAAACAGAAGACTCAAGAGAAGCATAAAAAGGTAAACATGAAAGAGTAATGAGGACTCAATGGAGTTAAACTGTTTACATTCCTATGTGAGAAGATGGTACAAGTAACTCCTAAGAACTTTATCATTATTAAGACAGTTAAAAGGAGACTGCATAGATGGAGAGCATGAGTGTGAGTCAGTTATGTTGGCAGGATCTCCAAAAAAAGAACACAGGAATAAAAAAGAGAGATATTCTGGGGAGAAGGAGGGAAAGAACAGGCAGAATGGGGCAATCTTTCTCCCATAAAGGAGGCACACAAAGAAGAGCTTTTATAGTGGAGGGGGAAAATGGAAGGGTGGCAGGCACACGAGTGCTTGGATCATCTCACTCTCATGGGAATGGGTTTAAAGAAGAAAGAGCGTGTGTGTGTGTGTGTGTGTGTGTGTGTGTGTGTGTGTATGTGCGTGTGTGTGTACTCATGTATATTTGTTTATGTGTATATATGCACACACATATATGTACAAGTGTATACATGTGTGTGTACATGCACTCAGTTGGGTATAGAAATCTATCTTACCCATAGGAAGAGAATGGGATAAGAGATATGGGGGGGTGGTAACAAGAAGGGGCAGATTGGGGAAGGCAGTGCTCAGAAGCAAGATAGACTTTTGAGGAGGGACAGGATAAAAAGAGATAGAAAGAAGAATAAACAGAAGAAAATGGGAGGGAGAGAAATTCACAGTTAGTGGTTATAACTGTGGATATGAATGAGATGAACTAATGCATAGTACAGAAGCAGATAGCCGAATGTGTTGGAAAACAGAATCTAATAATATGTTGTATAGAGAGACACATTTGGGACAGAAAGACACACACAGAGTTAAAACGAAGGGCTGAAGCAAAGTCTATTATGCTTCAGCTGAAGTGAAAAGGGCAGGGCTGGCAATCATGATCTCAGATGAAGCAAAAGCAAAATTAGAACTAATTGAAGGAGATAATGAGGGAAGTTACATTGTGATAAAAGGTACAATAGACAATGAAATAATATAAAAATTTTTTACAGCAAGTTTCTCTGATAAAGGCTTAATTTCTCAAATATATAGGAAACTGTCAAATTTATAAAAATAAGAGACATTCCCGAAATGATAAATGGTCAAAGGATATGAACAGGCAGTTTTCAGAAAAAGCTACCAAAGCTACCTATAGTTCTATGAAAAAAATGTTCTACATCACTATTGATTAGAGAAAGGCAAATTAAAACAACTCTGAGGTAGTACTTCACACCTATTAGAAAAGAGGATGCTGGAGGGGATGAGGGAAAATTGTTACATTAATGAATTGTTGGTGGAGTAGTGAACTGGTTCAACCATTCTGGAGAACAATCTGGAACTATGCCCAAAGGGCTGGTCTGAATCCCAAAGAGATCATGGGAAAAGAAAAAGGCCCAATGTACAAAAATATTTATAGCAAATCTTTTTGTAGAGGCAAAGAATTGGAAATTGAAGGGATGGTTAACAATTGGGGAATGGATAAACAATTTGTGGTATATAATTGTGATGGAGTACTACTGTACTATAAGAAATGACAATGGGAGTGGTTTCAGAAAAACATGGCAATGCCTATATAAAGTGATACAAAGTGAAATGAGAAGGATCAAGAAATCATTGTGCACGGTAACAGCAATGTTGTAATGATGATCAACTGTGAAAGACTTGCTACTCTGATAAATGCAATTCCAAGGCACTCATAATGAAAAAATATTATCTATCTCTAGAGAGAGAACTGATGAACTCTGAATGCAAACTGAAGTATAATTTTCTCATTTTCTTTCTCTTCTTTAACTTTGTTTTGTAATTTGGTTAATATAGAAAAATATTTTGCATGATTTCACATATATAATTGATACCATATTATTTGCCTTCTCAGGAAGTTGAGAAGGAGTAGAGGGGAGGGAGAGAATTTGGAATTCAAAATTTAAAAAGAAAAGAATGTTTAAATAAATAATATTTAAAAAGAAAAAAAATCATTAAAAAAAAACAAAAACCACCTGCCCAAACCTTTTAGAACCAAATGGCAAAGACAAAGTTGAAAGAATCTACCACTCATCTCCTGAAAGAAACTCAAAATAAAAACTCCCAGGAACTTTGTAGCCAAAATTTTAGAGCTTCCAGGTCAAAGAAAAAAAGTAGCCAGAAAGAATGAATTCAAAAACCAAGGAGCCACCAAGATTCTTTGTTAAATCACACTATTTAGCAGTCACCACCATAAAGGAGCTTAGAATAAAATATTCTGGAAGACAAAGTAAATAGGCTTAAACATCCAAGAACAACTTACCTAGCACAACTTGCTGTAACTCTGCAGAGAAAAAAATGGCTCTTTAATGAAACAGAGAACTTCCAAGCATTTCTAATGAAAAAAAATCTGAATTTAGTAAGGGGTTTGAAATACAAACATCACAGTAAATAGAAACCTAGAAAAGAAAATTATTTGAACAATTGAAAGGAGATATATAGTGATGTAGTGCTAAAATTCTATTGGGAGAGAAGAAACAAATAACCTTTCACAATCTTAATGTCTTCGAAGAATATTGAGAGAGTCAAATAAGAAATACAGAGGTCCTGGGGGTGGACTCAAACATAGATCTCCTGACATCTAGTACAAATCACTTTCCACTGATGTTTCTTGTTTCTTTACTGAGCTCTGAACAGGTGACATTGGCATATAGCAAACAGGTGAGAATTTCTCTGTATAGAGGTATAAATGCCCAAATCACAAAGTAAAGGGATAGAGGAGGATTTGTTGACTAGGCAACCCTTGATTAGTTAAGTTTACCTAACTCACTTAATTAGATTCTAGAATACAAGGGTCTGGTACACCTGGTAAAGTCCCTTTCAGATTCTGAGTGCATCATATCTAAAGAGGGGGGAGACCTTGAGTTGCTCGGATTCTGAGTGACTTATTTGCAGACTTTGTAAAGAGTATGAATGAGAGTGACCCATTCACAGCTTTTAATGGAAGTGTGAAGAAGTATTTACACCTCATTGCTCTTTTAAGAGATACAAATTTCTTTCATCAATTTGATGGAACTATATTGCAGCTAGTCATTGTCTAGCTGAGGATCAGCTGTGTTTCTAGCGTCCTTTAAAAAGACGACTAGTTCTGTAGTCTTTAGGAAGTCATCCAAAGCTGAAGGTACTCTTCCAGTTGAGAAAGGTTCATCATTTGAAATTGAGAAGTGATCCAGTCATAAAAGAACCCAGTTCTTGAGAAGAAATCACTCTTTGCCTCTTATTGAAGAGAGGCAACTTCTTTCTCCTCCTCCCTCCATAGGCAATGATATTTTTCAGTTATTAACTCATTCAGTAGGAGATATGGTGTCCATTGTAAAGTAGGACCAGGGACTCTAGCTCTCAAGTAGAGAGTTAACCTTAGTAGTTGGGATTGACCTTCAGAGAGGAATGAACCATGGTAGTTCACCTGTATGCCCAAGGGGAAATGTGAGGGTGTGCAGAGAAAGACATTAGGGTCTTGTAGCAATGGAGGAAGTTACATCGTACATGTGTTTTCCAAATGTTTGCCTCTCCACTAGTATATTTTATGTGTGCATGCCCAACTTTTCCTATACTTATAGGTGAGTGTATCCTAGGTTTATGGGTGAACCATTTTGTTACAAGTGTTTATCCTATACCATTTTAGTAAGTGCCAGCTAGCTGACTTTTGAAAGTAAAACCACAGGTAGGAGCTTGAGTTAAATCATTAGAAATGTAGACCCATAAAATACCTTGAACCTGAGGTAGTTGTTCCCTAGGGGACTCAACCTGGGAGTTGGAGCTGGCAGGTATTCGTGAGGGAGTACAACAGAAAAAAAATACTACCACCAAATCTAAATATACATGATGTACGAAAAATAAAATAAATCCATAATTCTCTCAATCTGAACTTTGTTGTCAATTTCCAGTATTTCTGGGTAATTTTATGCATGATTCTTTGAAGTATGGCATTTAGAACTTTTCATGATGATTTTCTAAAAGAATTATAATCATCAGATTACAATCAATCCTCATTATTCATGGATTCCTTATTTGCAATTTTGCCTACTTTATAAAATTTATTTGTAGCCCCCAAATCAATACTTGTGGTGCTTCTATAGTCATCTGTGGACATGTGCAGAGTGTCAAAAAATTTGAGTTTCCTTCATCTTCCCAGCTGAAGTCAACTCTGCTTTCTTGTTTCAGGCCTCATACTATTCTTTTCTCAATTTATTTAATCTCCGCCTTTCCCCCACATTTTTGTGCTTTTTGTTGGTGATTATAACTGTTTAAATTGGCCCCCAAGCAAAGTGCTGAAGTTCTGTCTAGTTCTTAAGCACAAGAAAGCTATGATATGCCTTAGGGAGAAAATATGTGTGTTAAATAAGCTTCGTTCAGGCATGAATTACAATGCTGCTGCTGTGAATTCAATGTTAATGAATCAACAATATAGTACATCTAAAAAAAGGAAGAGGAAATTCTGTGATCTTGATCTGTATGTGAGGCTGTTCTCCAAAGCGCTAAAATAAATGTGACTAGAAGCTTGCAAAAATCTAACCCTATATTTTCCCAGGAGCAATGGTTCAGCATTCACTAATTCAGTGTTCACTGAGACTTTATAGAACATAAGTACCACAAATGATGAGAATCAACTATATGTCTTTTCATTCTATCTTCAAGCTCAGTGTCCCCTAAGGTCCTATCCTGGGAACTTTTCTTTTTTCTCTATTGTATTTCACTTGGTGATCTAATCTACTCCCACTGATTAAATTATTGTCTCCATGTAAAGATTTTCAGATCTAATTTATCCAGCCCTTCTCTCCTGGCTTCCAGTCTTGCATCTACAATTGCCTCTTGGAAATCTCAAACTGGACGTCCCATAGACATCTTAAAGTCAATAGTTCCCGAACTGAACCTCCAAATCCTCCTCTCTTTCTAACTTTCCTATTACTATAAAGAGCATACCATCCTCCCAGTCACCCAGGCTTGAAAACTAGTTGTCATTTTTTTCAATTGCTCACTCTCTCTGTCATACCCCACATCCAATCAATAAGTTTTCAAATCCTGTTGATTACAGCTTTACCATATTTCTCACATATATCCTTTATCTCTACTAACGCTGGCATCATTCTGGTGTAGGCCCTCATCATCTCATGCCTGGATTATTGGAATAGCTTTCTGGTTGGTTTTCCTGCCTCTTTCCACTGCTTCTCTCCACTCCAGGCCATTCTCCACTTAGCTGTCAAATTTATTATCCAAAAAGGCAGATATGACCATATCACCCTCCTAGTCAATAAACTCCCTAATACCTCCAGGATCAAATATAAAATCCTCAGTTTGGCTTTTAAAGCCCTTCATACCCTTACACCTTTTTACCTTTCCCTCTTACCCCTTTGCATAGTCTGTGATCCATTGACACTGGTCTGCTTCCTTATTGTTCCTCCCCACAACACACATCATCTTTCAGCTCTGGGCATTTTTGTTGACTGTTTCCCATGTCTAAAATGCCTTTTCCCTTATCCCTGTCTTATCCCTGCCTCCTGGATTCCCTGACTTCCTTCAAATCTCAGCTAAAATCCCACCTTCTTCAAGAAGCCTTTCCTAATCCTCTTAATGCTAGCTTGTAGGAGCTTAATGTTTATTGACTTAGTGACTGACTGGAGCCTTCCTACTGAGATTATCTCCAATTTATCCTGTATGTATTGTACATGGTTGTTTGCATGCTGTCTCCCCATTAGACTCCAAGCTCCTTGAAAACAAGGAATGGTTTTTGCCTTTCTTTGTATCCCCGGCACTTCCCACAATGCTGGGCACATAGCTCATGTTAAATAATGGCATGTTGACTTGACTCAGTATTTTTGTGTTCTAGAGCTTGTGTGTGCTCTTTCAATCTTTTTGTTTTTAAATTTTCATTTTATTATTTTTCCTCCTGCTTCTGCATTTTTTGCATTAAAATTTTATCATCTTTTTCAGAAAATTGATTGATATGGACAGTGTCTCTGTCTTTTGTTCTAATTTCTCTAGTCTCTGGTTAGAGCAGAGTAAATGGTGCAATGAGTAAAAATGCTAGATTTGAGGAAGTGAGGAAGATCTGAATTCTAATCCTTCTCAGAAACATACTAGCTATGTGAGCCTTGTCAAGTCACTTAACTGATGTCTCAACAGTTGAGTTTCCTCAACTGTAAAACAGCACTTATCTCAGAGGATTTCATGTAGAATAAATGAGATAATGTAATAGTAGTTTTCAATCTTGAAAGTATCATATAAATGTTAGCTTATTATTATTAATAAATCTGGTTATTTCTGCCTTAGGATATTTGATTTCCTCTCTTTTTTTAATTTTCACTCAATTCTTTGATTGTTCTTCTGATTGTTCTTTTGATTCTGTTCTTCTTGAAGTTGTTCATTGCATTTTCAACAGGTTTTACAGAGTTTATTGTATTATCTTCACTTGGTGAAGTGTTTTTCTTTCTCCAGGAGATTTTTTTCACTCTTGGGTTGTTTTTTGGTTTTGGTGGGGTTTTTGTTTTTTTGTTTTGTTTTGCTTTGTTTGGTATGTAGTGGAAAGCTCCTGGTTCTGGAAATAGAGGACAAAGATTAAAATCCTGCTTCTGACAGTTAACTGGCTGTGTGAGTTTTGTTAAGTCATTTAAAGTCACAGAACTGAGCTCTAGTCCTCCTTCAGTTTCTGAGCCTCAATTTCCTCATCTATAAATTGAACCAGTTGGATAAGGTGGCCTACGACGTACCTTCTAGCTCTAAATCTATAATGCTAAGAACTTTTGTTTTGAGGTCCTTATCTGCTGCGATGTTGCAGTTCTTCCAACGTTTGCTCATTTCTCTTCCACAGACAGTTTTTTATCCATCTAAATCAAACACTGCTGGTTTTTCTACGGTGTTCTTGCTGAAAACGTGCTTGCTGCCAATATTTTCCCTTTAAACAACCCAGCACTCTTATTCCCCTCCCCCATTCCTTACTGTTTATTCTCTGTTCTTTCAGACCCCTAGGTTTTAAAATCCTGTTTCCCTCAGAGGGTGAGAGTGATCAATAAGGACACTACTGCAGGGAGACCTTAAGGGTGCTGTAATAGGGCCAATTCTCCACTTTCAGCAGTCCTGAATTCTACCTTCTTCTCTGCATCTGGCCTTTTTTTTTTTTTTTTTTTTTTTTTTCAGTGCTGGCTCTAGGGGCTGTCTGATACAGAATGAGGAGAGCCTCCATGGAAACCATTCAAAGGGGTTCAGTGGGCAACCTTTGTAGCTAAGTCTCTTCTCTATCCTCCTCTTTCTTTTATGGACTGTCTGTTCCCCCTTCCCACACTCCTAGCAAAGCACATTAAACATTTTCAATCATGGCTACATATTTTTTCTTCTCCTTCCTCAATTTTCTTATTCCTCAGACTGCATGCACAGCTGTCCCCTCCCTTCCTGACATGCTTTCTCTTTCTTGAGACTTGGGGCTAGTCTGATTCACAGAGCTCAAGCCCCACAAGTAGTGGAGTGTCCCAAGAATATTCACATCGATTTAACTCTAAAATATAGGTATGTAAGGTGTCAGCATCCATGTGCATTTGCAGGGCTGCCCCAGACCAGTACTAAGATTGAAGGAGCTAAAGGAGGAGAGGGAGAAAAGGGCAGAGGCACCTTAGATAAGAGGTCTCCTTAGGAGCAAAGGCCACTATGATAAATTGCAAAAATGTTAATAGCAAGAAGTAAATGCCTATAATAGCTGCATCCACATGAGTTTCAGAGTCACCCCCAAGCTAGTGGCATGGGTTAAGTTAGGGGTGGAGTTAAGAATAGAAGTTAAAAGTAATGGGAGCACACAGAACCATGAGTTGGTGAGTTGGTCTTCAAGCTTTTATTTTCTATAATAATAATTTTTGGCAGTTCTTTAATTTTTCTTTTTGTCATTGGTTAACATACTCAGTTCTGGTGCTTTACAACCTATACTATTTGGCATGATAGGGGGAAGCTGCCCTTAAGATCCTTTCAACTTTTTTAGGATTACCTTCTTTAGTTAGGATGAGATACTTAGCAAATACTTTACTAAAATCTAGGTGAATGAGGAGATAAAAGAAAAAGGACCCTATGAATCCTTTTATAGCAGCATTTTTGGTGGTGGCAAATCATTGGAAGTGGAAGAGATGCCTATCATTTGGGGAATGAATAAACAAATTATAGTATATGAATGTGATGGAATACTATTGTTTTATAAGAAATGATGAAGGGAATGCTTTCAGAAAACCCTGGGAAGATTTATATGAACTGATATAAGGTGAAGTGAGCAGAACCAAGAGAACAATCTACACACTAACAATATTATAAACAATCAACAGTGAAAGACTTTGTTACAATGATCCGCAACTCCAAAAGACTCATGATATTAAATGGTATCCACCTCCACATAGTGAACTGATGGACTCAGAGGACAGATTGAAGCATGTTTATTTCCTTTCTTTTTCTTCCTTCCTTCCTTCTTTCCTGCCTTCCTTCCTTCCTTCATTCCTTTCTTCTTTTCTTTTCTTTTTTCTTTTTTGGAACATGGCTAATGTGGATATAGGTTTTGCATGACTTCATATGTATAATGGGTATCATATCTCTTACGTTCTCAATAGATGGGGGAAGGAATGGAGGGAAAGAGAGAATCTGGAATCAATAATAATGAAATCTAGGTGACTAGCATGTCTATTTACCAATTTAGCAATCTAGTTAACAAAAAAGTATATAAGTTTAGTCTTCTGCGATCTGTTCTTGATGAAGCTTGTCTTGATTTAGCTCTTTGTAATCATCCTTTCCTTTTCTCAGTGTTTGCTATCCAAGTCTTTAATAACCTATTCTTAACTTTTCCCAGGAATTAAGGTTGAGCTCACTGGCCTATAGTTTATAAGCTCTTCTCTTTTTTGAAAATAGGAACAACATTTATCCTACTCTTTCATTTTCCATGATCTTTTAAATTTCACCAATAGTACTTAGCAATTGTGTCCACCACTTCCCTCAGTACCTAAGGATGTAATTCACCTGGGCCAGATGACTTTAATTCATCAAAGGCATTAGACCCCTTCTCACTATTTCTTTACTTACAATGTGCCTGACCAGGAGTCTACCATTCCTGTATTTTAAATGATGGTCTAAAAGATCAACTCTCATTTTGGGGTTCCTTGGTCCTAGTCAGTTGTTAGCTTCTCAAATAATTTATTTTCTCTTTTTTGGCACCTTTTGTACTTTTAATGAGCAGTATAGAGGAAAATATAACCTCTTTAGTTCACTGTTAGCCATTTTTGTTCCATCATTTCCTATGAAAAAGGTTATTCTCCTTGGTAAAGAAAGCAGAAACAGATTATAATTTAGCAATTCTGCTCTCTCTCTCTCTCTCTCTCTCTTTCTCTCTATCTTCCCCAAGTAGTAATCCTTCCTTTTCTTTGATCCTTTTTTTCCTCTCAATATCTCTTTAAAACAAAACAAAACACCAACCCTTTTTGTTGCCTCAACTTCCTTTGCCAGCTTCAACTCATTCTGAGCTTAAGAAGACCTGACATTATTGTAATAGGGCTCTAAAATGCTATAATATTCATCTTCCATTGCCTGCCCTTATTTCTTTCTTCTGTAGATATCTTTTAAAAATCTATATTGGTTGCTGAGTTCCTTGTGTGGCCATATTAGGCTCTTCAAATAATCACCATTTTCCCTCTTCAATGAAAATATTTCCTTTTGTACATTTTTGTGGGTTTCCTCTACCTCCTGAGGCTGACTTCCTTGTAGAATTTTAGTTAATGGAATCCTAGCTTTCCATTCTCTAACCACTTTGAAATCTATTCGCCTCATACCTAGGATTTATAACAGATTATATCCAGCTTTCCTCTCCCCCATCACAAACTATAGCATAGATACTTGTCTACAAGGTTCCTGACATTTCCATCTCAGCAAAGAGTACTTATCTGTTAGTAAAAATCAGATCCAAAATATAATTTTCTGTTATTGGTTTTTTCCATCTTTTGAAGGATAAAATTATTACTAAGGTGCATGAAGAAGTTATTAACTGCTTTGTTTTTGTCTGAGGGAGAGTTCCAGCAGATGCCTAGAAAACTGAAATCCCTTATGTTACTATGTCATGTCTCTGTGCCAGGTCTGTGATGTTTTCCAAGATCCTTACCTATTTCCTTTTTATTTCTTTTTTTCAATTTCAATTTATTTTTCCCCCTTATTAAGCACTTCTCTTTTTTCTACTCCACTGTAATTGGGAAAAAAACAAAAAGGAAACTACTATAACAAATACATAGAGTCAAAATTCTCAGATCCCTAGATTTATCATATCTGCAAATGTGTGTCTCATTCTGCTTATTTACTCTATCACTTTTCTATTAGGAGGAAGAAAGCAGCATTCTTTAGCATTGGTCTTCAAGAATTATGGCTGACCTTTGCGTTGATGAGTATTCTTAAGTCTCTCCAAACTGTTTGTTTTTACAGTGTTGTTACAGGATAGGCTGCTGTTTTGGTTCTGCTTGGTTTACATCCAAGTTTTCCCAGATACATCTAGAATGAGCTCTTTTATCATTCCTTACAGCATAATACCATTACATTTGTATGCCATGATAGTCATTCTCCACAGATGGGTGCCCATTTGCTTCATTTGTTGCCACTCTAAAAAGACTTCCTATAAATATTTTTGTATATATGAGTCCACCACAGGATTAATTCTTTGGCTGCCAGAACATATGAAACAAAACAAAATACAAAATTGTCCTTGATCTTTGACAGTGATGGTGGCAAAATGGTGGAGAGGAAGCAGAGGGTGCTAAGCATCATAGTTTTTAGGCTATCTATAAACATTCATTTAGCTATCATCATTCTAAATGTGAGCTCTTTCCCAGAGTCTTGCACAGTGCGTGGCACATGGTTTGGTGCTTAATTAAATGCCTGGTGAATTGACCCATAAGCTGATATACTTCTGGAGGAATTAAAGAAATCCATTTTGACATTCTGGCTATCAGTGAAACCAGAAGACTTAAAGAAATTGCAACTAAACAGGAGAATGGTTCACAGGCTCCCCTTGGAAAAGCAAATACAAGAATTAGTAGAATTGGTTTCATCATGTACCCACAGGCAACAAAGCAGAAACATCATTTAATTCTGCCTTCAACAATGAGAAAACTAAGGCCCAGAAGGGAGAGAGGGCAGGGATGTGACCTGTACAAAGTCATGCAGCTAGTTAGGAGGGTCGGTCTACTTCCCCCAGTATTATGGAATTTTTTTTTTTATCTCACATAGTTGAGTTGAAGTTATCCACAAACATTTTCAGTACTTTTCTGACTTCTTCAGTTTGCCCTTCTGTCTGTGTCAATTCTTTTCATAACCAAGTCACATTTGCCCACGTGGATTAGAAGCAATAGGAACACTCCAGCGCTTTTCAAAGAAAGATCAGATCACTTGGCAAAAGTAGCATGCCTTTCAAGCAGCCATTTAAGTCCTATGATTTGTAGAACTGCCATCTCTGGAAATCCTTAAGAGCCTGGAATTGTTGAGGTAAAACCTGCCTAAATGAGAGGGATAGGCTAAGATTTTCTTTTGACATCCCATCAGTGAGAGTCTCGATGATTCCATTTGTCCATACCAAAAAGTTCACAAAGCAAAGCAAACTAGTCTGTTCTTTTTATTTGAATCAAATAAGTTACACTTTGGTACTGGTTTGCAGTCCCCAAAAGGTAGCCATACCCTGCTATTTACTGCTAAAAAGGCCAAGTTAGAGGCCACGGACCTGCATTCCATAACAAAATAGTACTTCTGAGTGCCATAAACCATTTTTTTTTCCTATATAGAAACAGAGATAAAGACAGAAAGAGACATAGGGATATTCATAGATCACTATGTAAGACAGCTCTAAGAGCAAAACAGAGGAGTTTAGCAACACAAGAGTCTGTAATAATGTACTGAATTATTTATGGAATCTACAAATCCTTGAAAACAAGCTCTTAAGGGCAAGGACTAATGAAAAAGCTGAATTTAACTTTGTATCAGGTATAGAAGAGTAGGTGCTATTTATTCATTACTCTTCTGTCAAACTATTGGAAGTTAGTACCTGGTGAATATAATGCAAATAAAAAGATGGAACAAACAGCGAATAATGCAATCAGAAAACCTTTCAAGGACAGAGTAAACCAACGAGGCTAATCATCACCAATTATGATACATGCTCTTTCAAGAATAGTTCACAAGAATAGGACCATAGAAGCAAGAAAAGAGAATGTCAGAGTAGGAAGGGACCACAAAAGCCATCCAGTCAAACTTAGAGCTAAATAAGAATCCCTATCTGCCCCATTCATGGCAAGTGATTCTCCAGTCTTGACTTGAAGACCTCTAGGAAAGGGTCAACCACTACCTCCTGAGAGTTTATCCTCTGGGGAAAGAATAGTCCAAGAAAACCATCCAGAAGTCTGCCACAGATGGACATTTAGCCATTAATTTATTCATCAAATAAATAACCAGCAGAATATAAGCTCCTTAAGAGCAAAGGCTGTTTTTTTTTGTTTGCCTTTGTATCCTCAGCAATGAGTACAATGCCTGGCACATGATAAGTGCTTGATAAATGACTCCTTTGGGATTGAATTTTTTGAATGACTGCTATGGGCAGTGTATTGTACTGGGAAAATAACACTGATACATATATACCTTACGTGCATTTTGAATGTGTCAATTTCTTTACATATTTTTCCCTCTTACCCATTAGAATGGAAGCTCCTTGAGGGAAGGTAATATATATATGTATATACACATACATACATATATACATATACATATAAGTATATGTATGTGTTTGCCTTTCTTTGTACCTGCAGTGTTTCTGGTCAAGAGGCAATCATAAACAATCCTTAAGCAACATGTCCTGGTGCAAAGATACAGATTTGGAGCCAGACCAGAGTTCAACTTTACTTCTGCTCCTTTCTTTCAGTGTGACCTTGGGCAAGTCATTTCACAGACCTAAAACTCAGTTTTCTCATTTATAAAATGAAAAGACTGGAAAGATGATCTACCTAAGGCCTTTTGAGCTCTAAATTTGATTACCTTGTAATTCTAATGTCTTACCTTCTTCAAGGAGTTTATAATCAAGTAAGAGGGAATAAAACATGTACACATTTAAATATAAATGTGGAGCTAGATAAGAACTTAGGGATCATCTAGTCCAACCCCTCAATTTTATAAATAAGGGAACTGAGGCCCTGAGAATTTATGTGAGTCAATCATAAGAATTTATTAAGCACTTAATCTATTCCAGGCACTATGTTAAGCCCAGAGGTTCAAAGAAAGGAAAAATAAATAGCTAGCTAGATAGATAGATAGACAGGTAGATTAATAAGTAAATAAAAATTCCCTATTCTCGAGGAGCTTACATTCTAACAGGGAGACAATATGCAAAAAAAAAATAGGTAGACATAAGATATATGCAGAGTAGATAGTAATTTTAGAGGGTAAGATTTTAACAACTGGTAAGACCAAGAAACACCTCATATAGAAGTTGACATTTGAACTGAGTCTTCAAGAAAGGTAGAGACATGAAGGAAGAGCATTTTGGGATTGGAAGACAACTATTACAAAAGTAGAGAGATGGGAAATAGAATGCTATATGTAGAAATAATGTAGAAAACAGCAAATGGGCCAATATAGCAGGATTATTAAGTATGTGGAGGAGAGAAAAGTATAATAATATTTAAAAAAGGTAAGAAGGGTCCAGGTTGTAAAAAGCTTTAAATGACACACTGAGGACTCTGAATTTGATCTTGGAGGTAAGAGGGAGCCACTAGAGTTTATTGAATAAAGAGTGGCATGATCAAACTTCACTTTAGGAAATTCACTTTGGCAGTTGAATGGAAGTAGGAGAGACTAGAATCAGAGAGACCAATTAAATGCTACTGTAATAATTTAGGGAAGACATGATGACAGTTTGAACTAAGATGGTGGTTTGTGGGAGTAGAGAGAAGGTAACCTATATAACAGATGCTATTAAGGTCAAAATGACAAGGTTTGGCAACAAATTAGATATGTGTCAATAATGCTAGTGAAAAGTTGAGGATGACAGTGAAGTTATGAAATTGGATAGCTAGGAGCATGGTGGTTTCCTCAAAAGTAATCAGGGAATTTTGAAGCAAGGAGGGCTTGGAGGCAAAGAGAATGAGTTCTATTTTGAACATGTTGAGTTTGAAATGACTATGGAATGCTTCGTTCATTACATTTAATGAACAGCTGGTGGTTGAGCACTAGAGGTCACCTGAGAAATTAGGGCTGGACATAGACCTGGGACTCATCTGTCTAGAGATTACAATTGAACCCATGATAACTGATGAGATTGCCAACTGAGATAATACAGAGAAAAAGGAGAAGAGGGCCCAGGATAGAGCCTTGAGCAATACTTATAGTTGATCTGTGTGACATGGTGGACATGAATGAAGAATCATCAAAGGAAATTGAGGAGCAGTAAGATAAATAGGAGGAAAACCAAGAGACTGCACCATTACAAAAGCCTAGAGAGGAGAAAGTATCTAAGACAGGAGTGCTTCACCAGAGGTCCACAAATAGCATTTAAGAAGGGCCATGAAATTTGATGGAGAGAATTACATCTTTATTTTCAATATAACTAGTTTCCTTTGTAATCCTACATATTTGATTTTATGCATTTAAAAACATTATTCGTAGAAGATATCCATAGGCTTCACCAGACTGCCAAAGGAGTCTATGACCCTAAAGAAAGATTAAGAATTCAAAATCTAGGAAAAGAGAGTGATTGACAGAGTCAAGGCTGCAGACAGGTCAAGAAGGATGAGGAGTGAAAAAAAAAGACCTTTAAGTATGCCAATTAAGAGATGACTTTGTAACATCATTCAGTTGATTGATGAAGTTGGAAGCTAGCGTTACCTAAGGGAACATAATTAGTAAATGGCAGAGCCAGGATTTAGACCTAGCTTCCCTAAACCTAGCACTCCTTACAGTGTACCACAAAGAACTAGGAAACTCAATGAGAGAAAAAATACCTTTTAGATGTTGAAAGCTGGGAAAGCTTCATGGAGAATGTGACATTTGATTTGAGTCTTCAAGGATGGGTTGTCAACAGTCACTGATTAAGGGGAGAGTATGGGGATGGAGGGAATCAGGGCATTCTAAGCATAAGGAAGAGTTTGAGAAAGGGTAACTTATACCTCTCAGTAAGATTTTTCCCCCAGGATCCTGTTAGTACCTAACTTCTTTGGCTGCTAAAATCAACTTGTAAACTTTCAAATGGTAAACTTTAACATCTGGAGCAAACAAGTAGCAATAAGGAATTTAATGATTGAAGAATCTAACATCAGGAATGCCAAAGCTGAAAACAGCTAGATAATCCCATATTTTCATGACTGGGGCATTTTAGGTAGATTCAAGGAGAAACAATTGGGAATGGAAAAACTTAAGAAGACACTGTGAACTTTTGGTATTACCATTAAAACCTCAAGGACATCATTTGAAATTTAATCTGCCATTTTAAAGTTCATATAGAGCTACCCAATCTCAAGAGGGTACATTGAGCAAATGGGCCTCAATTTAACCATCTCAAAGTGCCCACAATTTAGAACTGTGATGCCATGAACAATCAGCATGATGTGGATATTATCACTATTAAATTTCAAGGACCGAGATGGGTTTTATTAGAAGTCTGACAGGCAAAAATGCTCAGTCTTATGCTAATCAGAAAGTGGTCTCAAGTGCATAGAATAACAAAGATGGGAGGAAGAACAAGTGAGTCATGGAATTAAAAGAACAGAGAAACTTTGAGCAAAGTATCAGAGTTGGTAGGGGTAAAAAAGAAATGAGGTTGAGGTTATTGAGTTCCAGGTACCATAGAGGAAGGCTTTCTATAAGCTAGAAACACACCTTAAGTTCATGCTATGTGAAGGCTGAAGAACTGGCTAACTTGGGGTGTTTATTTTAGAGAAGGAAAGACTTGGAAGAGGGGGACAGGTCTTCAAGTATTGGAAGGACTGTTATGTGGAAAAGGACTTGACTTATTCTTGGCCCCCCAGGGCAAGTTTCAAAGGAGATAGTTTACATTTGATGTAAGGAACAACTTCCTAAATATAATAGCTGTCCAAAAGTAGAATGGGCTACCTTGGAAGGTAATGAATTCCCCTCAGTAAAAGTATCCAAAGAAAGGCTGGATTACTACTTATTGGGTATGTCACAGAGGGCAAACTTTTTCAAGTATAAGTCAGGCTAGATGATCACTTCCAGATCTGAAATTTTATGATTCTATGGGAAATATAACAGAATCATGGAGTATTTAACAAGTGATGAAAGAAATGTTTTTTTTTAAAGGAAAAGAAAAATACTGCAGAGATTCAGGGAATATTATTAATAACCTGTTTGTCCAGTACTTTACGGTTTATAAAGCACTTTCCTCACAATAATTCTGGGAGGAAGATAATACAGTACACATATTATTATTACTTCCTCCCCTTCCTCTTTTTTAAATAGATAAGAAGGATGCATCTCAGTAAGCTGAAGTGACTTGTTCATGGTCATAGAACAAGGAAGTGTCAAAGTCAGGATTCAAAGCCCAGTCTCCTAACAGCCAGCCCAACATTCTTAACACAGTAAACCTTCTATGAGAGGTAGGAGAAATGTTCCTGTCATTTGGAGATGTAGGAGAAAAGGAGCTGAAAATTCAATTCAATTCAACAAGTATTTATTGAGAGCTGACTACTGTGCCTAGCTCTGTAAGAAATAAAGAGATTACTGTAGTTAAGGTGAAAAATCACCAGAGTGTAGTAGAATTTGAACAGTAAGGAGAAAGAGATGGTGCTATCTTTTCATTTTATTATACCTACTTATTTTACTTTTTTTCCTTTCAACTAGAAACACAGTGGCATTTTTCAATACACATGTATTAACTACTTTTGTGCTTATAATTACCTAAAGAATTGGACACAAATAAAAAGATATACCAACAGTGCTTTGGGCAGTGATGCAGTACAAGGGATGATGCTGATGGCACAGCTGTGGCCCTGGGGGTTCCTGCCTTGAAACTCCAACAATTACCTGGCAGCTCTGGAAGTGGAGGAATCACCCACACAGCCATCATGGTCTGCAGTGAGCATTGTGGAGGTACACTGCTTGAAGGGCATCTCTGCCTATAAAGAAGCCAAATAGACACCTGCCCATTTGTCTGACAGCATGCATTATAAGAAAGGCAGATCAGTCCCACCCATCTCTGATTGTGATCCCTGCATAACTGGCCTCCTCAGGTCACTAAAGTTGTCCAGTGTAGTAATGACTAAGTAATGACTATGTTTACAAGTGTGTAATTTTCTAGGGTGCACCCAGCATCCAAAGGACACTACCCACATAGCTGTGGATGCCTTGAGCCTCTTTGCCTTGTTATATTAAGTTCATGTAGCCATCCCAGGGTCAAGGGTTTTCAAGTAAATGAAACAAACATTTATTATCACTTATTATGTTTAAGGCACTATAGTATATCCTGGGGGGATATGTTAAAATATTTTTTTAGAAGAGCTGTAACTTTATATATTCTTTCTACCAAGGGAGATTCTCACCTCTCCACCCTTTAAAGTTCAAATTAATATACTTTAGTAGATGGTTTCATGAGTTGCTATATTAAAAAAAATTTTTTCTAAATCACTTGGTAGGACCTGCTCATAGGTCTGTATTAGACCATGGTCTGGGAACAATCCCATGGGCCCTTGTTCTAAGAGGAGAGGACAATGGAAATGCTCCTCCAGAGTTTGCCTCATACCTGGCTCATTTTATAAACAAGTGTCAAACCACCCTAGTATCTTTGACAAGAAAACACCAAATGGAGTCACAAAGAACCAGATAAAACTGAAATGACTGAACAATAATAACAACTTTATAAATACTTATGGCCTTGCTGAAATCATCTTCTATAACCCAGGTTCACCTCCCACATTGGATTCAGTCATTGGTTATGATGATGAAATAAGACACAGTGTTTTCTTACCTTGAAGGCACTGAGAATCTAATGGTCACTGTATTAGAGTGAGGTTGTTTTGCCCATCACAGCAGAAACATTCTAGGTTGCTGAGGGGAGTGAGTTCTTGAGGGTTTTTCTTATGTTACTGAACCCACCAGCAGGTTAGCATCTTTGTGATATCTTAACTCAAAATCTCTCATCTAATTCAGAATGAAATGAGATAGCAACTTTACTTTGGAACAGGCAGGATTAGGATAGGGAAAAAAAATAACTGACATATTCACTGTGCTTGTGGATGTAAGATTCCAAACAAACAAAAGTTACGATTTTTTTCTTTAAGAAGTTTGCAATCTATCTGAGGAGTAAAGAGATATGAAACAGCTAGTGGATAATACAAACCAAAATACAACCAAGTTTCCAGTTACATGTCAGAGACTATAGAATCTTAGAGAACAGGAACTTATTTTTTGTTGTTGATCTTGTCTTTCCATACCCAGAGTCTAGTGCACTGTCATATGCTTAGTGGGTATTTCAGAAATGTGTGTTGGATTGGATTGAGTTACTGTAGAAATTTTAAGAAGAAAAACGTTTCAAAGAGGGACTAATCACTGGGGACTCCATGTAAGAGGGAATTTTAGCTTAGTCTTCAAGGAAATGTAGAATTTTGAATGACAAGTTTTTGGAGGAATCTATGGTACGGATTCCAGGCAAGGAGAAGAACAACAACAAAGACAAGATTCACCTATATGTGTCTGACTGTAAAAATGGAAAGAGAGAGAGAGAGTAATTAAAGATGTTGGAGGAGGGGATATGTTGGCCATGACACCTCAGGAGGTAGGAAGGTATGAAATTCTGAGCACAGATGAAAAGATTAGTATTCAAAAAGAAGAGGGATGACTCTTCCTTTGAGGATACACATCTCCAGATTTATAAAAAAGAAAAATTAAAAAAAAAATACAAGCAATTCAAGACAGTCAATAAATACAGCAAATGTCATAGAACTGATCATTGGAAAGGTAAAATATGTGCCTGTTACTTATTTTGTGAATCTAATGTAGTGCTGTTGCTTTCTGGGGAGTTCCAGGTAAACATTTAATTTTCTAAACCCTTCGTAAAAATAGCTATTTTCTTTCTTTCTTCCTATTTTTTTTAAGCAAATGGATCAACAGTCAGATGTGAGTACTTTACTAGGTAGCAGAAAGCATTCAACAAAAACACTGAACATTAGGTAGCAAACATATTTGCTTTGAGAAAATGTATAAATTGAGCTCTCAAAAGTAAGTCAATTTAATCAGTTCAATAATCTTGCTGGCTAAAGCAGTCAATATGAGGAGAAAAAGATGAGACCATTTCAGTAGCAGCAGAGCACATCACAGGGTTAAAGCAGATAAACTGGGAGTATTTTGCAGCTTGAAAAGCAAAATTATCCTTAAAATATGGAAAGACTCTTCAGTGTGATCTTCTGTTCTGCTCTTAATAGACATCATCAGGCCACTTCACATCGTTCTAAGGCCTAGGACTATCTGTCCCAGGAAAATGAGCGTGTGTAAAATGGGCAGTTAAACACTTTTCCAACTCCATCTTCTAAGAGGGAACATGAGGGGGTTGGACTAAATGGTCCCCAAGGTCTCTCTCAGCTCTGATAGTCTAAGTGTCAAGATAGCCACCTCTTCCTGGCTGTATCTAGCTCCCAAATGGCTTCGTATATATTTTAAATGAGAATCTTGGCTTACCTGCTACTGCCTCCACCAAGCAATTCAAATATTCCCTGGATAGACAGTGGGGGCTCCTATAGAATTCCCTTTTAAACAGTGAAAGTTGAATAGGTTTTATCATCATCCCAATGAGAATTGGTGGGCTATGTCTCAGATTGTGATCTATGAAAGCCAATTCTCAATCACAGACAGAATTTTAGAGGTGGGGGGTCTAATAAATGCAATGTGTTCATTTTTGACACAGGAACTGCCCTTAATGAGTTGCTGAGTTTTAGGATACCCAACTGTATCATGAAAGCTACCATCACTAAAAAGAAAATAAACCCTAAAGGATATTTTAATGTGAAAATTCAGCACTTCCGAAGCATTATCTAGATGCTACTGGAATGATGAACACCTCTGCAGGAGAGAGTGACAACAAAGAGATATGCCCTGGGTTATGTGATAATATGCAGCTAAGAAAGTCAAGTAAACACAAGTTGTGGTTAGCAGGAATTGCTAGAGAGTTCTACATTTATCAAAAGTCTCTTTTTTTCTCAAATTGAACATATGTTGAATATTTTTAAGGTTAATAGAATGTTGGGATAATTTTCAAGAAAAAGTGATGGTATGGTACAACAAGCAGTGACACTTTGGTGTACCCCCTGAAAAGGAGTGTGCTGGAACGCCAGCTTATGAGAGTAAATCGTTAAATTTTTAGTGTGACCATGTACATCTTGGAAATCTGCAAACCCTACAAATCAGGGCTTGATTTATTGTTTTGTTGAATGTCTAGAGTTAAGAAAGTGATGGAAAAATTGTTTATAAAGCAGATTAAACTTTAAAAGGTGTCATGGGTACCTTTTCTCCCCCTCAGAGAGCTGGGTTATTAAACATTTACACCAATGGACCTAAGGATACTAACCTAATAAAACACCGTTTCTCATTTCAGTGTTCTTTGCAATGAATCAAAATTGTTATATTAAGTACATACTTAAGCTTCAAATGAACAGCATTCATGCTAGGAAACTATGTGCACCCCTTTCTTCACCTGTACCACTTGGTAACATTAGAGCTAATTGGACAACTAAGATTCTTACTTGCCAAGACTGGTTTCAACCCAAAATGTTTAAGGCCTAGGACTATCTGGACTATCTTGCCCACTTGTTTAAGTACCTAATAAGAGTGGAATCCCATTCCATTCCTGTGCACTTAGAAACATTTCTAAAGTTCAAGTATGATATTCCACAATTACCAGAAGTGGTTGGTACAGATTTCTGTCCCATGACCCATGATATACTAGAAAATAACATCATCTAACATGCTGGGGTATCCTGTTTCAGTACCTCCTAGAATATACTATGATGAATTTATTCATTTATGATTTTGCTATTCAGACTTCAACCTTGAAAAGTGATATCATGAAACTTGGTGTCTAGAATCCCCAACTTTAACATTATTTTTTGCCTCTAGTAGAGATGAAATAAAGATTTAGTGAGTACATCATGAATTGGAATTAAATTCTATGATTTATCAGGAAATTGTTTCTAATGCATCAAATATCACACATACAATTACATAATGTAGCCAAAAACAGTACCCAATTTCTTTTCCTATTGTAACTTTATAGGAAGAAGAACCACATAATATGATTTATTTAGCCAACCTAGCCATATTCTGTTGTGCATTCGTGATAAGGAAAATGGATAAATAAATGCTATAATTTCTTAGTCTTTTAGGGTGTTCACTTTCAACAAAATTGCCTAAGGAGTCGCAGCAAAATAGAGCTTCCCTCCCATTTTCTTACAAAAAAGCACACTGTAAACCACATAAGCCACAAGCAAATCCCCAAATAACCAAGAAATAAAATGGAAACTGTTTCTCTAGGCTTACTGGTGTCAATACAGCCTCATTTCTTGTTTTCTCATCTTTCCATCGGGATATGCTTGACATCTCAGCCCAAACTTGATCCATTTGTCTTTCTCTTTCAATCACTATTTTGTGATTACTTTTCCTTTCCTTTAGGGGTCACTTCCCCTATTAAGACATACACAACTCCCTAACTCCACTACTACTAAGGTGGCTCAAAGAATCTCAGAATTGAAAGGGACTACAGAAGCCACTGAGCCCAACCCCTGGCCCAGAAATCTCTGGTACAACACGCTCAAAATCATCTGGACTTTTCTAGAAGACCTCAAGTGAGGGGGAATAGTTCTAATTGTTAAGTAAGTGTCTCAATACTTCTAATTGAAATCTGCCTCTTGGCAACTCTCTCTCTTCCCTAGCAGCTCTGCTGCTAGCTCTGAGCTCTTAGACAAATAACCAAAACCCAAACCTGTCTTCATAGGAAAGTTCTTCAAATTCAGGAAGACAGCTAAAACGTTTCTCTTAAGTCTTCTCATCTATACATAAAAATCCCAGAATGATAAAATCATCGTGTAGTGAGGGTGCACTAGCCCATTATCTCAGAGCCAGGAAATATTATCTTCCCCTCAGGATTCTAGAGGTACCCTAAGAGGTTTGGGATTCTCTTCTCTAATGCCCAAGCCCTCACCAAGTTGTGTTCCTTCCACTATTAGGCAACTAGCACCTCAATTCCATTTACCTTTGTTATTATTGAGTCATTTCAGTCGTGCATGACTCTTCATGACCCCATTTGGGGATTTTCTTGGCAAATACATTAGAACAGTTTTCCATTTCCTTCTCCAGTTCAATTTATAGATGAAGAACTAAGGCAAATGGGGTTCAGTAAATTGCCAAGGTTCACACAGCCAGTGTCTGAGGCTGAATTTGAACTCACAAGATGAGTCTTCCTGATTCCAAGCTCTATCCACTATGCCACGTAGCTGCCCCTCCATTTACCTGTTTGACATTAATTAACTTTTACTAAAGGATATTTATTTCAAAGAAATAACTAGAACAAAAGTATAAACATTTTCCCCACACCTCAGAGATGCAATCTCCACTGTACTACCCTGATCTCAGGGGAATGTGGGCTTGCTCTCAGCACATTTTCTATCTAGCATTGGTTTCCTCAAGTTCATGTTCACATGCAGCATGACTGCTAGATCAGTCCTTATTTTAGCTAATGATGGGCTAGGTTCAGAAGGCCGTTCTTGAAGGTTACTTCTTGAAGTGATCCTGTGCTGGCTGAAAAACCTAACATGGCCTCAGTTCCCAGAATCCTAGGGGGTTTACTCTTCTGACCTCTTGCAACTCACAAGACTGCTCCCACCAGATTAATCTCCTCTTAAAACAGAAAATAAATGGTATGTCAAAAGGACTGAAGCCTGTTTTCACAGGGCCATATGTCATCCTCAGAGGGAAGAAAGCCCAAGGTTTCTGTTCTTTATAGCATTACCTTTCATTGGACCATCAGCAAAGGAATGAAACTAAGAGAGAAAAACGAAAGAAAATAGCAAAGGCTGACTTATGAAGGCTTATGAAGACACTCCCAATTGCAGTTCTGCAACTGTAGTTGTTCAAGGAAACTATTCTCCACCACACAGTTAACACGACTGGAGCCAATTAAAGACTGCCTGTTCACGTTCCAATGTCTCTCCAAAGGCACTTCCCTTATACATCATTACAACTCTTCTGGAAGAAGTCTCTCTACTCACTCCAACCTCCACCAGAGGAGACATTGTCAGAGGTATGTTGTGTATGTCTATGCCCGTCCCCAGTACAATAGGGTCTTAGGTCTAGAGCTGGAAGTTGCTTAAGAGACCATCTAGTTAAAAGCCTTCATTTCCTTCAACTGATGCATAGCATGATGTGCTTTTTGCCATCTTGTTCACCGTCTTCAATTTATTAATGTCTTCCCTAAAATGTGGCACTGATAACTGAACAGAAGATAGCATCTGAAGTGGGTGGAGTTCAACTGAACTGTCACCTCCATTGTTCTGGACACCATTCCTCTGAGCCAAAGACTGCATTAGCTTTAATTATGATTTTTTTGGATGCCACTGTTCACTCATATTGAGCTTGTAGTACACTAACACTCTAAAATCTTTTTTTCCTATACAGTTTTTTATATGGATTGATAGCAACATACTCTCAAGTTGGTCTTCTTGGGTGCAATAGAAGCTACTGACAATGTATGCGATATAGGTTCAGATGATATGTAGATGGGCAATGCCAGTTACTAAGTGTAGCTATGGGGTCAAGCTTTTTTCCAGTTTAGAGGGTGTCTAATTAGAAGTCTCCATGCTAGTCTGCGTGTATTCTTGAGTCTAGTCTTTTCCCTCCCTGGTTCCTTCTCTGTTGAACTCTCTGAGAAGTTTATATTCTCTCTCTGGTTCCCAGTCTGCTCCCACCTTAGGGACTAGATTACACTCCCCCAGAATTCCTCCGTCTAACTGAAGAAATTGTGGGTTTTTGGAGTCTCTGGTTCCAACCACTATCTTGATTAGAGGCATACTTCTTTTGGTATCTAAGTAGCTGGTATCTGTTCAGCTTCCACTAAATTAATGACTTTTTCTTTGATTTTCTTTTTTCTCTTGCCAGGAAGCCTAGGTTATCTTTTGACTTTTTGCTCTCTGGAATAATGATAGAGACTGGACCTGTGATATAACTGATAGAGGGAACTCCCAATAAAGAAGCTCTAGCTCCTAAAGCAGGTCAGCACCTTATAGAGGCGCCTCAGACTCTTAGAGGCTACGTGTAGGTGTACCAGAGGCCACACTGGAACTTAAATATCTTCCTGATTCCAAGGTCATCTTTCTATCTACATGGACTCTCTTTGCTTTCTGGGATCTCTATGTCTTCCTTGAAGCCTAGAGGCTCCTTTTCTCTCCTATTTATCCAGTAACAGTTAACTAGTAATAGTTAGATGTATTCAATAGAATAGACAGGTACCTACATAGATATCTAAGTGATAACATTAAATTTTTATCCCACACACTCAGATATGCACAATAGAAATAAGGAAAGTTCATGTGGAGAGTGGAAGACAGAGAGGTTGAGGGCTGAGATGGAATGAAAACAATTTATCACACTCTATTAATTTCTTCTGGTTCTTGATTTCTCAAATTCTTATAGACTTCCTAGATTTTAGTCTAAATGAGAAGTAGCTTTATTTCCCAAGCATAGGACTCTTACCTCTGTGCCTTTTTTCTCTCTCTCCTTGATGCTGAAACCTGATTTTTTTTCTTTTTAGTAAAGGTATATCAACAACTAATCCTGTCCCTTAGCCCCCACTTTCTTCTGTCTAAGTCCACTCACTACCACCCCATCAGGTCCTTGATCACTAACCTTATTCCTTAACAGTCCTCTCAAACCCATCCAGTATTATCCACATGAGAACTGGGCTAGGAGTCAGAGGACCTGAGTTCAAGCCCAGACTTTGCCACTTGCTATCTGTGTGATCTCATGAAAACTAATTAACCTTACTGGTTTTCTTATCTTCAAAATATAGAAGTTTCCTTATCTTCAAAATATAGAAGTTGGTCTAGATGAACTTACAGTTCTAAATCTATGATAAAATTATCTGGGGAAGAATTTATTAGAGAGGTATCATGGCAGATAAGACATTAGACTTGGATCCAGAAGAATCTGGGTTTAAATCCTGCCTCAGACACTTACTTGATGTATAATGTTGGGTGAGTCCTTAACTTTTCTGTGTTTCCATTTCTTCATCTGTAAAATTCCTACCTGTTCAGCCCTCTAAACCATTGGACCTCCTGAGACTATGCCCTTGGGCAGTTAATCTACTCAGTTTTGAAACTTCTGCCTTGGGGCCCAGCTGTCCTGATTAGTGAGTAAATGAGTGCAAATTCATGTAGTCCACTATCTATAGTGAACTGCTGACCAGACCATACTTCACCTCCCCTCGAGCTGCCTACTTTGGCTATCTTCTTGCCATTCTATCCTATCATCACATGTGTATACTCCATCCTCCACTCTTCTTTCCACCTTTTGCTCTGGGACCAATGGAACCAATTCTGCAATTATTTCTGGAAAGAGTATGTCAATTGGGTCCCCTATGTCTCCTCTAACCATCCCTGTAACTTCCCAGAATGAAATATGCCTCTCTGACTATCCCTCCCCTACATGTATGGTACTCCCCTTTTAAGTTTAATCCCCATGAAGGCAGAGACTGTCTTGCTTGTGTATAGCATACCTAGCAATTAGTACAATTCCTGGAACATGGTGACACTCAATCACCGCTTTTCATTTATTCATTCATTTATGGCAATGCTTAGGATCATGTTCAAGATTGAAGGGACCTCAGAAATTATCCAGTCCACCCCATATCACTTTACAAATAAGAAAACTGAGACCCAAAGGAGTAGCCTCTTTCCCCCAGTCACATAGCCAGGTAGTAGGAAAGCTGGGCCTAGCATCTAAATCTTCTGAGCAAGCAAGTGTGTTTGAAACTTTGTTTAGGAAAAAATTTTAATCACCTTCAAATCATATCAAGTAGGCTTCTCTCTTCTCCATCTAGGTCTTGTCCTCAGAGCCTCGTGTTCCAGGATAGTCAATTAGATTGTACATATATATTTGCATTTCCTTTATATGCTGAAGGACAATAGCTATTGTATAATGAAGTACAGTATCTGGGACATTAGTATATTGAGAGGTCATGGCAACTACAGGCAGCTGAAGCTATAGAACTAGTATTTTAGCACTTTGATAGCTTCATAATCACACAATATAACTGACATTTACATAACACCTTAAAGTTTGTAAAGCACTTTAGATACATCATCTCATTTCACCTTCACAACAAATCAGTTAAGTAGATACTGCAGATATAATAATCTCATTATATAGATGAGAAACTGGAATAAGTATATAACCACATAAATAAATGTCTGATGTGTGGTTTGAACCCAGGTCTTGCCTTATTGCAGGTCCTCCAGTGCTTATAGAATGTTACCTTTCACTCTTCTTAGTTAATACTTTCCTTCCAATAGTGCAATTTACAATTCAACCATCACTTTTCATTCTGTATAAGTCTTGTTTATGTCTTTCCACAAATCTCAGAATTACAGGATTGCAAATTGTTATAATTGGAATAGACCTCTAAACCTCTCTAGATCAACCCATGTCCAAAAAGAATCTACTCAACCCATTGGAGTTATTCTGTATCTTTTCATAGTTTGTGGATGTTATGGTAGTATTTGTGTTACCATCTGTTTTTTTTTTCCCTAGCTCTTGCTATGTGACTAGTCCACATCTTTATATGGGTACACATGTCTTTGGACATGTCTTTTATATGACTTTCATGAAAGTTTTCACTGGTAAGATGCTGAAGTTTATGTACACCTACTGTACCATGAACTTTCCACTGCTGCTCTGTTCTCCTGGTAGAATATAAACTCCTTGAAGGCAGGTAATGTTACATTTTTGTCTTTGTATATTTAGTACCTGGCACCTAGTAGGCATTTAATTAATGCTTTGTCAATGATTGAGCAAATTACCAGCTTTGATTCTCCTGAGAATATAGTGTTCTTTGGTTGGCAGCCATATAGCATCATTGGGAGAACATTGGTGTTATACTTAGGCAACTGAGAACTGCATGGAGACTGTCAGAAGCACAACACAATCTTCCAAATGCCATCCAACCCATTCTTTTCCTCCCATTGATTTCTAAGTTCAGCTCATGGTTTACTTTCAGTGCCTATTCAAGAAGTAGGTACTAATGGAATAACTTAATGGGATGCTATCCAACTACATGTGAGAATATGGGCAACATGGGGGCAGAGCCAAGATGGTGGAGGGAAAGCAGTGACTTGCTAGAGCTCTCCCCCAAACCCCTCCAAATACCTACAAAAAATGGCTCTAAACAAATTCTAAAGCAGCAGAACCCACAAAAAAACAGAGTAAAACAAATTTCCAGCCCAAGACTACCTGGATGGCTGATTGGAAAGGTATATCACGCCGGGCTGGGAGAGGGGTGCAGTTTGGCATGGGTGCGCAGGCTGCAGCGACCCTGGAGCAGGCCTCAGAAGACTGAATCATGGGCAGCTGTGGTGGTTTCCAGACTTCTCAACCCACGAAGGCCAAAGACAACTTAAAAGGTCAGTGGGAAAAGTCTGTGACTGTGGTGAGAGAAGAAGCTATATCTCAGCCGCCCCGAGGGCAGCGACTGGTTTCTGAGCTTCAGGCCCACAGACTGAGGGGGAATCGAGTGGCTGATCAAAGGGGGATTGCAGGGATCTCTTTGCCAGGGCTGACGGAGGAATCTCTTGCTTTGCCCGTGCTTGGATCTGGGTCACAGTTCTGAGGGGCGGTTCTGGGGTGAGGAGGAGTGCTGGTGTGGTGGAGCTTGTGGCGGTGGAGAGGAAACACCTCACCCCTTATCATAGCATCTTGGAAGAACTGACACTTTTCAGGTCCCTAGAAGTACCTCTGAAAACAGTTGTACAAATCCTCGAAGCTTGGGACAGTGCATTCTCCACATTGGAAACAGACTCTTACCTTAACAAAGAGTATAAAACTCAAGTAATTGGTTGGGATCATGAGCAAGCAGCGCAAAAAGAGTCAGACTATATTATCTTACTTTGGTGACAAAGAAGATCAAAACATACAGCCAGAAGAAGAAAACAAAGTCAAAGTTCCTACATCCAAAACTTCCAAGAAAAACATGAATCAGTCCCAGGCCTTGGAAGAGCTCAAAAGGGATTTTGAGAAGCAAGTAAGAGAAGTAGAGGAAAAACTGGGAAGAGAAATGAGAGTGATGCAAGAAAGTCATGAAAAGCAAGTTAACAGCTTGCTAAAGGAGACCCAAAAAAATACTGAAGAAAATAACACCTTAAAAAATTGCCTAACCCAAATAGCAAAAGAGGTCCAAAAAGCCAATGAAGAAAAGAATGCCCTAAAGAGCAAAATTGGACAAATGGAAAAGGAAGTCCAAAAGATTACTGAAGAAAATACTTCCTTAAAAGTTAGAATAGAGCAATTGGAAGCTAGTGACTTTATGAGAAATCAAGACACTGTAAAAACAAATCCAAAAGATTGAAAAATTAGAAAACAATGTGAAATATCTCATTGGAAAAACAACTGACCTGGAAAATAGATCCAGGAGAAAAAAAAAAAAAGAGAATATGGGCAACATGAATTCTTCATGTTCTTGGTTGTTTTGGGGATACAAGTTTCTTGTTCTTTGGGGATACAAGTAGGCTGATCTATTTTAATGGCTGCAGATCTAACTGTAATATTCTGGGGCTTGATGCAATCAATATAATATTATCTGCAAAAAGAATCATTGGGGAACCCAAAATCTAGAGGGGATCCTTCTTCCACGTTCATGGTGAACAACTTTGGTGAGCACATCCCTATTTTATATCTTACTTGATATTGATAATCAGAAGATCATTGAACAGTTATCAATTGTCTCTGCGGTCACATCTACAAAGGAAGTCTATATAATCTTAACATATACACAGAAGGTACTTCATTGGAGGAGACCTTTTAAGTCTGTGCTCTATCTACTGAATGATTTTTTTTTTAAATTGACAAATAACACACACAGCTGTATCTGGTTTTCTCTGTACCTATCAGTTATATGTATGATAGTGAAGATGTAGTGTTCTATTGAGACTCATCTGTGAAAATCTGCCTGTTCCTTTCTGATAATTTTATTAGAGGCCCTTGGTGTGCACATTGAGGTGCAAAAGTAGATGGTATCAATTAATCAATCATTCTTGGTTGCCATTTTTGTTTGTTTTTGTTCATTTTATTTTACATTACAGATGCAACATCATCTGTAATCTTTTATATTCTTTCAGAATCTATCCCAGGGGAAAGAACAGTGGATTGGGAGTCAGTGGACCTGGATTTGACTCTTTCTTCTGTTTACCTCTTATTAAAGGTAGGCAGATCATTTAACTTGTTGGGCCTCTTTTTCCTCAATTGTAAAAATGAGGGGGTTGGATTAGATACCTCTATGGCTCCTTTTAACTCTAAATTTACAGTCTTTTTAAAAAAAATCTTGAGAATAGATTCTTAGGTTCCTTTATAATTTTACTGTATAGATGTATAACAAGTAACAACACTGAGAGAGGCAGTGTGCCATAGTGACAAGAAGGCCAGTTTTTTCTGAACAGAAAATGAAAACCTATAGGTTTTGTACATTGTATTGGCTCATCCTGTAACTGTGCATGCATTTCTGGAAATCTGAGTGGACATCAAGAAGACCTGGATTCAAGTTTTACCTCTGATATGTATTGGCTCTTTGACCCTCTGGCTAGGTCTCCCAGGAATCACTCTAAGACTCTAAGTAAGAGATGAATGGCCTATCTGCACCAATTTAGGGAGCTCACATACTAGGAGTTCCCTATACTGATGAAAATATGGATATATAGACGCCCCCCCCAAATAGCCCTTTGTAAGTTATATATAGGCAGAATATATGGCAATATATATATATTATATAGTTTTTTATACATAGTGCTAATATCAGGCACTTAATAGTTGGAATTCTAAAAAAAATTTCTAACAGATCAAAATTTATCTTCAATTTTTGCCCCTAGATGGTTTGTCTTTCTTTAATACTGTCTTCAAAATCTATTTTTATATTTGAAGCTAATGGGTCACAGAAAATGAAGACCACTGTCTCTTCTCTTAGCTAAAGGATGGCAAAGGGTGTTTTTTTTTTTCATTTTAGTGTCTTTCATCAATTACCTTCTTATTTATATGAATAATCACACCAAAGCAGAAAGGAGCCCAGTTAATTATTACACCACAGTGATAGATGTTGCATAAAGACCATCACTGAACAAAATGTGCATTGGTGCCTCTAAATCTATTTGCTTTTTAAGGATAAAGATTCCAGTAAGTTGACAGGTTTTTGCCTGTAACAATAAGAAATAAATCATTATTTCATCTGCATTAAAGTGCTTTCAAAAAAAAAAAAGGCAAATGGATTAGCAGAGGAATCACAGAGTCATAGCATCTTGGAGTTGGAAGAGACCTGAAAGGTTGGTGAGTCCAATTTTCTACCCTGATAGATGCTTTTCCAGGCTCCTGGGAAGTCTTCCAGTGATGGAGAACACACTAACTTTGAAGGGAAGCCCATTCCATTTCTGGATAATCCTAATGGTTAGAATGTTCTTTCTTATATTGAGCTAAAATTCCCCCCTTCTCTTAAATTACCACCTAATTCTGCCCTCTGGCACAGCCTCCCTGTAATGTAATTTGAAAAGCCTGAGGAAGGCTTCCCTTACAGAGAAGTATTTCCCCCCTGGACCTGGCATAATGCCTTCACTTCTATACTCTGAACTTTCTGAAGCAGCCTGCACATACCAACCACCTCTCTGAAGATTCCCCTGATGGTATCAAGGGGAAGGTAATCAAGACATTAACATTCTATTTGGTGGCAGCTATGGTACCTAAGAAGAAATAAATAAATAAATATGTATATGTATGTATGTATGTATGTATGCACGTATATATATGTGTATAAACATGCATACACATAGAGATAGAGCATTTATTAAGTACTTACTATATGTCAAGCACTGTGCTAAGTGCTTGAATATAAATACAAACTAAAAAAATAGTTCCTGCCTTTGAGGCACTTATATTCTAATGATGGAAGACAGCACTCCAAGGAAGATGAAAAAGGGGATGGTCGCAGAAGACAGGGGTAGGGGATGGGGGAAGAATAGTAAGGAAATAGCCAGGAAATGTTAAGAGGGTCTAGGCTTGTCAAGGTAAGGCAAAAGATGATTTTTCAGAGTCAAGGTATCTAAGAGTTACAGTCTAAAGTTTAGCTGGAAGAAAAATGAGGATGAGAATGATGATGGCTGGAGAGTAGATGGTCCTGGACAGCCAGGAATTGAACTAGAAGCCTGGGCTCTGACAATATAGACCAAAAGTTGACCTGTGGTCTCTATGGGCTAAACTTAAAAACCTGTCTGTCAACATCACTTCCATTGGGCAAACACAGGAAAAAAAATCTGCAAGTGTTGAACATTCACTTATAAGGACTGGCCCTCACTCCACATTTCCTTATAGATAGCCTCAGAATTGCTCTCGAGCTGTTTACACTGCATGTTTTTTTCTTTGCAGCTAGGCTTTAAAATCTGGAATTATTTCTTCTTCTTCTTTTACATTCCACACAGCACCTGAAAGTGCACTGGGCACCCAGTAAGTCCATAATAAATGCTTCTTGAATGAATGCATGAATGAATGAGTTATTAAATTTGAAATCCATCACTGATTCCTTGTAGCCTTGAATAATTCACTTGAGCTTGTCTGCAAGATGCCAAGACAGCGGTATGCAAAATAGAAGAAGTCAGGCCAGCCAGTTATTTACTATCCTAAAGAACCAGATTTTGTACTCTGTATGACCAAAGCACTGTTATGGGACTCTTTGGGAGAATGGAATTCTCATTAAAGTCATACAAACTGATGAGATCTTAAAAGCAGCCAATCACTTTGTTAATCTAAATGGATTTAAACTGATTGGATTTAATCCAATCATTTTGTTATCCAAACTGAAGAAGAAAAGTCAGTTATAACACTTTCACCTTTATTCAAAATTAGCAATAAATTGCTAAGTTGTGTGTTTTTTTTTGGGGGGGGGAGCATAACATCGTGTAGATGTTATGCCTTAGATAACCACTTCTTAGAAACTCATTTTTGAAAAAAAAAAGCTAATAAATCTCATTGATAAAGAGTCGGAAAATACATATTTTAAATTAATTTAGTTAACTTCAGAAAGCAGTTAAAAGGGGGCTCTGCCAGGGCAATAAAAATCACTTTAGGAAGAACTGGATTATCATGTGCATAATGAATCTGATTAATTAGGTTTTAGGAAATGGAGATTCACAAGGCTTTATGAACTCCATTACAAAAGAGACATATATCTTCATTAGGGAACTTGGAGATTGACTGCTAGTTTATGTAGGAAATCTCAGTGATGGTAACTTGCTGAAAATTCTTCCCTTAAGCTTGCTTCCCAAAAGTTTCTGCAATGAGCAATCTCTGCCACCCACCAAAGCTTTAGGGATAGGATAAGGAAGTATTATTACCAACCAATCTACCGGGCCATGAAACAGTTGGAGTGATGCTAGGTTACACAAGGAGGTAATAAATCATATCCTTTTGTTGTAAGATTAAAAACTAGTATTTCAAGATTTATAATGCTAGACCTGCGTTCCCAAGTCTATTAAATATCTTTAATTACAGATACAGCAGTTGATATCACCCGTGGAATCTGCACAGAGAAAAAGAACTATGAAACAAGAATGCTCCTGGGGAAAACCAAGATAGATACACCCACTAATGGGATCTCTGAAAAATTAAGGTAGAGGCAAAGATCCCCAAAGTGAAAATAATGGAAAATGCTGTCCTATAATCAGGCATAGGTTTTCAAAATGATTCCTTCTTAGCTTGACATCTACCAAAATACAGATTAGAGGGGATATTTGACATGGCTACTAGAAGCTGAAAGGAGCTGTCAGCAGTGGCCTTTCAGCATTGTAGGTCCTTACTTTAAGACCTCAAGGATCTGTGGTTTTATAGATGTCAATATTCCCTCCAGTAACAGAGATGAAAACCTCTCTACCTTTACTAGATCTTCGTGAGTTGTCATGCATTGCTAAAAAAAAAAAACCCACTATTTTCCTGGTAATCAAGCATCTGGTGACAAGATTCTCTGAATTTAACTAGGTTAATCTTCAGATAATCAACATGAAAACTAGGTGGCTCAGCGGATGAAGAACTGGACTTGGGGTTGGGAAGACCTGAGTTCAAATCCTGCCTCTGACCCTTAGTTGCTATATTGTGAAGGGAAAAAAAAAAAGATGATTAAAGAAGGAATAAGATCTTTGCTTGGGGTAGATAGGGTGATGATACAGAAATTTCTGATGATAAAGAAATTAAAGAGGAGATTATTATATAAAATACTTCCATGAATATTCTTAATGCTTATTTTAAAATCATTAAGGTTAAGACCATCTGGTTGCCTGGATCTTCAAGCCTGGTCCAAAAAGCAATTGTGTCAACAGAATGTGTCTTTTGGTGCTCTCTTACTATCATCTCCTCATTGATCCTGGGCATTAACTCTCTGCTAGTCTCCTTCCCCCAGCTGTTTGCAGTATAAAAGTCTCTTTCCTCTGAGGGAAAATAGAAGAAAAAAAAAAGGAGAATTAAACATTAAATTAAACATTTCTGCTTTCTCTCTTGTCCGTTATAGTCATCCCATCCACCATAAGCAAAGATTTTATTTCTTCTCTGATCATCCTTTGTTCTCACAATTTGTTGTTGTTTAGTTGAGTAGTGTTTGACTCATCGTGATCCCATTTGGGGTTTTCTTGGCAAAGATACTGGAGTGGTTTGCATTTCCTTTTCTAATTTATTTTATAGATGAGGAAACAGAGGCAAAAAGGGCTAAGTGACTTACCCAGGGTCACACAGCTGGAAAGCATTTGAGACTGATTTGAACTCAGGTCTTCCTGACTTCAGGCCCAGCGCTCTATCCACTCTGCCACCTACTTGCCCTTTCTCTTACAATAGAGTCAAAGAAAAACTCCTTTTGTTGCCCTTAGCTTGCTTCTCCAGACTCAGCTCATTTTCAACTGAAATAACAAGTGCTTTGTAAATGTTAAAGCACTATTTAAATGCTATTATTATTATTATTGTTATTAGCTTTAGTATTCCTGACAATATTTTTATAGGATCATACCATATTCTTACGGTCCTCTTCTTTTAAGTTGCTTTGTTTCTATCTTCTCTTTTTAAAAATCTAAGTTGGTTGGTGAGTTCCTTATGCATACATATTGGTCTCTTCAGACAAATTTCATTTTTCCTCCACACTGGACTTACTTCCTTTTGTAGCTTCAGAATTTCATTCTTGAGAAATAATGATATTAAGGATGATGTAATACTTTAAGTATTAATGATGATGTAATACTTTAATACTGATGTAATATTAAGGTGTAATGATGTAATGATTTAATACTGATGTAATATTAAGGATGATGTAATACTTTGCAAAGTGCTTTACAAACATCTCATTTGATCCTCACAGCAGCTTTTGAGATTATTATTCCCATTTTACAGGAAACAAGGCTGGATTTGAACCTTCATTCCAAGTCTAGTATTTTATCTATTGTGCCTACCACCTAGCTACCTCCCCTTCTTTCTGAATTTCCTTCCCTGGAAATATTTCATTCCACGGGATTCTATCTATCTTTTCTCTGAACTCTTAGAAATCTCCTTTCACAAAACCTAGGGATCATGTCAGTCTATGCTCAGATTTCCCCTTCTCTAGTATACATTCTAGGATAGAGTGGTTGCTTCCCCTCAAGGTTTCCATTATTTCCTCTATGAGAGTGAGTTCCTCCATGTTAATGATAATTAGATCCAGAATAGAATGTCTGTGTTAGTCTTTCCACTTTTTGAAGGATTAAATGACTATTAAAGTAAGATAAGAATGTTTAGCTTCTCTGGTTTTTGTTTTGGTTTGGTCTGGTTTTTGGGGGAAAGAAGAGGAGAGAGAGAGAGAGAGAGAGAGACTAAACCTGGAGTCAGGAAGACTTGAACTCAGACACTTACTATGTTACCCTTAACAAGTCACTGAACTTTTGTTTGTCTCAATTTCCTCAAACTATACAGTGGGGGTAATAACAGCACCTAGTTCTCAGAGTTGTTGTGAAGATCAAATGAGATAAATTATTAAAGTGCTTAACACAGTGCCTGGCACATGGTAGGTGCTTAATAAATTTCTTCCCTTCATCATTATAATATAGTGCCTGTGTCAAATTTTTGTTCTATTTCCCAATCTCCTTAACTCTTACTTCTTTCTGTCCAAGTAATTTTGTAGTATACTCTATTTACAAAATTCTTTTTCTTTTTCTGTCCTCTGACCTTCACCCAAACACTCTCCATCTTATTTATTCTTCTGGTTTCTGGATTTCTTCACCTGAGCATGTCTCCTTAATATATATGCTACGTCATCCCATCCTCTTTTCTTTATACTGTTCCTTTTGGATAAAGTAGAGACATAGCCCACCGAAAGGCCATGGGCTTCATCCCACCAAGTTTCAATCATATCTGTGAGGTCATGTTTACTCCCTTACATCAGTTCTTCTTGTTTGTTATCTACTCTTGGTCATTTATTTATATAGAGGTATGTAAGGGTATGGGTTTTTACTAATAGCTTCTTTCTTCAATTTTGTCTCCTGAGAATTTGTGAGTGTCCTAACTGCTATTATTTGTTTTGTGGTCACTACTTATGGCATCTAATTTGAAGGAATATACACATGCAATCTTTTTTGCCTCCCTTCCTTTTCATTTTAAAGCCTTTTGATTAGATTTATAAGTCATTTGGCAAATACATTGTCAGTCTTTATTTGGTGTACACTTTTTCTCTGGCCAGGAATGTGTCAACTTAAAATTGTAAGTCATGATCCAGAAAGCCAAATCCCATTCTCAAACACCACCTTCTTAGCCATGTGTTCACTTCTCCAAACAATTTTCCTTTTCTGCATCCTTTGCCTTCAATGGGCCAAAATGAAGAAAACACAGCATGTGCCCTAATGGACTGCAGTTTCTTGCTGAAGGCTTCATCATCTTTGGCAATACTTTTTAGGTTGATTTCCTTCACAGTCTATGTCAGCAACATAAAAGAGCATAAAGAATCCTATTTCTAAAGGTTCTGGGCACGGATTTGAGAGACAGTGAGAGGCAGTGGAAAGAGTGATGGATTCCAAGTGTAAGGATCTAGGTTCATCCTCCAGGTTGCCGCACTATCTGTGTGATATTGCTGTGGGGAGTCAAGGTTGATTTCTTTCCTAAACTCTGTCCAAACTGTTTT